>NC_081559.1:77336224-77481376 GCF_022355385.1 Mustela nigripes
CTCCCAGCTCCAAGGGGAGTCTGCTTCTCTCTCTGACCTTCTCCTCGTTCATGCTCTCTCTCGCTGTCTCTCTCTCAAGTAAATAAATAAAATCTTTAAAAAAAAAAAAAAAAAACAAAAAACAAAAACAGAAAAACAAAAAAAGAGAACAAAAAAATGGTACCATATTATAATTTGAACACAACTATTATTTAAGAAAAGCCACTATCATGTTTCCATATGAACTTGAGCACTTGTACCTGATTATAATTCAGAATATACAATAGAGGGAGACTCTTTAGATCTAGTCCGGTATTCAGTTTTTATTATAATTTCTAGACATATTGACCCTAGACTGAATGGAATATACCTATTTGAGTAAAAGAGATTAGACCTAGAGGAAGAATTCATAATTCTTGCATTTTTTTCTACATTTTGCATCAAAAAGCATCTTTTTCAACCCTTTCGGTATTTGCCTATATATATAAAAAGCATACTATCAGAACTAAGGTAATTATATGTTTTGCCATGTACATATAATTTTATGGCAGTCGTAATTAGTATATATCATTTTATATTTTCTTTCAGTTCTTCAGTCATTGAAAATATGGTATACCATGTTAATCAGCCTATAAAACTATTACCAAAAATTGTGCCTGTTGTGGTTTTTTCCTACCATAGCTTTCTGGGAAAGCATAAAATTTTTTAAATGATTAGGAAACTAAGTTTTAAAAGCATTATTGGAGATTTTACTTCCCTCATCATATAAAGCATAGTTTAACAGTTCATTTGGTACTAAAGATTTCCAAGTAGTTTCCATTCAGTTAAGAGATTTCTACTGTTTTTCCCTAGAAAATATTCAGAGATCATTAAAATTATAAGCCTTCAGAGATATAGAAAGTAGGTAATAGCTTCAAATCTGTAGTAATCTTAAAAAACTAACTAGTGAAATTACTTAGTAGAGACTAGTATGCCTAAGAAAATGTGGATTTTATCGTATGTAAATTATCTCGGGGTGCCTAGGTGGCTCAGTGGGTTAAAGTCTCTGCCTTCGGCTCAGGTCATGATCCCAGGGTCCTGGGATGGAGCCCCACATCATGGCTTTCTGCTCAGCAGGGAGCCTGCTCCATGCCCCCCCACCTCTCCCCCGCCTGCTGCTCTGCCTACTTTGTGATCTCTCTCTCTGTGTCAAATAAATAAATAAAATCTTTTTAAAAAATTATCTCAATAAATCTGATCCTTAAAAAGTTATATATCTACATTTGAAAAACTGTTTTTTGAGGCAAGTATAATGGTACTCACTCTAAGGAAGATAAGCATTTGGAAATGCAAACTTGAAAATATTAAAATTAGAGGAAGAGTAAAGTTGGCTTTACAGAAGAATTTATGTTACAATTACAATTTGAGGTCTCTAAATATATTTTACAATGATTCAATTATAAAATTCTCACAAAATTTCAGAAACTATAGCACACAGCTTCTTATATAGGTGTTATAAAACATTTGATCATTTACAGTAACAATTATGGATGGCTTTAAAAATTATCCAGTTCTATATAATACATAACTAATCAAATACTTAAAACATGCAGAATACTATTCTACAGAAGGAGATATGAAGCTGTGTAAGATACAGATTTTCATCTCCTTGAACTCACATCCTGATAAGAATAGATATGTACATAAGGAGATCTAATACGTGGGAGCCTCAGGTACAAGGTTACAGAAGACTTAGAACAATTTCAAACTGAAGCTTCTAAGAGCCCTTTTCCAAGTAACTTACATTTGGCTTTTGTGAAAGTGAAGAGTGAAGTCTTGGACTTATAAACTGTAGAAAATTACATTCTATGCACAAAGTTCAACCTTAGTAAATGCAAAATAGCAGGCAAATAACAGGAATGCTCATTACATACACAAAGACAGGATGAGAAAGTTGGAAAGAAAAGTGGGACAGAAAATATATAGGCCTATGAATGTTAAAGCAGGACAAAAAATTCAATGGAGAAGAAAGATTTTTTAAAAATGGGAGAACAAAAGGTAACTTTGGGGAACTTAAGGATAATAAAGATAGTTTGAAAGAGTTGCTGACTGTGACAAGGATTTCAGATTATCCTTCAATATCTATGGTCTCTTTCTCCCCTAGAAATAAAACTATATTTCCCAGCCTCTCATGCAGCCCACTGTGGCTATATGACTGATGTTCTGGCCCATAGAATGTAAGCTTTCAAGAACCTTGCTTAAGAGACTGCTGCAACTTTTCTTCTGCCAGTGCTACACTTACTTCATTCTGCCACATGAAACAAGGATGCAAAGACCACTATTTTGGACCGTGAAGATAATGGCCACATACTAAGGATGGCAAAAATTGACATGGAAGATGTATGTGGGCTTTTTAAAAGCAGAACTGCCATACAAAACCTTGTCTATCCTGATCCTGATTTTTGTGAAAGAGAAACTTATATTTAAGCTTCTTTTATTTGTTTTTTTTTAATTATTATTACAGCCACACCTGATCCTAAATATTGTTTTTTGTGGCCAGTATTATAATATCTCTACTAGGAATCAAATAAAGAATACTAATAAAATTTAACATTCAAGTGTTGTTGCACTATGTGTAGGTTTTACTATTTGAGTTACATTTTCTGTTCTATCTGTCAACAATCCTTTGATATATTATCATCTCCATTTTACAAATGAGGAAATAGGAATGCAGATAGGTTTTTTAAATTGCCATAGAAAGTGTTAAAGCTGGTATTGGATCCTTTATCAGTCTGACCAAAATTCATGCATACTCTTAATTACTGTGATGTCACTGCAGAGCAGTTGGATGGCATAAATTTCTCCTGTATCCCAGTGAACATGACTCTACAGTTATTTATAAAGTTCCTTAACTGTGCCTAAACCTTTATAAATAATCTGTTCATTAAATTTCCTTCAAGGGTCACCTGGGTGGCTCAGCCGGTCAAGCAACTGCCTTCAACTAGGCCCATGATCTCAGGGTCCTGGGATCGAGCACCATGTCAAGCTCCCCCTCAGCAGAGAGCCTTCTTCTCTCCCTCTCTCTCTGTCTGCCTCTCTGCCTACTTGTGATCTCTCTCTTTGTCAAATAAATAAATAAATAAATAAATCTTTTTAAAAAGTAAATAAAATAAAATCACTTACGTGAGCCAGCCTCACTACTTAAAGCAAGAAGAGAGAAAAATTGACAAAAGACATCTTTTTGAGTTCTTGGGATAAAGGCTTTTGATTAGGATGTTTCTTGTCAAAGATAATGTTCCACTTGTTTTTAAAGACGGTTGCAACCTTTGCCCCCCATTGGACTTCAGAAATAGATTTCTCACAACCTGAGAATGGTGCAGCAGATATATATTGGTTTTTCTGTCCTCCATCCCTTCCTTTGGGAAACAGCTACATTCGCACAGAATTGAATGCAGAAAGAGAAAATGAGTCAAGCAATGGGAAGGGTCAGGCACATATAAAACAGAAATTAATAGGGACGCCTGGGTGGCTCAGTTGGTTAAGTGTTTGCCTTCAGGTTGGGTCATGACCCCAGGGTTCTGGGACCAAGTCCCACATTGGGCTCCTGGCTCAGTAGGGATCCTGCCTTTCCCTCTGCTTATGTTTTCCCTCTCTGTCAAATAAATAAATAAAATCTTTTTTAAAAAAAAAGAAAAGAAAAGAAATTAATGGAGTTTTGCAAAGAATTATCATTTTTAAAAATTGTTTCAAAGACTACATGTAACTGGACAATAATGCAAACAAAGGAGCCAACTATGAATAAAGAAGTGTGGAGAAGGACGATAGAAGATTTCACTGTTGTTTAACAATGGTCATAGAAAGGAGAGACAATAACATATATGCTAAATCAATACTTCAAGTTCTGTTGCCCTACATCCAAAAACAACCAGGTATGAAAATTTACTCTACTAGAAAATAATTAGGAAAGAGAATAGGAAAAAGATGGAGCAACAGTATCCCAGTATCTGTAGTAAATGAAGTAGGGAGTTAAGACTTAGCCAGAGATTGCCACTTGGTATTGCAAAGGTGTAACAAAGACAGGCCTAAATGAAACATAAGATGTCTCCAGTAATCAGCAGAAGAGATGCCAGAAATAAAACCGATCCAGTAAGTTCAAAGAGAAAACAATGAAAAATTAGTTACAGTCTTAATCTTGACCAATCACATCCAATTAGTTTCATCTTTTGGCTTGACAGATCTTTGATAATGCACTTCACACATGTATATTTGCTTCTGTTCTGCAAAAATAATGATATAATGTCTTTCCAAACAACTTCAGTTTTCCCTGTAGAAAAATCCTAATGTAATGAATATTTTTATTTTATGATTGATTTTAATTTTTCTTGGTTATTTTCACAGTACAAAGGATTTGTGAAGTTTTTGGTTTTGTTTTAGATATGTGTTATGCTTTGACTTACACTTTAATAATGGATGATGAAATACAAATCAGTGTATACAAATATCAGTGTATACAAATATCAGAATCTTTTTAGTTTAATCTTAAGTCTTCTTTAAATATGAATGCATAGAAAATTGGCAAAGTCAATGGTAGAACAAAACTTGAATTAGAATACAGGATAAGACTATTATGATACTCAAGTTCCAATTGAATATATAAGACCCAAAATATTTACATTTAGTCAATCCCAAAAGTAAACAGTCTTTCAAAAATTTGGAAGGATATTGAATATTCTGAACTGGACATCCAAAGAATGGCCTAGACTGTAGATACAAATTTGGGATCATCAGAATATGGATGTTATTTGAAACCATGGGAATAGACGAGATCATTTTTGGAGCAAATAATTTAAAAAGGAAAATAAAACCTAGTCTAAAACCCTTAGGAACTCTAACTTTTAAGAATCAAGAGCTAGCAAACTGAGACTGAATAAAATTGTGAAAGGGACCAGAGACCGGGGTAATACCTTGAGGAGTTAAGGGAGAACTTTTTGTTTATTTTCAGTAGGTAGTTGCCAAATTATCCTGTAGAAAGAGATATTTATAACTCAGTGCAAAGAGATGGGATAATCAAAAGAGCAGAAACTTTGGGGCGCCTGGGTGGCTCACTTGATTTGGCATCCAACTCTTGGTTTCTCCTTAGGTCTTGATCTCAGGGTCCAGAGGTCAGGCCCTGCTGTGCCCCCTGCCCTTGCCCCCGACCTCCCACTCAGCATGGAGTCTGCTTGAGTTCTCTCTCCCTCTACCCCTACCTCCTCCTGCCCTGGTCTGGCACATGCATGTGCGCTTGCTCTCTCTCTCTCTTTCTCTCTCTCTCAGATAAATAAACAAATAAGTAAATAGAATCTTTAAAAAAAAAAAAAAAAAACAGAAGCTTTGCTAGAACAGGAAGGAAAGAGATGATGGGGAAACAGATGATACAGAGCCAGACTGATATTTGATTGGGTGTTATAGGGAGAGACAAGATAATGATATTAGCTAACACTTACCGGGTACTTGCAATGTGTCACGTTCTATTCCAAGTGCTTTTCGGGCATTAATGTGATTCATATTCATAACAAATAGTTCATTAGCCTAAATGGAAGGTCATGTGTCAGAAAATGTTAAGTGTTCCTTTGAGTTTGGTGTTATGTATTTTTTTTAATTTTTTTTTAAGATTTTATTTAATTTTTTGACAAAGAGAGATCACAAGTAGGAAGAGGCAGGCGGAGAGAAAGAGAGGGAAGCAGGCTTTCTGCTGAGCAGAGAGCCCAATGCGGGACTCGATTCCAGGACCCCAGGATCATGACCTGAGCCGAAGGCAGTGGCTTAACCCACTGAGCCATCCAGGTGCCCCAGTGTTATGTATTTAAATGGTTCGTAGAACAGAACCTTAGCTTTAAGGTCAGACTGATCGAGTTGGATCCCGCCTTTGCCACCTACAGCAATGTGATGTTGAACATCTAACCAAAGCTCTCTAAATCTGTTTTTCACCTTAAATTGGTATATTTGTACCAACCTCACTAGATTGTTGTGATGACTACATGAAATAATTTTTAGCACTGCACCTTATACAATCCAGTGAGAATAAATGTTACTGGTCATTACTACTACTATGGCTATTGTCATTGCCCCAGTCTGCTCAGTTGTGTAATTTCCTATGTTGGTCATGGCACAAAAAAGACGGAATGTCGTGGATTTCTCTTTTTTTAGGTGAGTACAAAAGAGAGAGAAAGTAGCAAAGTTGTTGAGACAAGTGGTTAGGGAATAATATAGCTAACTCATTGTGCTTTAGCACTTGACAAAAAAATGAAAAGTCTACCTAATTGTATTAACATTGCTTTGCTTGACAAATTCCTACTTCAAAGTAATAATTTCTGAAAAAGATGTTTTCACTATTTCATGTTAGACACACACCATAATCATTAAGCTTCTAAGTGTTGATTATGTGCAAATGTTAAGGACTTTAAATTTGTTCTTATTATAAAATATACATTATGCTAAAATATTATAAACTCATTATAAGATGACTTTTTTTTGCCATTAAAACATCATTGAAGTCTAAATGTTTACAATGAATCAGGTGTTCGCTGATGCTTAAATTCAAGTTTGTATTCCCACTTAAATTCAAATCCAGTGTTACTTAACGCTGTCACAAAAACTAAGTTGTTATTGTCAAATCCTTTTTTTTTTTTTCTGCTTTAAAACTATGAATATACAACTGCTCCACCTGGATTGTTTGCATGTCAAACAATTTCTTCTATTATTCTTACCATTTCTTCTATTATTTGTAATTACTTCAACTGATTACTATTTTCACGACAAAACTTTACAATCAGAGTTTACTCAAAAATTTTTCATACTTCTTATATTTCTCCCATTCTTAATCGTTATTTGTGCCATATTTGAAATGATAGGAAAAGCAATTAACTTTCAGTTTATAAAGAAAGGGAAATAATTTCTTCTAACTAGTTTTATATTATCACTTATTTTACATAGTAGTTTCTGTATTTAAAAGATTAGGAGCACATTAAAGCAAACTTTTGCAATACAAGTATATGTATAAATCCTCTCTCATGTTAGATTTTAATTATAGAATAGTTTGATGCAACAGTAAACATCAGTAAATTGATATAAATAGAAAATAGTTATGGTAGTTCTGCTATCTAATATATCAACTAAAAAGACAACCACTCAGATATAAACTATAGAACCTCTAAACATCAGAAGAGAACCTTGACTGTGTAATCAGTTCTGGAAATAATGGAATTAGTCCAGCTCACTCACTTGTTTTAAGAGAGGATGAGATAGATTTAAAGGAATTAAATCAGAAGAAAGGAAAGAAGTAAGCAACTCACTTTTACTCATGTACTCCAAAGAGTTGAAGCAAAAACAAAACAAAGATACAATCAGCTTTTCTTTTTATTTTGGTGTTTATAGACCAAATTAATGCTTTTTTAAATTTTTTATTTCTTTTCAGTGTAATAGTATTCATTGTTTTTGCACCACACCCAGTGCTCCATGCAATCCGTGCCCTCTCCAATACCCACCACCTGGTTCCCCTAACCTCCCACCCCCCTGCCCCTTCAAAACCCTCAGATTGTTTTTCAGAGTCCATAGTCTCTCATGGTTCACCTCCCCTTCCAATTTTTCTCAACTCCCTTCTCTCCATCTCCCCTTGTCCTCCATGTTATTCCTTATGCTCCACAAGTAAGTGAAATCATATAGTAATTGACTCTCTCTGCTTGACTTATTTCACTCAGCATAATCTCTTCCAGTCCCATCCATGTTGCTATAAAAGTTGGGTATTCATCCTTTCTGATGGAGGCATAATACTCCAGAGTGTATATGGACCACATCTTTCTTATCCATTCGTCCATTGAAGGGCATCTTGGTTCTTTCTACAGTTTGGCAACCATGGCCATTGCTGCTATAAACATTGGGGTACAGATGGCCCTTCTTTTCACTACATCTGTATCTTTGGGGTAAATACACGGTAGTGCAATTTCAGGGTCATAGAGAAGCTCTATTTTTAATTTCTTGAGGAATCTCCACACTGTTCTCCAAATTGGCTGCACCATCTTGCATTCCCACTAACAGTGTAAGAGGATTGCCCTTTCTCCACATCCTCTCCAACACATGTTGTTTCCTGTCTTGCTAATTTTGGCCATTCTAACTGGACCAGATTAATTCTTGTTTCTAACTTAAGTTCCTAATTAACTTTGGATCTTAGATCCCTTTGTAAATCTAATGAAGCTATGCATCCTATCCAGAAAAATATACAAATTTTTAGCACAATTTTAAAGAGTGCATGGTCTCATTAAAGGCTCTATACAGCTTCATAGACCCAAGAGTCAGAAACATTCTGGATTATGAGTCCACCTGAAGAGGCACAACAGGAACAACTGTATATCCAAATAATCATGTGGCTAAGTGTCTAGGTTTAACTTGGCATAAGTGTTTTTTAGACCATCATCCAAAGGAATAAAAAGTATTTTTCCTTTTTCTTTTTTTTTTTTTTTAACTAGTCTCCATGCTCATTAGGGAGCCCAATGCAGAGCCCAATGCAGAGCTCAAACTCACCACCCAGAGATCAAGACCTGAGCAGAGATCAAGAGTCGGACACCCAACCTCCTGAGCCACCCAAGCACCCCTAAAAAGTATTTTTCCTTATCAATTCAATGCATCTTGACCAACTCCATGATAATCTTTCCACAGACCTCATAGTGTAGCCTTCGTAATCTTATGGGCTAATATCAGGACTAAATATCCCACTGCAGATGGTTGACTCAGGTTCTCTCTTTATCTGCCTCCTCTGGTGGCCGGAATGTTGGCATCTCCAACAGCAGGAGGGAAGGAGAACTGAAACCAGGAGACTCAAGTTATTTTGTTTTTCTTTCAGTTGAATACCTTGACTAAACAGTTTAGTGCAAGAAAAAGATGGAAACTGGTGTTTAGCAGTAAATCTTTGAATTGTATGCAAGTTATCATTTGCCTACATATCCCTTTCTCCTATTGTTATATGTAGTACAAGGTTGGCTGCCTCCTTAATGAAATGTGCAGTGCTTTAAAGAGATCCTGTGGCTTCTGCACATTACATAAACCATAGTTAGCCGGCCTCGGAATGATTGCAGAAAAATCGTAAATTTAGTCTCAGAAACCCGCTGCTTAAAGCGGACTCAGCCAGCTTTTCAGTTTTCAAAGCTGCTCTGTATAAAGTGGCACATTTGGAAATCTGTTGCTGATACACCCTATTCATACTCTATTCATAAGAATAAGACTTCACAAACCTCACTTAAGAAAGAAAGGGACATAGGATACATGAAAGGCTCACAAAAATGGAAGAAACAATGAATTCCAAGAAAATCCAGTATTGGTTGGTTTTCAAATACCTAGACATTAACATGACTTTGCATGAAATAATCCCTCTCTTGAATTCTATGCCAGGTGGCAAATTCCCAATCTACCAGCTTATAATTGGCCCTATGTTTCATGCTGCTAATGCTTTTCCAAGTAAGCAAAATGTAAATATAAGTAAATGCAACCGCCACTACTACCAGCATCATTTAACATTAAATAACAGTTTGACATAAAGCAATGAACTTGACTACAATTATCGGAGTTAGGTAAGGTGCCTCAAACTCTTTGATGTCATGTAAATATATAACCAAATATTAGGATTAAGGGACTTTTTCCCCTTTCCCTCCATGAGGAACAGATTAATTTAATTCGATTTATTTTTCTTTTATGTCTCTTTTAATTCAGGAGATATTTCAAGAGGTACTTATTCAAAGGGAAGGTTTTTAAAATTTTAACTTATTACAAATGTTTGCAAACATAAAAAGAGTAGAGAAGGTATAATAACCTCCCATGTATCCATTACCCAGGTTTGACACAATATTTTCCAAAACTTAAACGTGAAGAGTTTTAACTTGTCTATAATCTAAACCAGAATTTTTTGATTTATGATAAATAATAAGTGATTATAATATAAATAATAAGTAACTAGGAACTCTTCGGAGATCACTTTGAATTATTTCTTTTCTTTTTTAAAAATTTTAATTCAATTTAATTAACATATAGTGCATTTTTAGTTTCAGAGGTAGAATTTAATGATTCGTAAATTGCATACAACACCCAGCGCTCGTTCTATCAAATGCCCTCTTTAATGCCCATCACCCAGTGACTTGATCGCCACACTTTTTTATTTTTTATTTTTTATAGATATAGATACAGATATAGATATATATCTATGTAGATATAATTATAAAATAATTATAATTATTTTAAAAAACTAACTATTTAGGGGCATCTGGCTGGCTCAGGTGGTGGAGTATATGATGCTGATCTTGGGGTTGTGAGTTTAAGGCCAGGTTGGGTGTAGAGATTACTTAATAATAAAATCTTTTTTTTTTTAAGATTTTTTATTTATTTATTTGACAGAGAGAGATGACAAGCGGGCAGAGAGGTAGGCAGAGAGAGAGGAGGAAGCAAGCTCCCCGCTGAGCAGAGAGCCCGATGCGGGGCTCGATCCCAGGACCCTGGGATCATGACCTGAGCCCAAGGCAGCGGCTTAACCCACTGAGCCACCCAGGCGCCCCAATAATAAAATCTTTAAGCAGAGTGGTGCAGCGGAAGCATGCTGGGCCCATAAAATCTTAAAAAAAAAAAAAAAAGACAAATAATTATTTTTCCTCAGGAAGTACCTGAATATAAACAGTATTCTCAAAATGGGGTTAATTTGATTTTCATGTTTTTTAGTGGTAATGTTTAGACAGATTTTTAAAAGAGAAGAGTGTGAAGATGAGTATCAAAGTGGCATGTCTAGCAATAACCGAACCAAGGGGCAAAACTTAGCTAAGATCAGTTAAACTCGTATCTCTTTATCAAACTGAAGCTAAACTAACAGCATGTGCTATCACAGCTCTCTGAGTAGTGCTCCCTAAATCTTGGTTTGATCAGAAAAGCAAATAATAAATGCACCGAATACGTTCGTTGTGCTGAGTCACTGGGATGGAAGAAAGATAAACCACCTACGGAACAATGACATATTTTTCTTCTAAGTGATTTACAAGTCTCTGAGGACCAGCAGAGAGGCTGGAGGCTCTAAAGCCTCCAGGTCTTGTGTTAATCTGTCCTGTCTACAACAATACTCACCCAGGACTTGTTCTCAAATTTTGATCTCAGGCAACTTTGATTATGAGAATTTGGTTATGTAAAAAGCTCTCTGGCTGGTACGTAGGTGAAAGTAAAAGAAAAAATTTTTGTAATCAGATAATATTCAGAATCATAGCAAAGTTTTTTGTTAATCAAAACCTTTTCAGGTTAGTATTAAACATTTGCTGGGTATTTACACTAATTGACATGAAGATTACAAAATCATTTTGACTGATTCAGTCTAAGAACAGTTTCTCCTTTTTTCATCTCCAAAAAAATGATGGAATACCAATTTTGCCGGCAATATTGGCTGTAGCTTTAGGAAGTTTAACTTATTATATTGACAAGCTTGATAAATATACTCCTCATTTATTTTTTTGTTCAGTAAATTTTAAGTTAAGCCCAAGATTCATTGTAAGAAAAAGACCTATAACAAAATAGAGAAATATTAATCTTTATAATTTCATGTTATTGATGATATCAAATGCCTTTTCCTCTCTATAACACAAAAAATCCAAACTGCATTTTCTTTAAGAATTTACAATATGGGAAAAAAGGAAATCTCCAAAATTTAGTGCAGCAAGACTTCATACTTTGGAAAAAAAGAAAAATTAAGTTTAAAAGTAAGTTGGTTTTGAGGTTAAAAGACCACTTTTATACAGTGCTATAACCCTTTTGGAGATCAGTTTGGACATATGTGTGAGAATCGTTTAAAATATCCAAGACTTTTAAATACAGATATATATAGACATATCTATATCTATATGTATCTATATCTATGTCTACATCTATGTCTATATATATAGACATATATATTCACAAATTGAATATTTGACTCTTGGAAATATTCCCTAAGAAAAAAAATCCAAAATAAAAAAAAAAAATTTGTGTGTGAGGATACTATTTATAACTACATAGATTAGATACAGCCTAAATCCTTACAGTTACAGGAATTATAGCATATTCATACCAAGAAATTTCTTTTTTTTTTTTTTTAAGATTTTATTTATTTATTTGTCAGAGAGGAAGAGAGAGAACAAGCAGGGAGAGTGGGAGACAGGGAGAAACAGGTCCCCACAGAGCAAGGAGTCTGCCCTGGTAAGAGAAGGAGGAAGTTTTCTCTCACTGAAGTATGGTGTTAAAATTCTGCCCCAGGGTGCTCTGAGAGAAAGTTTAGGGAAATTCCCTCTTCCATATCCGTACAAATCTTAGAAGACAGAGAATGTATGGGCCCTGGGAGTTGTTGGGGTAAGGGAGGAGGAGTGGTAGAGAAACTAAAACCCGAGGAATTAGCCCTCTATTTCCCAAGAACTGAAAGTGTGTTGGAATCAGCCCTTCTTTTCACCATTTTCTCCATTGACTTATATTCTGACCCAGCCCATCTGAGAGGGTCACAGAGACTTTCCCAGTCCCTCAGAGGACTCAGATATTGAAATGCCAACAGAGAAAATGGGAAGGCGTATGTGTGAAATAAGCATCTTTAAAACTATAGAAAGGATTTTCCCCAACGTAAGAACTTCATCAGCTTGACTACATTTTAGAAAATTAAGATATTCTAATAATGGTTAAGAAAATGTAGACAACTTACATAGGAAAAAAAGACTAAAATTTTGGAATTTATAGGAGCAGCAATCCAGTCATTATGGTGACTAGTTTTTTTCTTTTAAAGATTTTATTTATTTGAGAGAGAGAGAGAGAGAGAGAGAGATCACAAGTAGGCAGAAAGGCAGGCAGAGAGAGAGAGGGAAGCTGGCTCCCCACTGAGCAGAGAGACTAATGCAGGGCTCAATCCCAGGACCCTGAGATCATGACCTGAACTGAAGGCAGAGTCTTAATCCACTGAGTCACCCAGGCACCCTTATAGTAAATAGTTTTAAAACTCTCCTTTAGAGGGGTTCCTGGCTGGCTCAGTCAGTAGAGCATACAGCTCTTGATCTCAGGGTCATGAGTTCAAGCCCCATGTTGGGTGTGGAACCTACTTAAAAAAAAAAGTATGAAAAGGTGCATTGCTAATAAAGAACACTCTTAAAAAACAAAACAAAACAAAAAACCCTCTTCTTTATCTAACCTAGGAAGGAGAAAAAATTGCCTGACTTGGGTTTCAATTGTTTTTATTTTCCAAGCTGATGTTCTCATAATGTCTCAAGTTGAGTAGAGAAATCATAAAATCTTAGAGCTGAGAGAGACCTGCAAGATTGATCATTTCTTCCTCTTCATTTTATAGCCAAGACAGTATATCCATATACCCAAAAAGGATATCCATATATCAAAAAGAATATATGACTAAAATATAAGAAGTCAAAAAGTTGCAGGAGAAGCAGTAAGTATAGATAGTTCATAAAATGAAAATGAGACTGAACAAAATCTTGAATTTATTATAGAAATTGTCATTGCACTTAACCACAGTTTCTCCAAAGATTTGAATATATATATGTTTTCTCTATTTTTGTTGGTTAAGGAATGGATCAAAATTTTTCAAAATTATTTTTTTGCTGTTACAATGGAAATCTACAAAAATGGGTAATAGACTATTTTGGGATCATTGTTCAGAAGTGCATTTATCTTAGAAATGGTTACCATGGAGATGAGCACACGTTGTATGACTCTACAGCTTGTGAGTTACAAGTCATCTATGCTACTAAGACATAAATAGCCATACACACACATACATGCACACCAGCCAATGCACACATACACCATGAAGTCATACTGTTCCTCTCTTTTTGTAAAATAATAATAAAACTCCATGCAGTGCTGATCTCTGATGGTGAAAGGACCTGCAAACTCTAGACATTTTAAAATGTTGTGCTGTATAAAGACACAAAAGCACTTTTTAAAAACACTGTAACAATAACCTGAATCAAGCATAAAGATTAATAACATACTTAACATATAAAACAAATAGTGAGGCCATACATCCAAATACCACTCCTCTTTAAAGTAGAAATGCAAGAATAAGGAAGTACAATGGGGTGACTAGCTGCCTCAAAAAGTAGAGCACATGACTCTTGGGGTCATGAATTCAAGCCCCACATTGGACGTAGAGCTTACTTAAAAAATATATATATATATATTTTTTTTAAATAAGAAAGTAAAAGAAACCCAGAGTATCTTATTAAAAATTTATTAAAGCTATTGTCCCAAAGCATTTTATATTAATAATTTATTAATATATTGTTAATATTAATGACAGTTATTAATAATAATGATAATATTAGGGCAGAGTTTTCTGGCTAGTCTTTCTCTGCCTCTCTTTCTTTTTTTTTCATTTGTTTCCTTCTCCTTTTGGAGATCACAAAGGTATATATATATAAAACATATATAATTATAAATAAATATTTATTTATTATTTATTAAATAACATATTTATTTATATTAAATAATAAATATTAAAATAATAATTATTATGCTATAATACAATGTTATAATATATAATATATTAATATATAATACTATATTGTTGTATATGATAATATAACATTATATTATATAAATAAATATTAAGTAATACATTTATTATTTATTATTTAGATATTAGATATAATTATTAGAGATATATAATGTCTAAATAATAAATAATAATTATATGATCATATGGTATATAATAATTATGTAATCATATATCTATTCATATATAATTATATAACCATATATAGATTACATAATAGTTAATATTATATGTATAGTATATTTTATATATAATAAAGATATTCTGTATTATATATAAAATATAAATACATTTTATATGGTAAATATATTACATATTATATATTTTATATAATTATGTAGTGTATGGTTATATAATTTTATTATAATAATACATTATATAAACTATAAAGTATATATGTTATTATATATGATATTTATTATATATTATATAGATTTATTTATTTTTAAAGGAGAAAGTGGGGGAGGGGCAAAGGGAGAGGGAGGGACAAAATCTAAAGCAGTCTCCATGCCCACTGTGGAATCTGACATGGAGCTCAATCTCACAACCCCAAGATCATGACCTCAGTCAAAATCAAGACTCAGAAACTTAACTGATTAAGCCACACAAGCTCCCCACAAAGGTATATATTTTGATTGAAGTTAACTTGTTTTTATTTATTTTATTTATTTGTTTACTTTTCAATAATGGATATTTTCTATTTTTCAAATAACAGGAGAAAGGATAGTGAAATTAACCTCTCTCGCACATAACCAACACCTAGCTTCGGTACTTACTGACCACAGATAATTCTGTTTTATTTATAACCTACCTTCCTCCATCATTTCAAATCAGTTCCATTAGCCAACAAGAAAACATCATCCTCCATAATTTGATTTTTCAGCTTTTCTTGGAAACTTCAAAGGTCTCTTTGTGAATAGGGTACAATATGAGACCCTAAATTTGGTAGTGTAAGTAAGAATGATTAGAACTAGAATAATAAGTCTTCCTTGAACATTCAAACATTGGATACACTGATGATTTAGCCACATTTAGCTTTGAAGCACTGCTGGACTCTTTTTTTTTTTTTTTTTTGGTAAAGATTTTATTTATTTATTGAACAGGAAAAGAAAGAAAGCATGGGAGAGAGCACAAGCAAGGAAGAGGGGGCAGAGAGGGAGAAGCAGGATCCCCACTGAACAGGGAGCCCAATGTGGGGCTTTATTTCAGGACGCTGAGATCACAACCTGAGCCGAAGGCAGAGAGACGCCTAACCAACTGAGTCACCTAGGTACTCCTGGATGCTTTCTTGGGTAAAAAGAATCTTTTCAAATGCAGCATAGTTAAATTTCTTAGTCTAATTAGTGTATATGTACTTAAAGGAAGAAATGAACCTTGATTTGTTTTATAGAAACATAAGAAATACACATTAAATAAACAAAACAAAATGTATTTTTGCTTTTTTCCCCAAGAGAGCAATTTTGACATATTCGATTAGTAGATAAATACTCTATACTTGCTAAAAGAGCACGCAAAAGTTGTATGGTACAACTACGGAAGAGTGCATCATCTTTTACAGTCTTTCCATAAAAAATGGTCATGTAGAGTGTCTTACTATTTGCTATTCTTTTCAAACTGAGGAATCATGTAGTTTTAGAGCTGGGGTATATTCTTCATTTGAAAAATTAACAAAATCCAAAACTGAGATCAGCAAAAGATCTAATATAACCTTTATTCCCTTTCTTATTCTTATTTTATTATTTTTATTTACTTATATGTTTTTACTTTTACAGCTCTAATACAGTAATATTAGACTCATTGCAGATATGCCATAAATACTTGTTGGTTGATTTGTTTTCTAGTAATATGGTTTTGAACCACAAAAGTGGTACAATAATGAGAATCCACATCCTGCCATGTTACTGATTTCAAAAATTACAACAAAACCATATTTTTTGAGGGGAGAAAAGAAATTGATGAATCACAGACCTGTCCTACTGAAACAAAGAATACACTATATGTTAATTAATTGAATTTAAGTTAAAAAAGAAGTTATTAAATTAGTGACAGATTATTTCTGCATAATGTAGGAAGAGTTCAAGTACTGAAAAGACATTTATAAAAGTGTACAGAAAATGTGATATTCTTTCTATCTGTGTCATTACCAATTACAAATGTGCAAAAATAAATTTAAGATGATAGAAAAAATGTGTATTACAAAGAATTGAACTCTAAATTTCTAAATTATATCCTAAACTCTCTTTCTCCAGGCTTTGAAAAGATCTCACTTGTTTTGGACCCTGTGAGATCCTTAACTATTATATTAGCTCTATAGCTATGCATATATAAACAAAACATCTTCTGTAATCAAAATGCTCCAGTAACAAATTCATACAATAGGCATTGTATCAGTAAAGAAAATTTGCATTCAAACTTGTTTCAGTTGAACTGATTTTTTAAAAATATCTTTAAAAGCTTGCACAGGGAACAGTGGCATAATCACGAGAGAAGTTTGGATTTTCTCTGTATTTATTTCAGCTTACGTCTGCACATTCTCAGCAAAGTGCAGAATTGAGATAATTAACTCAAGCCCCACACTGTAATGCAAAGTAGCTTTTTTATTATTTATCGATGTTTTTGCTCATGTAAGTCATATCTGAATTACTTAAGATTGCATATTTCATGATGATTTTATTATATAAAATGCCTGAATGTGTTATGTAGTGGGATGAACATGGGCATTGGGATCCAACAGATCTGAGATTGAATACTAGATCCATTGCTGACCAGTTCTTTGCATTTCAATTACTTTATCTAAAAATGGGATTTTTGTGAAGACAGGAGATAATACTTGGAAAATGCCTAGTACAGCGCCTGGTATAAATACTCTAAATCTGTTAATCTGTTAGAAGGAGAAATTATACAGGGGGCACAGGAACATATTCCACGGTGTATTCACATCACATCTTCCCTTTTTGTCCAGCCCAGGGCCCCTTAGTCCCTGTAAGGATGTGCCCCCTCTTTCAGGATAATTCTTTATCAGTCATGTCCCTGCAAAGACAATGCTTTCTCCATGGATGAAATGCTGCTGAGTTCTCCCTCTGGCCTCAGTCTCATAACTTTTTGCCTCTTCTGTGTCTTCTACCAACAGTCTAGTCCTGAAAAACTGGTGTTTCTCTCAATTCCTCTGCATCCAGGCTAACTATGTGAGACCTTAAGTATGAGATTTGCCTTTAAAGGACTTTTTGAAAAACCATGTAGTGAAGTGGAACAAGCATTAACTATTAAATCAAGAGACCTGGGATCACAAGCACTGTGCCATTAGAAAGATCAGTTTACTTCTCTGGACCTTGGTTGTTGTTCTGTAGAAAGAAGGGCTGAGTTGGGTAGAGTCAGTGAATAGAATCAATGCTTAAGTGTCCAGTGCTACTGCAGGCATGTTAGTATTATAGTATAATCAGCAGGGACTGGAGCTATCAATGAATAACCAAGAATTCTGCCTATCCTCTGTAGAATGATGTGGTGCAAGAGCATGGGCTTTAGTGTAAAGGTGGAATTGTATTTAGCCTTGCTATTAGAATCTTACAAACAAACCCTAACTCTGTGACCGAAGGCTGGGTCCTGAAGTTCCAAATTAATTGTAACTTTCTTTAAAAATGTACTAGATATTATCTACCTCATTGGGTTGTCATGAGGATTGAATCAGGTATTATTCATACAGTGCTGGGACATAGCATCTGTTCCTGCTAAGGAGGTCTTTAAAGCCAGTAACATTGCTCAGTCTTCATCTTAATCAACACTACCAGCAGCATGTGACAGTTGATCACACTGTCCTCCTTGAAACACATTTTTCATTTGTACTCTCTGACTTCTCCCTCCTTTTTCCCTCCTATCTTCTGGACTGCTCCTTCTTGGTCTCCTTTGCTGGATCTTCCTCATCTTCCTCACCCCTGAATGAGGGCATACATCAGGCTTCTTTAGCAGTTTTCACTACTAGATCATCACATTTAGTCTCATAGTTTAAAAGGCATCTTTAGACTGATTACTCCAAAATTGACACCTCTGGCAGAGATTCTTTCTATGAAGTCCAGATTCATATGTGCAGCTGGGCACTTGACATACCTATTTAGTTGATTAATAGACATATTAACATGTCCCAGACTGAACTTTTCATCTCCACATCACCCCATATGTGCTAAATGGCAAATCTCATTAGTTGTTCAGGCCAAAAATCCTTGTAATTATTTTAAGCTCCTCCACATTAACCTGCTAATAAAACCTCTTGGCTTGTTTCTCATATATATATCTAGGATATGACTACTGATACTTCTCCTTCTGCTGCCACTCTAGCCCAAGCAACTGTTTACTCCCACGTAACCCCCTAACAAATCTCCCTGCCTCCATTTTATCCCCTCTCCTCAGAAGCAGCCAGAAAGATCCTTCTGCAGCCTAAGCATAATTTCATGTCATTTGTCACCGATTGGGTTTCCCTGGAAGCGGACTGAGGTAGGGTTCTGGCATGCAGGACTTATTTAAGGATTGTCTTCGGTATCGACGTTTGTGGTAATGAAGGGAAGGATCAGGATTGGGGAGACAAAGAAGTCAAGAGGTTATGCATGACCAGTGACGGGCTTGGCCAACTGTATGTTGGACTTCAGAACTACAGTGCCCTTCAGAGTTGTTTCAAATTGGGCAAAGATGGCCAGACCTTGATGCTTCCTCATCAGTCACAGATATGGTCTATCCTGCGAAAGGCACAACCGAAGGCAAGGCAGCCCTCTGCGGTGGACTATCAAAAGTGCTCCCAGACAACAGGCATTCACTGAAGGGGCATCCAGGCAGCACAACACAGGGTCCACCTCTTCTCTACCCGTTTCCCCAGGGGCTTCCCATGTTACTTGGGATAAAACCAAAGTCTTTATCATTTTTCTCTTGACTTCATCTTTTCCCTCTCTTCCCTTTACTCACCCCTAGAAGTCACATTAGCCACCTGTTAAGCTTCTTGTGTATCTCCATCTCTTTCCTCCCACCAGTACAATTCTGTTTCAGCACTTGCCATTTCTTCCATCTGCAAGGTTCTTCTCCCAGATGGCTGAGAGGGTCTGGCGCTTGAACTTTATTCAAATCTCTGCTCAAATTTCACTTTATCAGAGGGGCCTTCTCTTACTGGCCCATAGCAAATAGCATACTGTCCTTTCACTTTGTTCCCTTATTTCACTCAGTTTTTCTTTTTAGCACTTAAATCATGACCTAACATGGTTATATATTTATTTATTGTCTGTCCATCTGCTCCCTCCACTTGGATACAAGCTCTATAAAAGAGGAGACTTTTATTTTTTTACTCAGTGCTATATCCCCAGTGACTATGATAGTGACTGGTACAAAGCAGATACTTAACAAATATTCATTAGCTCTAAGTTTTGGGGAGTTGGGGCACTATTTCAAAGAAAGTAAGAGCTAAGGCATTGGAGTAAAACAAATCTAGGTTTATTTGTAGTTACAAACTTAGGAGCTGTGAAGTATCAGATATATTATTTGCTTTCTCTGCATCTGAATTTGCTCAGTTGTAAAATGTAGATGATTATAATACTGTATTTGTAATAGACTTGTTGTGAGATCAAACGGGATAATGTGTAAAGCATCATTAAGCACCTGATGGATAGCAATGAGAATCTAAAAACTGCCTGCAAGCACAGTTCCTGGCAAGTAGGAAGAGCTCAATAGTTGATAGTTTTTATTGTTGTATGATAAACATATGGAGTACTGTGTGGTTGAATTGATTTTGATGAACCTATGATTGTTTAAATGGTGCAAATAATTTCTTCCGTTCTTCTTTTTAGAGCACCTTGTAGATAGCCTGGTCTTATATTTCACTGTTCAACAGGGAGAAATATGGTTTATTATTTTTTTTAAAAGATTTTATTTATTTATTTGAGCAAGAGAGAGCGCGAGCGAGCCTGACAGAGGATAGGTAAGAGGGAGAAGCAGACTCCCTGCTGTGCAGCGACCCGGATGTGGGACTTGAACCTGGAACTCCAGGCTCATGACCTGAGTCAGAGGCAGTTGATTGACCAACTTTGTTACCCAGGCGCCTGGAGTTTGGCTTAATCCTACATCAGAAAACTTCAAAACAACAAAAATTTTGAAATGTAGTGCAACTTCTTCACTTCATACATGTGTAAACATACATTATGTGTAAGACCATTTAAATTGCATTTCAAGTGAGGTAAGGAAAATTCGCATTTAATCTTGTGATTTCTTTTGCAAAACAAACCGTTCTTTTCTAAGCAGAATTATCATTCCCTAACTGATCTGTTTTATAAATGTTTATGTCTGCGTACCCGTTTCTCTGAAACTATATATGGAAGACTTACAACGGTCGTATGTTCACTTCACAAAGGACTCCACCGGCTGCGAAAACAGGCCAAAAGAAAAAATTAAAATGCACTTTCGTGGGTTTATCTCACAAACTCATACAACAAGCATTTACACAACAAACGCTCTTCCTAGAAATGGTAGCAAAAAAACTCCTAAGACTACTTTCGAAATCTACAGCAACCCCGCAGAAATTCTATAAGCAACAAACCGAAAAGAGCCCCGCAAAGTAATCCGATTTACGCTAACACTTGTCCTTCCACTAAAAGCAGCTGCTATACTTCCTTCAACCCGTTTGGTTATGGTCACAAGTGATGCCAATCCAACAACACAGCCAGAAAATGACTGCATTTGAGAGCGAGGAAATACCCGTCGTCTCTCCAATTACGTCTTCTATTTTCCCCTGCATGAATAATAAAGCTAGATTTAAGCAGCAACAATAACAAACTCAAGCAGATTGTTGGAGTCGGTGGAAAGAATGCAGATTTTCGGCTGACCGGAAGAAGAAACAGCAACCAATCGGGGCTCGTTTCTCAATGGCCAATTAAACTTCGCCTTACTCGGTCGTGCTGAAGGGAAGCGGACCTGGAAGTCTTTGTCTCCGGTGTGCGGCCGCCATCCCTTGGAGGGGATTGAACACCTGAGGCTCTGTTGTTGTTTTTTTTTTTTAATTTGACGGTGAAGGGACAAGAGGTTCCGGCCTTTTCCAGTCTTGGCTGGATTTGCTTGTATTTTGTTCTTAGCCACTGCTCATGTAATGCACTCCCTTAACCAGGAAATTAAAGCGTTCTCCCGGGATAATCTCAGGAAGCAATGTACCAGGGTGACAACGCTAACTGGAAAGAAAATTATAGAAACATGGAAAGATGCCAGAATTCATGTTGTGGAAGAAGTAGAGCCGAGCAGTGGGGGTAGTTGTGGTTTTGTGCAGGATCTTAGCTTGGACCTGCATATTGGTGTTATTAAGCCATGGTTGCTCCTGGGTGAGTATATCGATTTGGCATTAACTCATTGATTCCTTTTAGCGACATTACTTTATCGGTTTTTTTTTTTTGTTTGTTTGTTTTTCCCCCAAATGTGTAATATTCTGTTCTATCAGCTATTCTGCTGAAAAGCTGAAATGTTTCCTTTTTTAGATTGGGAACTTCCATTAGCTGGCTGGTGATGTTTCTGCCCCACAATATATCCATAAGAAGCATGGATTCTAGTACCACATGGCACCTGGCATATGGATTTTAGAACTTACCCTTTTTTTTTGTTTTGTTTTCGTCTCTGGAGGATGGCATGTTAATGTTGTATGTTCTTGGATTATAAATGGATATAGCCTTTAAAATAATCAAATTAGAAAGAATGCTTTTATTAGGCAAAGCTGTAAATAGTAAGGGTTAAGGGTATAGAAAAGTTAGTACTTGAAATTGCGGAATGTTTGTTTGCTGCCTCTGCTGTTACAAATCATGGAATGCATGCCTCCGATAGCCACCTCTATCGAAGTACCTGTTTTTGGAGTGTTAAGGAGAAATTGTGTTTTCATTTCATAGCTATGAATTTGATAGTTTGATAGTGAATTTCTTGTATTAGGAAGAATATTGCTTCCCTACATAAAGCACGGTTGGCAAATAGTAAATGAAACAGTTATGAAAAGCTCAAACTTGTTAGCTTGGCAAGAATGTGGCATGGCATTCTTTTAAAAAAAATTAGTGTGTTCAAGAGGATTTGAATTATTTTTCATTTGTGAATAGAGAAATTAAGACTTGGAAAGATTAATGATTTGCCAGTATTTATGCAGTCAAGCCATTCTTGAGTAGAAAGAACACTGAACTGGGAGTCAGAAATAGCCAGGTCCTGTTGTGAAGTGCACAGTAGCATCTTTTAAAAAAACTCTCGGAAGTAGGGATTATCAGCTCCATTTCACAGATGGGACCTGAATTTAACAATAGTCAAATAATTTGCACAAGGTAACACACCTAGTAAATAACAGAGCTGGATGGACCTCAAGCTCAAGTCTGATCCACTCCTGCTCTGCATTGTCGTTTAGACTTCCTCAGGGAGTCCAGGTTTTCAGTCCTGCTCTACCTCTTGGTAAATAAACTAGCACAAGTCATTTGTTCTTTCTGGTCCTCCAAGAAACCACCTGTAAAACTAAAGTAAAGGTGTCTGTTTCTCTCTTAGGTTTATCCTGAGGTTGTGAAAAGTTTCTGAAACAAATTAATTGCAAGTATACATATGAGTTTTTATTGTATTATGTATTACATGAATTGCTACATGAGATATCTTTCATTTTAAATAAATATTTCCAACAAGTTTCTGAAGCCCCATGAAAATCAAGGGATCATTTAATTAGTCTAAAGTTTCATCCAGGACTTGCACACCATTTCTAGGAAAGAAAATACGCCCAGGCACATTTTTCAGTTATATGGCTTCCATTGTAGTAATAATGATTTAAAATTCTATTGTAGAATTTTAAAATACCGTTTCACTCTCATGAACTTTGTTTATGATTTTTTTTTAAAGATTTTTTAAATTTATTTACTTGACAGAGAGAGATCACAAGTAGGCAGAGAGGCAGACAGAGAGAGAGGAGGAAGCAGGCTCCCTGCCGAGCAGAGAGCCCGATGCGGGACTCGATCCCAGGACCCTGAGATCATGACCTGAGCCGAAGGCAGCGGCTTAACCCACTGAGCCACCCACGCACCCTGTTTATGATTTTTTAATCTAGACTTAATCCAAAGTGAGTTGATCAAGGTAGTATTCTCATATTGGTATTGGAACCCTTCCCAGAATCCTGGGAGAGTTCTGGGAGAGATTTCTGAAACTAGACCCTATATGGTCTCCTCTCTGGACCAGGAAATGGGATATTTATTAGGTACACCCTCCTTTCCTGTGAGAGGTAGATGGACCCTTTTCTGCCTAGTTACAAGTGCCTTATTCTTGAGGGACGCATGAATGATTACATCTTAAGTTCTTCCACATGAATGATACAGGGGTTTTTTCTGACCAGACTGAGTTTCTCTCTGGAGATGGGGGGATTGTTTCTAGGTTACTTCAAAGAGCTTCCTTTATCTCTTCAAAGCAGCACAACTTCCACCTAGGACTATATAAAATTAATTTTTGTTTTCTGCAGGGAATAAAGAAAGTGAAGCCGTAAAACTAACCTTTTTCAGTTATCTCATAAATTCAGACCAGCTTCTGCATTTCAAAAATCTTATCTAGGCCCTTGAACTATCCAACAAGTTGACAAAAAGATTATAGCATTTTTGTCCTAGGCTTTTAAGATTATATTTCTACAACAAAATAACTAGGACTTTTCTTAAAACCAACTTACTTTGTAAAAGTAGAAAATTTCATTTCTCTTGGGTAGTTGAAAAGTACATGTATTATTTGTCATATATATATTCTGTTAAGAAGTCCCAACTGGTGATATTTGAGGTCCTCTCTTCAATTCTAAGTGAAAATCTTAGAATCTTTTATAAGGGTATGGAGAATTTTTGATATCTAGGAAGCCCCGTATTCTTGGGAGGTGATAATAAATTAAATTTGTTTAGCTCTTTTATTTTGTGCAGTTCTTCCGCAAATATTCTTTTACTTTATCCTTATAGTAATTTATGCTCCTGTGTTTATTCATTTATGAATGCTCACTCCTACAAATTTTCTCAAATAAAACATTTCTTTTTTGGATATCATTTCTTTTCCATTGCAATAATGGTTTGTTTTTGTGATGATGGCAATAGTGATTTATAAAAAAAAAAAGAAAGAAAATAGTGATTTATAAATTAAGACATACTATATCAGAATTTATACAATAATTAGTACTTTCATAAAAAGAATCTCTTTTTAAAAAAAATATTTTATTTATTTGACAGAGAGATAGCACAAGTAGACAGAGCTGGCAGGCAGAGGGAGAAGGAGAAGCAGGCTCTCCACTGAGCAGGGAGTCTGATGTGGGGCTCGATCCCAGGACTCTGGGATCATGACCTGAGCTGAAGGCAGAGGCTTAACCGACTGAGCCACCCAGGTGCCCCCATAAAAAGAATCTCTTAAACAGAAACAGATGATATGTATATTATGACGGCAAAATACTATAAATACCTCTTTATATTTCCATAAGAATCCTTGGCCAAATAATGAATATTAGTGGCTTGAAGTATCAATGTAAAAAAAAAAACCAACCCTGTAAATTGTTATTATTAGCCCTCTTTGTTTAATTCTTTCCTTATACATCAACTTTTTAATTATTTTCAAAACTATTCATACAGTAAAGTACTTGGTATTTAGTTTTATGAGTTTTAACACAATTATGATTAATGTAGCACTGTTAAAACGGTAAAATTCTTAAAATTGATACTTATTTTTCAATCTCAAGGTAGTTTATAAAAGAATAACATTTTACTTTTTCAGGAAAAAAAGGAACACACACAAAAATAACACATTGTCAGGACACCTGAGTGGCTTAGTTGTTTAAGCATCTGCCATTGGCACAGGTCATGATCCCTGGGTCCTGGGATTGAGCCCCACATCAGGCTCCCTGCTGTGTGGGGAGTCTGCTTCTCCCTCTCCCTCTGCTGTTCCCCCTGCTTGTGCTTGTGTTCCCTCTGTTAAATAAATAAATAAAATCTTTTAAAAAACAAACAAACAAAAATAACAAAAAACAATTGTCATGATATATGATTTATAGTATTTATTTTTTAATGTGTCTTTCCAATAAAACTTTAACACAGGACTCTAACACAAACCAGTCACTTAAAATTGGAGAAAAGCTGATGTTTATATCTAGAATTTAGAGAGAATTAACTTGAACTGTAATACTACCAAGTAATAAATGTAACATACAAACCAATGATCTGAAATCCATTTATGCTGACTAAAATTGTTTCCCCACCTATTAACACTCATAATTTTCTTATTGTTTGAAAAGGCAGAGCATACAAGTTGCATTTATTTGGCCTCAAGGATACTAATTCTGTTTCAATAGAGTTCATATTCTGGAAGTGAGTTTCAAAATGTAGCAGCCAATTCTGAAATGTAATCAACCTGTTGTGTTTGGGGTGTGTGTTTAATGGAAATGATCGAAGTATCCAGCTGTGATAAATATAATAATGGCAATCTATTGTTAAAGAATTTCATTCATGCATGCTTCCTTTTTTTTTTCTCTTTAAAGAGACAGGCAGAGTAGAATTAATTGTTATTTAAGAGATTATTTACATTTAATTTATTTGAAGCCATTTTCCCCCTGGAGATGGTTAGAACTTCCTGCATAAAATTGAAAAATTATTTTTAAAAATTTTTTATTTAAAATATTTTTATTTATTTATTTGACAGAGATCACAATTAGGCAGAGAGGCAGAGAGAGAGAGAGAGAGGGGGAAGCAGTACCCCCCCCCCCCCACCCCTGTGCAGAGAGCCTGACAGGGCTCGATCCCAGGATCCTGAGATCATGACCTGAGCCGCAGGCAGAGGCTTAACCCACTGAGCCACCCAGGTGCCCCCCAAAATTATTTTTTAATTATGAAGTATTTCAAAGGTATAGACAGTTAAAGACAATAATATGACAAACAACTATGTATTCAGCATCCAGCTTTTAACAAATGTTAATATTTTCATAGGCTAACATTTAGGAATAAAGTTAAATGTAGGCTCAGTAAGGAAACTGAGTTTCAGGTTACAAGGAGATTACTGGCTTTTCAGCTACCCAAAATCACTTAATAGAAGCTGGCAGATTCCTTCGGTAAGGTAAGAAAAATATTGTGCGTAGAAATGGATCCTAACTTAGGAAAGAAATTCTTAAAATCTTTAAATAGTAAATGTCCAATTTTTTCAGTTTCAAATTGTTTAACTCACTTTAACTGGTTATCTCCTATTTGGACTTGCTTATTAGTTAGAGTCCTTTTCCAGGTTTGGTAGATCTGGAGAGCCAACTTTGACAGGAAGAAATGGTAAAAGGGGGTAGCCCTATTGGTACTCGGAAAGTGGCTAGAATTCATAGACCAACAGTGTTTGCTCTAAGCTATTGGGTATTCCCAAACCAAAGGGCATTAAGTTTTTTTGTGGATGGCTTTTTAAATACCCTTTTTTAAGTTACAAAAGAAAGAAATATTTATTGTAAAAAAATATAAATTAACATACAGAAAAAAAATCACCTGTAATCCCACTGTAAACATTTGTTCTATGTTGTTCTATACTTCCTGTCCATTTTTAGGCATTTACATATTGTTTGTTTTTATAAAAATAGATTTTGTAACCTAATGGTATCACCACCTAATATATTGAGAATGTATTTCCATGCCATAGATACTCTTCTGCATTTTCCTTGTTTTTTTTTTTTTGTTTGTTTGTTTGTTTTTGTTTTTTTTAAGTAAACTCTACCCCCAATGTGGGGCTTAAACCCATGACTCAGATCAAGAGTAACATGCTCTACCCACTGAGCCAGCCAGGTGCCTGTGCATCCTCATTTTTTATTTCTTCTTCTTTTTTTTTTTAAGATTTTATTTATTTCACAGAGAGAGAGATCAGTCACAAGCAGGAGGAGTGGTAGAGGGAGAGGGAGAAGCAGGCTCCCCGCTGAACAAGAAGCTAGATGATGTGGGGCTCTATCCCAGGATCCCAGGATCATTACCTGAGATGAAGGCAGACACTTAACCAACTGAGCCATCCAGGTGCCCCGCAAGATGAACATTTTTGAGTGAATATTTCTAAATTGCCTTTTAGAGGTTGGATTGAGGTCCTTCCAAGTTGCATTTTTAAAATAAATAACTAATAGAATTGCTGCAAAAATTAATTTAAAAAGTTAGAATGATTATTTTATGTTCAAGATGATATGATTTATTTCTTATAGGGTCACAAGATGCTGCTCATGATCTGGATACCCTGAAAAAGTACAAGGTAAAAAAAAAATGCTTCAGATCTGGCACAATGGATAGGAAGTATTTTAATTTTTACATTTATTTAGGAAACTATTAGTCCATATCAGACTTGGGGTTTTTTAAAATCTATTTATTTAGTTTTAGAGAGAGAGAGCACAGGGAGGGGCAGAGGGAGAGGGAGAGAAACTTCGGTAGACTACTCACTGAGTTTGATGTGGGGCTTGATCTCACGACCCTGAGATTGTGACCTGAGCTAAAACTCAGGAGTTGGATGCTTCATCGACTGCACCACCCAGGGGCCCCCACTTCAGAGTTTAATTGATAACATTTTTGGCTGTCATTTTAATAAAGTTGCAACAATTATTGTACCTAATTAAAATGTGTGGATTTATAATCTGTCTTTCCAATTTTATATTCTCTCTGTCTCCCTTCATGTATTCTTTTTTTTTTTTTTTTTTAAAGATTATTTATTTATTTATTTGAGAGAGAGACAGTGAGAGAGAACATGAGCGAGGAGGTCAGAGGGAGAAGCAGACTCCCCATGGAGCTGGGAGCCCGATGTGGGACTCGATCCCGGGACTCCAGGATCATGACCTGAGCTAAAGGCAGTCGTCCAACCAACTGAGCCACCCAGGTGCCCTCCCTTCATGTATTCTTATGAACCAGATTTCGAAGCATGTTTTCTTAACTCTGTTTGTGTAGTTCCTTTGTGTAGGATAGACTTTCCTCTTCTTTTCTTGTCCAAGACCTACCCATGCCCGAGTCCCAACTCACATAATCACTTCTTCTTCCCCAATGCTATCTTTTCCTACCCTCAACTATGTGATTTATTACTTATTTCAGAATTTACTAAAAAAATTTCAGCCATCTATTTTGTCAAACAGTATTTCAGCATCATGGAGTTGCTGTGATTTGTAGAATGCAAGAGGTTTTTAGTCACATGAAGCTTATGATTTGAGAGGCATAGAGGGAAGAAAGACAAATAAGCAGCTTTAGTCCAGTGTATTTTGTGCTTTGATGGGGAAATGCAGGTGCTGTTGCAGAGCATATGAGATGATGCCCTTTGTCCATGTTTGTTTGGGTTGGGTTGGGGATTGTAAGATCAGGGAAATCTTCCTGGAGGGAATGATAACTGAAGTTTGCTCAGAATGGCATGGGGAGGGAGCAGACAGAAAAGTGTTCAGTTAGGAGAAATGCTTTGTTTGGAGGCCCAGAAGAGAAAGGTCAGTGCTTTCAGAGATGGGAAAAAAAAAGTTCAGGGGCACCTGGGTGGCTCAGTCGTTAAGCGTCTGCCTTTGGCTCAGGTCATGATCCTAGGGTCCTGGGATCGAGCCCCATATCAGGCTCCCTGCTCAGCGGGAAGCCTTCCTCTCTCTCTCACCCCCCTCCTTGTGTTGCCTCTCTCCCTATCTCGCTCTCTTTCTGTCAAATAAATAAAATCTTAAAAAAAAAAATTACAAAAAAAAAGAAAATTTCAGTAACCCAGGAATTAGAGAGTGAGAAAGAAGGAGACCAAGAAACAAGGCCAGACATGTAAGCAAGAGTAAGATCATTAAAGTCCATGTAAACCAGAGTAAACGCTTTGGACTTTTCCAGAAGTCTTTGAAATTCTTTACCCAGGGGAGTAATAGGATCAAATTTGCAATTTGAAAGGTTCTTGTCAGAGGCATTGTGGAAAATAAATTGGAGTGTTGCACAAACTAGTGTGGAGAAACTAAGGGGGCAGTTGCAGTAACCGTTATAACTGCCTGACAGTAGAGATAATGGCCTGGAATTGCATATGGTTATGAGAATTACTGTATCTCCTAATAGAATCCATCTTAGATGGATTAACATAAGTAGAATAAGTTTCAAAGTCTTGTTTAGTAAGTTAATATTTCTCAAGGAAAAAATGAAAAATTAAAAAACTGATAAATTCATTCATTGGCAAGTGTTTCATGATCTATCCCCTCTTAGGGTACACCAATTCAAATTTGCTTTCACCCGGGTGATGTGAATCAAGCAGCTGTTTAAAAGATCCCTCTGAGGGCGCCTGTTGGTTGATTCCCTCTGTTGGCTCACTTGGTTAAGTGGCTGCCTTCAGCTTAGGCTGTGATCCCGAAGTCCTGGAATTGAGCCCCATGTTGGGCTCCCTGCTCAGCAGAGAGCCTGGTTCTCCATTTCCCTCTGTTTGCTGCTCTGTCTGCTTGTGCTATCTCTCTGTCAAACAAATAAATAAATAATGATTTAAAAAATTAAATAAAAGACCCCTCTGTCTCTGTACATGTGGCCCTATTAGAGGCCTAAAAGAAGCAAAGGTAAACTGAGCAGCTAAGTAGAGGGTTTATTGAAAAATTTAGTGATTTGGCAAAACTAGATTATTCACTTAAATGGATGGCACATTTCGAAGGGATATTCTAGAACTTAAGTAAAGTGCTATAATTAATAGAAATTCTCTTGCGGAGGATCATTTCAGAAATTTCAATAGGAATTTCATTTTAATGTTTGGGTATAGTAATAGTAGTTGTTTTATTGGTAAGGTATCCAAGTGCCTGGTGTGTGCCCTATAAAGCACTGTGAAAGATGGAAGGTTGAGTATAACATAAAATGTTCCAAGTTACTTATTGCTGCATTGTTCATAATAGCAAATCATTGGAAACAACCTACTTGTTCATTGATAGTGAACTGTTTAAATAAACAATAGTGTACTTAGTGTACTTAGAATACAGTATAGTTATATAAAAGAACATTAGTAAATACTGATATGAAAAAATCCCCAGGATAAATTTAAGAGAGAGGGGAACCCAAGGTGTTGCCTTTGTGTCAGAAAGGGAATAAATTATTTGTCTAAAGATGCTCTAAAAGATATACAAAAAACCAAAAAGGTGGTTACCATTAAGGTGGGAGATAATGGAGTAGATAGGGACATGGTGAGAGCAAGATTTCTTTATGTTTCTTTTTTATAATGTTCTGATTTTTTAACCATTTTCAAAATACAAGATTTATTAAAATTGGAAATAAGAATGCCTAACTGTGAGGATTAAGTGTGATAACTTATATCCTGGCACATACTAGGTTCTCGATAAGGGGCTACTACTATCCCTGTTGCAGAAGGCTTCCCAAGAGCAATCATTGTTAGGACCTCCATAACTACATTTTGGAAGTATGCTTAGAAAGGGTTTTAGACTGGATGCCTATTACCACCACCACCTGTGACCTAGTACCATTCTTTTTAATCAGAACTAATCAATACACATGTAAACTGCATTTCCCAGCAGTTTCCCAAACTCCCCAGGCATTGGTAATCCACAATATTTGTAAAGCACTTTTACTTTTCAGCAGGTTTTCCCAAGATTGTCATTTGTTTTTCTCCATAATCCTGTGAAGATCTATAGATAGTGAGAGGTGTATGTGTTTGCGCTTGTGCATATATATATATGCACATGAATACATCCATATATAAAATTCCTCATTCCTGGTTTTTTGGGAATGTACAATACAATTGTAAAGACAAGGCCAACACATCGATAATGTAAAACATTGGAAGCTGTTACATAATAAGGGCAGAATCATAATGCTGGTCAGAAGTATACTGGCTGTGAGTGACTTGACATAGATAGGACTTCACTGGGGAAAACAGAAGGACATTTCAGACTTTATCTTCTAAAAATATTTTTACCTTTCTTTCTAGTTTCTCCTGTCTCCTTATTTAAGAGTCTTTCTTGAGTAGACATATGAGATGTTTTCTGTTTTTCTTCCACAAGGCAGTTAGGTCAGTAAATGGCCTATGGCCTGTTTTCATAAGGCCTAAATCCTGGGTTGGGAAGCACAGAAACCCGAGTAAGGAAAGAGAACGTGTATAATGCTTTAGGGGGATCTCTGGAATCTGAGGGCGGAAAGTAGCTATACTGGAGAATAGAACGCCATGCAAGATGGTGCTTCTCTCCCACAGGCATCATGGTCCCTCTCTGCAAATCTACTCTTATTATTTGGGAGCAGAAAATTTGCAGCTTCTTTGAGCACTTAAAAGAAAGTGGTTATCTTATAGCTATCAAGTTTGGGGATCAAATAATTTGGTTAGTCTTGTTTAAGTTGGGTGTCTGCCTGAATGCAGTCAACTGTACTAGGGGGAGGAGTATGGCACTGTCAGAACCATATCTATGAGAATAGTAGGGGCAAGAGAGGTAGAGCTGGACACATAGTCTAAAATATGTGTGAAGTACATGAAAATACGGAGATCAGGCAAAACCTAACACCCATGTTGAGAGAGAGAATAAGCACAGTGAAGCATGTCATAACAAGAAACAGTGCCTTATTTTCCTGATCCATTTTACTTTTGGAATCTTTTAACTGACTTTCCACATGGCTCCTTCCATATGCTTGGTAGGCTGTAGGAAAGGAACTCAAATGCACAGATGGAGTAGAAGTTTGCTTTTGTGTACCATTGGAAAGAAAATCTTTCATGACCATCCTTTCAACCAGACTCATTCACTGGAAGCTCTGGGTTTGAGGCCCTATGGCATTGACATCTTTTAAAACCTCACTGAGTGATTCAAATGTGTAGCCACTCTTTTTTTTTTTTTTAATTAACATATAATGTATTATTTTTCTCAGGGGTGCAGGTATGTGAATCATCAGGTTTCATAGCAATCACCGTAGCACAGATCCTCTCCAATGTCCAAAACCCAGTCACCCTATCCCTACCCTCCCACCCCTCAGCAACCCTCAGTTTGTTTCTTGAGATTAAGAGTCTCTTATGGTTTGTCTCCCTCCTGATCCCATCTTATTTCATTTTTTCTTTCCCTACCCCACTACTCCCCACCCTGCCTCTCAAATTCCTCATATCAGAGAGATCACATGACAATTATATTTCTCTGATTAACTTATTTCACTTAGCATAATACCCTCTAGTTCCATCCACATCATTGCAAATGGCAAGATTTCATTTCTTTTGATGGCTGCATAGTATTCCATTGTCTGTATATACCATATCTTCTTTATCTAGTCATATGTTGATGGACATCTAGGTTTTTTCCATGGTTTGGCTACTGTGGACATTGCTACTATAAACATTCAGGTGCACACGCCCCTTCAGATAAATACCCAGTAGTGCAATTGCTGGGTCTTAGGGTAGCTCTATTTTCAACTTTTTGAGGAACCTCCATATTGTTTTCCGGTGCGGCCACTCTTGAGAACCATCGTATTTTTAATGAATGTGAAGGGAAATTGGGACTTAGTTACTGAAAGGGAATTGTGTTATTGATATACTTCCCTTATTCAAGTTTTTTATATGGCTATTCATTGATTTTCCCAACAAATATTTTAGGTGCTTTCTGTGCTAAGGTCACTGCTCACTCACAGAGCTTACTTTTTTTTTTTTTTTTTTTTTTTGACTCAGAGACAGAGAGAGATCACAAGTAGGCAGAGAGTCAGGCAGAGAGAGAGGGGGAAGCAGGCTCCCCGACGAGCAGGGAGCCCAGTGCAGGGCTCCATCCCAGGACCCTGGAATCATGACCTGAGCCAAAGGCAGAGGCTCAACCCACTGAGCCACCCAGGTGCCCCTCACAGTGCTTACCTCTATAACAGTGAGTAAACCAAACATGGTCCCTAACCTCTTGGAGTTTCTAGTGCCATCAGGGAGACAAATAATCTCAAAGCGGGGAGAGTTATAATTAGGGTGGGTAGAGGGTGCTATGGGAATACAGAGAATTAGCACTTCTGGTGAGGGAGGTATCAGAGGTGGCTTCCTGCACATATTATTCAAGTGAATTACACTTAAATTGTTTATCCTTGTTACAAATCTCAACATCCCATTCTCTTGCCTAATATTAATTCATAGCTAAGTTTTTAAAAATCATCTTTTTTTTTCTCTTTAAGGTGACTCATATTCTCAATGTTGCATATGGAGTTGAAAATGCTTTCCTTGGTGACTTCATATATAAGAACATTTCTATACTGGATCTGCCTGAAACCAATATCCTGTCTTATTTTCCAGAATGTTTTGAATTTATTGAACAAGTGAAAATGAAGGTAAGTTTTGTTTTGGTCCACAGTTCTTCAAAGGCAAAAATTTTAAAAGACAAGTCCATTATTCAATCTTTATAATGAATACATAGAGAATCACTATGAAATTTCCCCCAACAATTTTTTTTTTTTTTTTAAGATTTTATTTATTTATTTGACACAGAGAGATCACAAGTAGGCAGAGAGGCAGGCAGAGAGAGAGGAAGGGAAGCAGCCTCCCTGCCGAGCAGAGAGCCGGATGCAGGATCCTGGGATCATGACCTGAGCTGAAAGCAGATGCTTTTACCCACTGAGCCACCCAGGCACTCAGAGATACTTACTTTTAACATTAATTTCTCATCTTCCTATAGCTTCCTGAGAAATGGTAGGAGATGAAATTCTCCACTTACTGAATTTTCCTGTGTTTATATGTACTTAGATTTCCTTCGATGGTTTATAACTACCTGCTCTCTGACCACTTTGCAAGATAATCAGATGGAGTATGGGATGGACGCTGCTGTAGTCCTTTCAATGTATTTATGAAGATTAATTTGCATTTTTATGGGTGTGGTAGGGATATTGAATTTATGCATTTTTAACAATAGAAAATTATAGGGTGCCCTAAAGACTAAATGTGTATTGCTCTATTGAGATTGTATGAAAATGCTGATAAGAAGCTGTCCATTGGTTCTCTGATTTTAAAAGACCAACAGATAATCTCCTACTTCAGCTTTGGTAATAGATCCAAGTTAACACTGGGCTTCTAGGTTGGCTGTTACTAGTAATTATACCTTGAAATGAGGTCACTTTTAGTTAGTATATAATTCTTACAAACTTTATGTGACATAAGTAGATGGGAATGTAGAAGCATTTACAGAGAAAAGTTAACTGTCCTGGGGTACCTAACAATTAATGACACTTAACATCAGAATCCAGCTTAGTTGAATCTGGGTAATGATTTCCCTTCTACCTTTTCTCCTTTCCTTTTTTTCTTCCTTTGCCCCTCCTTCTTTATATTTAGTAAAATTTACTGAATGCTTTACATGTCCAGCACTGTTCTAGGTGCTTTCCTTTAGATTATCTGGAAAATATAAATCTATTCAACTCTGTCATTCAGCTTTATTTAATAGCGGATATTTAGATAAAAGAAGAGGAGGAAGGTTTCTAATTCAAGGCCTAATATTGGCCAGTGTTTTCTCTTATGAAAACCTCTATGAAGTCTAGATTATAACATTCCAGTGTGTCAGTTGTGATAGTGTTAAAAATAAACATGATCATGTTTCTCTATTAGCTGCTTCTCTAAGGAGATGTGGAATATGCCTTAAATGGTAAAAGAAAAATGTAGGCATCATCCATATGCATATTCATATTTGAAGACATGTACATGTTGCAAGTAAATTGTGGAAAGGGTAATAATCAATTAAAAGTTTCCTTTTCTTGGGTTTCCTAAAAAAACAGAACCCGAGAAAAAGATTAAGAGCTGGTGCTTCATTTGAAAGAGGGAATCCATGGGCAGTGAGAGTGGGAAGAAAGGGAGGTGACTCAGGAAAGGTTGGGAAGCTGCGAAAGGATGATGCATTTTCCTTGCTCAGCACAACTGCACAGGGAGCTGCCGGTGAAAGAGTTGGGTGCTCAGGAGGTGTACCTCCTTTGCTCCTGAAGTCATTCCGGCAGGGAGGACAAAGAAACTGCACCACTGTACAGACTTTGGGAGGGAGAGAAGAGAGAATTCATCTGGCTCTCTGTCAGCTCCTGTTCTACACGATCAAACTTTGCCCACGGGGAGGTAACTAATACCACAATTCCAAGTTACAACAATCCACTCCTTTAGCAGCTGCCTTGAAGCCAAACTCAGTAGTCTGTGGTCTGACTTTTCATCCACATTCAGAAGCAGCAGGAGAGTCCAGAACTCAGGGCCTACTTGTTTATGCAGAGACCACCACAGGGGAAGAGCCAGGCCTTCTTAGGCAAGCAAAACTCATCAGGCCTAAGGGGAGCAGTTGGCCAAGAAGTGGAGGCAGAGGTGGAGAAGCTTAGGGTCCATGACGTGATGGTACCAAGAGAATCTGAGGAGGTACCTAAAATGTTTCTGCTATAAAATGTATTAGAATTCCATAATCTGTTCTAATTTTCTCAAGCATTATGTTTTATACTGCAGTCCTAAACTCAGCCTATATTTCCTTGCCCTGAAAACTCTGCTGTTCAGAGTAATACATACTTAGTTTTAGCAATAGAATTCTTGAATTTTTTCATTTTTTTCTAGAAGAGATCCTTTCACAACTTTCTCTGTTGTATGTACAGATTTTATTAAATGTGATTACTCAGTGAATTAAATGTCTTAAAACTACCTTTCTAGGCCCTATACTTACTTGTTTTATCTTTCCACATTCAGCTGCCAAAAGGATTCTCTTCTCTTTTCCCATGTCTTTTCTCATTGTTTTCTGTACTTGTAAAACCCTATTGTTTGGTTTCTCTGCCTTTCCTCTATCTCTGCCTCACGCATTATTTGTTAGGTTTTTGCATTAAGAGACAGAAATACACATGAGAGGAAAGTAGTAGAGTAACCTTTGTGGCCTTAAGAGTTCTTTTATGAAAATTTACTTGACTCCCTATTTTTATGTGCAGAAGGTTTTGTTAATATGAAAAGGTGTATTTGATATTCCATGTTTACTCTATTATTCATTTTATGTGATGTGATTTTAAAAACAGGATGTAAGTAAACAATGTCATTGTAGAAAAATTTAAAAATACAGATAATTAAAAGTTTACTGTCCTTACACCGTGTAGACGTAACTACTGGTTATATATATATATATATATATATATATATATATATATATATATATTTTAACATTTGATATCAAAAGACTCATTTAAAAAAGACCTAAACTTGGCTTGGTTTATCTGTCAATAAATATTAATTACTTATTCTGAGAAGATATGAGGGAAACATACATACTACTGCCCTCACAGAGCTTGCAGTCTAGTTGAAAAGTTATTTACAACAGCATGAGAACAAAGAATGCTTGATAAACTAGAAATACTTTTACATGATTTCTACCTGCCCAGAGCAAAATGATGATTCAAATTTTTAAGAGAACACTTTCTTTTTGGAAATGAAAAACAAAATTAATTTATTTGCTTGGCAAACATTTATGGAATATCTATTATGTGCCTAAAACTGCACTAAGGACACAGCATACAAAGATGGCTAAGGTATTCCCCTGACCCCATCTCACTCAGAAAGAGACAGACTGCTTAGAATAGAACCCACTATTAGCTAGACCAAGAAGTAGAGCAGAGGCCTTCTAGGCAGAGGACAATAACTGGTGTAAAAGAAAAAGTTTCTTTATAAATTTTTAAATTATTACTATTTTGAAGGGGGATCAAAAGCCAGTAACTTTCCTGAGAATACTTAGGTCAGATACTTAACCCACTGAGCCACCCAGGAATACTTAACATTATTAAACATGAGCCGACCATGGATACATAGTATGTAAGGCTGAAAATAAAGCTTGTTTCATTTGCAAAGACATATTGTGACTCAAAACTAATGACTAGTATGTAGTCAGGAAATATTAAAAATGACATTGAATGATATCTCTTATTTCGCTTACAATTTTAGGTTTCTTTTGAACATCTGATTTGTTTTGAGATAAAAGAAGTTCCTTGCTAGTTTTCATAATTTACTGTAATATGATTTTTAAATGCCTTTAATCTCATAAAAATGAGCTATTATACAAAGTAAGAAAGTTGCATGTATGTATAGTGACTATTGGTGTTAGCCCATCCTGTACAGAAACAGTTAAAATTTGGAAATAATCATATATATAAGAAAACAATTGAAATTGTCTTTTTGATATGGGGATTTTCAAAAGATTAACTAATTTTATTGTGAATCATTTGGTTTTCTTGAAATGAGAAGCATTTGTAAATTTATTGCAATAGATTAGGAAAGGAATTTTCAACAGATGTTCAATTGTGAGAAAACTACCTTGCAAAAGTGAAATGATCCTATGAGTCATAAATACGGTATTGTTAATATATGCTTTGGGTAGAGACTTAGTTTAGGTTTTATTTTTTCTCCCTACCCTGTTCCAATCTTTCTTTTGTGTTGTACCAAAAGAAGAATCAGGAAATGAAGTAACTAAAATTTCTAATTCTGTAAGGTGTGCTTCCAGTTCACTTCATTTTGCTTAGATAATTAACTTTTTAAAAGCCTGAGACAAGACAGCCTGATGAGTGCTTTTCCATCAGCTCCATCATTTCATTATTAATGCAGTATTACCCATCAGCATTGGTCTTGCACCATGTCCCTTTTCACATGTAAAGTATCATTTGCAAGTTATCCGAGACATTTTTCATTTATTGACCCGATGCTAAAGTATCTAATTGCCTTTTCTACTTCACATTGTCATGAGCTGTTTGTGTCATCATTTTACTACCTCATAAATTTAACTTTTTTTTAAGTTACTCCCTTCCAGAATAAAGTATATCCGAGGGTAGAAAAGTTTTTCCTTTCTGGTCATTTTACATAGATTGCCAAGCCAGTGACACTGGTTTCTTTGTAGGAACACTGTGTGCCTATGATGTTTGGGTCTTTCTGTTTAATGTTATGACTATGGTTTTATTTATTTCTATACGTATATTACCTGTGACTTTTATTTATGGATGTGTATCTCCTAACACAGGCTTTTACATATACTTTACTAGATTACTTCAGTTTGATAAAAGATACCTTTTTCAAAATTCCAAATACATTATCAAAGCATTTCAATCCCTGGGGCGTAGGAAGAAAAGTTTTTTGATGGATTAATTGATTTTTTCCATTCATTGCTTATAAAGAATTGTGTTTTGGTCATTGAATACATTGAATCAAACAAATTGATAAAATGAGTATTTTTAATAATTTCAAGTAGCATAAGAATGCACAAGTGATTTAATAACCTTTCTAAGTGAATAATGGGGATTTTTGATTGGTTTTATTGCAGGATGGAGTGCTTCTTGTTCATTGTAATGCAGGAGTTTCCAGGGCTGCTGCAATTGTAATAGGTTTCCTGATGAATTCTGAAGAAATTTCATTTACAAGTGCTTTCTCTTTGGTGAAAAATGCAAGGCCTTCCATATGTCCAAATGCTGGCTTCATGGAGCAGCTTCGTACATACCAAGAGGGCAAAGAAAGCAATAAGTGTGACAACATACAGGAATTAGAAAGGGGTGACAGTTCATAAGTTAAACTCCGGCAGATAAAGGACAATTCTAATTGCTGAATTAGCCCCTATAGCCACCTGTCCCCTTTTTTGAAGAGTAGACAGAAAAACTTCCTTTTGTCTTGTGTTTTTCAAGTGGAAATGGATGTTAATTGAGTGTCTTGAGCTGGTGTATAAACACATTTTTAAATTATATCATGTTTTCTTTGGTATTAAATATGTGATTCAACAGTTCTTTAATTTGCTAAGAGAAGAAGATATATTACCAATAATTGATTTCTGTAGAAAAAAAAGATTTACATTCAAAATCTTTATTAGAGCATGAAAAGATTTTTCTATTGCAGTAACTGTTTCCATGAAGGAAAAAATTTGAAGTACTACCTGACTTACTATTTCAGAGGGAGGTAAATTTCTTTGTAAAGAATTTGAGATTAAAAATTAATACCTTAAACCTCCCAAAAGAGATAACCCAAATCTGCAGGTTAATACAGTATAGGTATACTATACAGATATAGTATACCTTGTTTTATTGAACTTTACTTCATTGTGCTTCGCAGATGTGTGTTTTACAAATCAAAAGTGGTACTTCTGCATCAAAGAAGTCTGTCGGCACCATTTTTAATGAGAGCATTTGCTCACTTAGTGTCTCTGTGTCACATTTTGATAATTTTCAGTCTTTTAAACTTGTTCATTATAGTTGTATTTGTTATGGTGATCTGTGATCAGTGATCTTTGATGTTACTATTGTAATTATTTTGGGGTGCCACGAACCAGACCCAGTAACAGTGAACTTAATTGATAAATACTACATGTGTTGTGACTGTTCTACCAGTTGGCCCTTCCTCCATCCCTCCCTCTCCTCGGGCCTCTCTACTCCCTGAGACACAACAATATTGAAATTAGGCCAATTAATAATCCTACAATGGCCTCTAAGTGTGCAAGTGAAAGGAAGAGTCGCATGTCTCTCACTTTAAATCAAAAGCTAGAAATGATTAAGCTTAGTGAGGAAGGTATGTCAAAAGCAGAGATAGGTCGGAAGCTAGGCCTCTTGCGTCAAACAGTCAGCCAAGTTGTAAATGCAAAGGATAAGTTCTTGAAGGAAATTAAAAGTGGTACTCCAGTGAACACAAGAATGATAAGAAAGCGAAACAGCCTTATTGCTGATATGGAGAAAGTTTTAGTGGTTTGGATAGAAGATCAAACCAGCCACAACATTCCCTTGAGCCAAAGCCTAATCCAGAGCAAGGCCCTAACTCTCTTCAATTCTATGAAGGCTGAGAGGGGTGAGGAGGCTGCAGAAGAAAAGTTTGAAGCTAGCAGAGGTTGGTTCATGAGGTTTAAGGAAAGAAGCCGTCTCTATAACATGAAAGTGCAGGGTGAAGTAGCAAGTGCTAATGTAGAAGCTGCAGCAAGTTATCCAGAAGATCTAGCTAGGATAATTAATGAAGGTGGCTACACTAAGCAACAGATTTTCAATGTAGATGAAACAGCCTTATATTGGAAAAAGATGCCATCTAGGACTTTCATAGCTAGAGAGGAGAGGTCAATGCCTGGCTTCAAAGCTTCAAAGGACAGGCTGACTCTCTTGTTAGGAGCTAATGCAGCTGGTGACTTTAAGTTGAAGCCAATGCTCATTTACCATTCTGAAAATCCTAGGGCTCTTAAGAATTATGCTAAATCTACTCTGCCTGTACTCTATAAATGGAATAACAGAGCCTGCATGACAGCACATCTGTTTACAACATGGTTTACTGAATATTTTAAGCCCACAGTTGAGACCTACTGCTCAGAAAAAAAAATTGCTTTCAAAATATTACTGCTCATTGACAATGCCCCTGGTCACCCAAGAGCTCTGATGGAGATGTACAGTGAGATTAATGTTGTTTTCATACCTGCTCTGCAACCCATGGACCAAGGAGTCATTTCAACCTTCAAGTCTTATTATTTAAGAAATACATTTCGTAAGGCTATAGCTGCCGTAGATAGTGATTCCTCTGATGGATCTGGGCAAAGTAAACTGAAAGCCTTCTGGAAAAGATTCACTATTCTGGATGCCATTAAGAACATTCGTGATTCATGGGAAGAGGTCAAAATGTCAACATTAACTGGAGTTTGGAAGAATTTGATTCCAGCCCTCATGGTTGACTTTGAGGGGTTCAAGACTTCAGTGGAGGAAGTAACTGCAGATGTGGTAAACATAGCAAAAGAATTAGAATTGGATGTGGAGCCTGAAGATGTGACTGAATTGCTGCAATCTCATGATAAAACTATAATGGATGAGGAATTGCTTCCCATGGGTGAGCAGTGAAAGTGGTTTCTTGAAATGGAATCTACTCCTGGTGAAGATGATGTAAAGATTGTTGAAATGACAACAAAGGATTTAGAATACTACATAAACTTAGTTGATAAAGCAGCAGCAGGCTTTGAGAGGATTGACGCTAATTTTGAAAGAAGTTCTGTGTGTAAAATGCTGTCAAACAGTATCTCATGTTACAGAGACATTGTTCGTGAAAGGAAGAGTTCATCAGTGAGGCAAATTTCATTATTGTCTTATTTTAAGAAATGGCCACAACCACCGCAACCTTCAGCAACCACCACCTTGATCAGTCAGCAACCATCAACATCAAGGCAAGACCCTCCACCAGCAAAAAAATTAAGGCTTTCTGAAAGCTCGGATGATGGTTAGCATTTTTTAGCAATAAAAATTTTTTTAATTAATTTAAATATTTTTAAGTTGAGATATAGACATTGTTTCTTTAAAATATGCTATTGCACACTTAATAGACTACTGTGTAGTATAAATGTAATTTTTACATGTACTGGGAAGCCACAAAATTCATTTGACTTACTGTTGCAATATTTGCTTTATTATAGTGGTCTGGAACTGAACCCACAGTATCTCTGGTATAGGCCTGTATTTACATAGTGGTTACAGTATTCACAAAGTTTTTATATCCTTTCATGAAAATGTACTGACTTTTCACTTTTAACTTAATTCTATGGCCTGTATTTATTTTTTATTTTTACAACTTTTGTATAGATGTTCTGTCTTATGTGATGTGAGCTTATGCTTCTTTTGGTGATCTGGTGGTCTCTTATGTTTTTTTTTTTTTTAAAGATTTTATTTATTTATTCGACAGAGAGAGATCACAGGTAGATAGAGAGGCAGGCAGAGAGAGAGAGGGAAGCAGGCTCCCTGCTGAGCAGAGAGCCTGATGCGGGACTCGATCCCAGGACCCTATGACCTGAGCCGAAGGCGGCTCAACCCACTGAGCCACCCAGGCGCCCCTCTTATGTTTTTCATATCCTGGGTCCCTAGGCTTCTGTTTTTGGGTTATATGTCATAGTTTTTGGTCTCCTTGGATCTGTGGGAAAATATTTTACACTGAAAGATCATGCTTTAGGTATGATTTATTCAGCTCTCTTTTCTAGTTTGGTATTCTACTAGAGAATATATTTTTAAGGAAAGAAGAGTTATGGTTTTGTATGAAAATTTAAATACTTTGTTAGAAAGCCTAAAATGATTTACAATTTTATCTCTGGCTAGAGGCTTTGAATAGTTTTCTTTTCTTTCTCTCTTTTTTAAATTAAGTTTCCATATTGGCAAGGCTAAACTCTGTACATTATAAATTTGCTTAAAGATATTATTTGAATTCTTCAGAATAAGGTGTACTTAAAATTACAGTAATTAAGATAGAATTTATTTAATAGCTTTCAGATAGTCTTTCATGACTTAGAAAATTTCATTGCCATCTAGATTTTATTAAGAAAGTCTTGAGCTCTTCTTAAATACACATTATAGAAAGCAAGCATATTCCTATGTGTAAGTTGGAAGGTGCACATTGAGTACCTCTATGTATTTGAGACATCCTGTCATCCTGTCAAGGATGCCATCACATGCAAAGCTATGAACTTTGCTTCTCTTGAGAAGTAGCATAAATGTATGTAATCAACCTATAGTGAGCTCTTTGAAGCAGACCAAGGAGATAGAATCTTAAGAATCTTAAGAGGCTGATGTGTAATGTTGTCTTTATGGTTAGTATTGCTGAGGGTTTGCTAAGTGAACCTTTTTTATTCACATGAAAGCATTTATTTCTTCTGCTAGGTGCTTTTTAGTTTTTAGCCATTAAATATGATATGAAGCCTGACTAGAGCTTGTTCATAATGAATAGTATATTATTTATGTTTCTGGTTTGTGTGCTTAGTTGTTGCCTGTAGTTATCTGGTTATGGGGCAAACACTTATCTTCCGTATCATCTACAGAAGTACTTTGAACATCAGTATTGTTTTATCTTAAATGACAGTAATTGCTTATCTAAAATAGATAAATAGATAAGTGAATTTAATGCAGTCTTTTAAATTAGGGGTACTATATAAGGCAATGGTGTGTCTCATATATATATACACACATATGTATATATATACGTATAAAAATTACACACACAGTATTTTTCTTGTGTGTCCCATGGATATGTCACTCTGTCAGACCTAGTTATAAAAAGAAAATTGTTTAATTTTGATCCTCTTTCATTTTAAAAATGTAAAAAAAGGGCGCCTGGGTGGCTCAGTTGGTTGGGCAACTGCGTTTGGCTCAGGTCATCGTCCCAGAGCCCTGGGATTGAGTCCCACATTGGGCTCCCAGCTCCATGGGGAGTCTGCTTCTCCCTCTGACCTCCCCTCTCATCCTCTCTCTCACTCTATCTCTCTCTCTCTCTCAAAATAAACAAATAAAAAATATTTTTTTAAAAATGTAAAAAATATATATATACCAAATATAGGTCTGTTTTGAGGCGAGGAAAAATGTTTCAAGGAGCTTTTGCCTCTATTTTAAAATAGATTTTTCTACCATTTTTAAAGGGAAGAGGAAATGAAAATATCAGTTGCTTTTAAACATTGAAAAGAAATCTCGAGTCTTCTTAGCAAGCTAAAAAAAGTGAGTAGAATAAAGGTACTATAACATAAGATAAAATTATATTTATTTGAGGTTAATATTTTTTTTAATGTTTTGCTAACCTTGTGCTTTATTATAGGTTTGTGATTACATATAATTTGAGTTGAAAATCCAAGAAGTATTTAAATTTTTGGAAGACCGAAGAAATATTTTTCTTAGTTTTTTTGGGGGGGGGGCAAAATTTAGACCATTATACTAACTCAAAGACAAAAATTTCAGGGAAAATGGAGTATGGTATTTAAAATTGTTATTATAGTTTTACTTTTGCATCCCTTCTTCCCTTTTGAACCTGATTGAAATATATGGATATAGAACTTGGAAGGTATTTTTGCATGTGACATAGGGAACTTACTGTGATTCTGATGGATAATTTCAGTGGTGGTGGGGAAATTTTCTGAATTTGTCAGTGTGATTATTAGTAACTCAAATGGTTCAAATATATAAAGTCCCCCTCAAAAGTAACTTCTCCAAATATTCAAAATGTAGCAAATACAAGTCACAGTATTGTTTTACAGTATTACTCTGAATTAATGAATTAACACCTTTATGAGCAAAATTGTAAAAGAACAGAAATACAGCATAATGAATTACAGGTTAGGGGCATCAAATCTCCACATAGTCAAAACTCCATGTATAACTTTTGACTCCTCCAGACTCCCCCCAAAATCCATGTATAACTTTTTTTTTTCACGTCTAACTTTTGACTCCCCCAAACTCTCCCCAAAATCAATGTATAACTTTTGTCTCCCCCAAAACTTAACTACTGATAGCCTACAGTCGACCGGAAGCTGTATTACCAATAAGGTAAACAGGTGATACATTATGTACTGTATTCTAATAAAGTAATCTAGAGAAAAAATATTAAAATTATAGTGAAGAGAAAATAAATTTATGGTACTGGACTGCAAAAAAGTCTGCATGTAAAAGGGCCCATGTAGTCGAAACTCATTTTTTTCAAAGGTCAACTGTATTTGGTTTGTTAGGTGAGTCTAAATAATTTTTGTGCCCAAAGGATCCTGAACATATTTAGTCACTCTAGTTATTTAAGAATTTAAACAAGAAGATCTTAAAGTTATATATTCTTACAGTACATATAGGGGCATTTAAAGTTAACAAATTTATGTTTTTTTCCATTGATATACTTTTAAGAATAACTTAAAAAGTTTTCTATTTCAAGTGACTCTTTGACCTACTTATTTTGTATCTGTATTTATAATGTATGTACCCTTTATTGTTTCTAGGTATTGATATACTTTAATAAAAAATAATATATTTACTATTTTCTGCTATTAATATATGTATTTCTTTGAGGTTATTTTAAAAGATTTACTACCTATTTGTTGTCAAATTCTGGGTTAAACCTGTTGGCAGGACACAAAATCATACATTTTGGAATATAAGTTAGTTAAAGGCCTGTGGAGATTTGTTGTGGCAGTTGCTTCAAGAATTGAAAAAGTAAAGTAAGATTTTATAATTGACATTACTGTGGATGAAATGACAGAATTCAATAAAACATTCTAGTATTTTAAATCAAGAGAATATGCTAAATTACTCAAACTACTGAATATTCTAGACAGCATTGAGATTATTTGGACACAGTCTGGCTCCTACTTCCCATGTTCACCCATTATTCTCTGACCTCATTGCTGCTGCTTTCTCCGTAACTGCTTCAACCACACCAGCCTCTGCTGTTGCTAGAAAATGCATAATCAAGACTCCACAACATTACCAGCATTTCCCTCTACCTATAATACTTTTCTGCCCAGAAACATCAGATCTGTGCTTGTGTTAACTCTTACTAAGCCTTCTCTGACCATCTTACTCAAAATTAACCCCCTTCCTTTTTTTTTTTTTAAATTTCTTTTCAGCGTAACAGTATTCGTTGTTTTTGCAGCACACCCAGTGCTCCATGCAATACGTGCCCTCCCTAATACCCACCACCTGGTTCCCCCAACCTCCCCCACCCCTGCCCCTTCAAAACCCTCAGGTTGTTTTTCAGAGTCCATAGTCTCTCATGGTTCACCTCCCCTTCCAATTTCCCTCAACTCCCTTCTCCTCTCTAACTCCCCTTGTCCTCCATGCTATTTGTTTTGCTCCACAAATAAGTTAAACCATATGATAATTGACTCTCTCTGCTTGACTTATTTCACTCAGCATAATCTCTTGCAGTCCCGTCCATGTTGATATAAAAGTTGGGTATTCATCCTTTCTGATGGAGGCATAATACTCCATAGTGTATATGGACCACATCTTATCCATTCGTCGGTTGAAGGGCATCTTGGTTCTTTCCACAGTTTGGCGACTGTGGCCATTGCTGCTATAAACATTGGGGTACAGATGAAATTGCCCCATTCTTAATATTTTATCTCCCTTTCCTGTTTTATTTACTGCATGCCCTAATTATTACCAACATTCTATATATATTTTAATTTGTTGTTTTTCCCATCAAAACTTGGGCTCCTGAACAGGGCAGAGATTTTTACTATGTTGTTTATACCAGTGTGTATTCCACTGTAGTCTTTCAAAAATTGCTTGTTAGAAGAAAGGGCGGGAGGAAGGACATATTCCTATGTTGTGTAGACTTTCATGTAATGCATGTTGTTGTGGTAGTTTAATACTAGCCACTGCAGGTTTCGAGTCAGGGTCTGGCAAATGGGCCACACCGTACATCAGTAGCAACATCTGATAGTGCTTGAGGATGACAGTTTGGAATGATAGGTCTGAAACATGATCCACATGGGACTCTGAGCAGCAGCAAATGTGAATGCCTTTTACCTAGGGTAAAGTCTTTTCCCAAAATGATTTAGAAATCAGGTCATTAGCAAGCGTATTCAATATATGGTATTTTGCATTCACTCATGATACGGAAACAATGGTTTAAGTGCCAGTTATCAATCTACTGTCTCTCAGCTCTAAACCCACCCTTCATTGCTTCTGCAAAAAGGAGAATGGACCACCGAAGGATTTTTTTTCCTTTGACCACTGGTATGATGCTGAATTTTGTCAGTGGAAGGCACTGTGTTAGAGAGACCTTTCAGGAGGAAGGTCTGGTCTGCTCCCAGGGTAGCCTCTTGCATTCCAGACCATTCTCTGGGAGTACAGGGAGACTCCTACGGTGCTCGAAGTTTCTCCATCTGGTATTGTGCGGTTGGCTCCTGTAACACCCGGTGACCAGGAGCCTTCCCATATAACTCACTGTGGTGGTTTTGTAGTAGTGCATGTGGTGAGACATCTCCCTGTCAACAGCTTTACCTGGCATCCTAGAGGGTGACCTCCCAGCAAGTTGTACCAGTCAATATCACAGCACTATCTCCGCCATCCAATGAGCTATGGCTTCACTCTGCAACAAGATTCAGACTGCAACCCTGAGGAGTGTTCTTCCTTGAACTCTCAGCCCCAGGGGTGGTTACTGCTCTTTATATCTGCTATTCCTATGTTGTGTAGACTTTCTAAACAATCCATAATTACTCTAATCCTGTTTTAGTTAATAAACCTTTATTAAACTTTCCCTGTTGAAATTAGTGTGTGGTTTATCTCTACTGATTGGATCCAGGCTGATTCAGCCTATAGTGTGCAGTCAATTATTTTAGTAATGGTTCTTGTGAAGTATTTTAACAGCAGTTCAGGTTATGTTACAATCATACAGATTATCATAATAACAGCTCAGATTGTAATTAATGTTGGAATATTTTTGAGGGTTTAATTCTATCAATATAAATGGTGTCCAATGTAAGAATATATAGCCTGATTTTGTTAATGCTTATTATCTACAGAATGATGAATTCTTTGGTTAAAAAAGTACATAAGGGCACCTGGGTGGCTCAGTGGGTAAAAGCCTCTGCCTTAGGCTCAGGGCATGATCCCAGGGTCCTGGTATTGAGCCCTGCATTGGGCTCTCTGCTCAGTGGGGAGCCTGCTTCCTCTTCTCTCTCTCTCTCTGCCTACTTGTGATCTCTGTCTGTCAAATAGATAAATAAAATATTTAAAAAACCATAAATAATACAATCTGCTTTTATTCCTGTTTTTTTTTAACCCACTCTTCCACTTGCATGTCAGCAGGGCAAGAAATGTGTCCCATTGCTTGCACTCTCCAAGCTCCCATTCTCTTTCAGTAGTTCAGTTCTCATAAATTTGTGAATTACTTAATAATCATTGTAATTACTGCTGTGCAACTTCATGAACTCTGAGGGGTAAATGAAAACATAATGTCTTGCCACTAGGGATTTGTGTATATATACTTTCTATAAAAGCAAATGTATTTTTTTCTGAAATAAGAGCCGGAGCTCTGAAGTCAGATTGTCTTAATTTGAATTTCTACTCCATTGCTTACATGGGTAAGTTAACATCTCCAGTCCTCTTCATTAAGTTGTTTCAAAGATGGAGATAATATAAGCTAATCTTTTAGCACAGTACCTGGCACATTGTTCTCAATAAGTATTAGTTACTATTATTAAAGTAGTAAAAGTGTAATAGTTACTGGGGTTGGATCCAGGTGGCAGCTTCATCTGATAAACCTACTTCCTTAGAATTGACTAGAAAGATAAATACATAAGTTTTCAAGAGCACAGGAAAACAAGAAACACTATCACCAGTGGAGTAGAAATTTTGAGTAATTTCTGAGTAAGGATAAAAGGAGCCACAAATCATGTATACTTAGGTCTTCTATGGAGATGGAATCATTCCAGAACTGCTCCAAGCTGAGACTATGAATGGTATTTTCTGGGGAGAGTGTGTTGGTATGGGCTGGGAGGTGAGTTGGGCATTTGGCATTTGGCCATCCCTACTTTTTTTTCTTCTTTTTTTAAAAATGTATTTATTTGACAGAGAGAGATCACAAGCAGGCAGGCAGAGAGAGAGAGAGAGAGAGAGGAGGAAGCAGACTCCCCATTGAGCAGGGAGCCCGATGTGGGACTCGATCCCAGGACCCTGAGATCATGACCTGAGCCGAAGGCAGAGGCTTTAACCCACTGAGCCACCCAGGCGCCCCGGCCATCCCTACTTTTGCTGAAGAATAGCAGTGGAGGCCTTTAGCCACTAGTTAAAACAGGGATATAAGTGCTTTGCCTGGTGAAGCAGATAGCTACTGAGAATATAGGAGCATTTCCTCTATCCCTATCATTAAAAACAAACTCCAAATGCCCCCCTGTAGTAATTAACATCATTCGATAGTGTGATTTTCACACAAAAAAAGACAAATAGATCAGTGGCAGAGTAGAGTACAGAACAGCAGAACCAGGTATATGTGAGTATGACTTTTCTTGTTTTGGTCACCGATAGATGCACTAGGATAACTCTAAGTTAAATGCTTTTCAGGAGCCACATCACATTACTTGGAGTCTCATATTGCACCTGTAATTATAATTTTTTTGATCCTGCTTTTTTTTCACATCTCCATCTTGCATGTTTTTGCCCCCGCCCACCCCAAGTAGAATTGAAAACTTGCGGGGTTGGGGGGAGATGGCTTACTCAAAAAGGAATTAAAGATAATTTAATAAAGGGTCAATTTACAAAGGTGTAGACAGAGGGAACATTCAGGAGATGGAAAAGCACCTTGAATCTAGCAATAGTAGACAGCCATTGCAACCTCTTGGACAGAAAGTGGAGTGGTTAAGAGAAGTTACCAGAACATTGGAAAACTTGTAGCCATGGAGAGTTACTGCTGAATAGAAGGGAGCAGTGGCCTTAGGTGGAGGTGCACAGCCATTGTCAAAATGGCCTGATGGGGAGGGAGCCCTGGAAATGCATACTGTACTTCTCTTTCCTCCCCTCCTCCGATCCCTTCCCTGTGACTTCAGTTGGCCAGCCTCAGCTGGAAGCAGGAAGTCCCTGGAACCCAAGATGGCACAGTCTTTATATATAAATCTTCTGAGGTACAGAACAGAAAAACATAAAAAATCTGTAGGATCCAAGAGAGAATATCTAGCATACTAAACACTGCAAATCATTTGGGATCCTGATTCTGCCACCCACCACATTGTTATTTTTGGTTTCATAAAATCTGTGAACTTGGGAAGAATGCCATGTCTGTCTTTATTCAGGTTATTTACAAAAAGGGTTGATTGCCTAGGATAGAGCAATTATTCATATTACCACCTATCATTAGACATAGCTCTCTCAGTTGAATTTTCTTTTTAAGTTAATCATTTAAACAACTGTAATCCATCCCCTAAGTAAATTCTTTTGTATGGTGTACAAGGCTAGTATGTTTGTTTTTTTCTCTGATGCCTAATGTTTCTCCATCCAACAACCTGATAATTCCATCACTGAAAGAACTAGCTCTTTATCAGCCATGATTTCGTAAACGAAAGCTTTCTCTGCTGTATCCTTTTAATAAGTGCTCAGAGTAAAAAGATTTATAAATTTTTCCCGGGATTCAAAAATGTATGATTTCACATAATAATAGCTTTTTATGTATAATTTACAACATTCTCCTTTAACTTTTAAAAAAACCCTGGTATGATAGAGGTGCCTGGCTGGTGCAGTGAAGCCTCCAAGTCTTGGTTTCAGCTCACGTTGTGATCTCAGGGTCTTGAGATAGAGTCCTGAGTCAGGCTCCAGACTCAGCGGGTGTCTGCTTGGTATTCTCCCTCTTCTTCCTTTGCCCTCCTCCACCCCCCTCATCTAAACTAACCAATTAACTAACTAAATAAATAAATAAGTAAACTGAGATAATAATTGACTATCTTCAGCTGTATGGCACTCTCACAGCATGCCTCAAATAAGACCGATCTGACTTTGGGGACATCATTAGCAGTTTTTCTCAGTACTTTTTCAACATGTAAAAAGAACTCATTTCATATTAGGGGCTCCCCTGTAGACTCTATTTTCTCATGGAACAAATATTTATTGGTCATCTGTCACACATCAGACACTGCTCAAGGCACTGGGGATACAATAGTGAGCAAAACACAAAAATTCCTGCCACTGTGGAGCTTGCAATCAAAGTAATATCATTAAGTAATAATCAGATATTATCCACATTGATCTCTTAGCCTTCTGCTGGTAAGGTTGTTTACTATTTTAAAATGCCTGAACCATGGAGCCCTTTTTCTTAGAAGTAGACAAATTGTCAAAAGTCTTGGCCTGAAAGGGCAGGATTTTCTAAGGATCTGAGAACACAATTACTCCTGGTCCTATTAAAGTAAACAGCAGCCTTAAGAAGACGTATTAAAAAACTCCTCCTTACCAGCATCTTCTTACAATGGCAATACCAATTAATAATGAAAAAGTTTAAAGAAAGCAATTTCCTGGAAATCATCACCAGGAAAAATTTTGTCTACAGGCACCAATTGTGTATTCTTTTCATTGTAAGAAAAGGTCCCTAAAAGTCATAGTTTTGTTTGTTTCAAGTTTTAATTTAAATTCTAATTAGTTAACATTGAGTGTAATATTAGTTTCAGGAGTAGAATTTAGTGATTCATCACTTACATATAACACCCGGTGCTCATCACGACAAGTGCCCTCCTTAATCCCCATTGCCCATCTAGCCCATCCCACACTCACCTCCCCTCCAGCACCCTCAGTTTGTTCTCTACAGTCAAGAGTCTGTTTTATAGTTTGCCTCTCTTTTTTCCCCTGTGTTCATCTGTTTTATTTCTTAAATTCCACATATGGGTGAAATCATATAGTATTTGTCTTTCTCTGACTTACCTTGCTTAGTGTAATAGACTCTAACCCCATCCATGTCACTGCAAATGGCAAGATTTCATTTCTTTTTATGGCTGAGTAATATTCCATTGTGTGTGTGGGGTGTGTGTGTGTGTGTGTGTACCACATCTTCATCTATTCATCAGTCAATGGACATTTGTCTTTCCATAATTTGACCATTGATAATGCTGCTATAAACATCAGGGTGCATATGTCCCTTTGAGTCAGTACTTTTTTATCCTTTGGGTAAATACCTAGTAGTGCAATTGCTGGATTGTAGGGTAGTTCTATTTTTAACTTTCTGCAGAACCTCCATACCCAGAGGGGCTGCACCACTTTGCATTCCCACCAACAGTGCAAGAGGGTTCCCCTTTCTCCACATCCTTGACAACACCTATTGTTTCCTGTTTCATTAATTTTAGCCATTCTGCCAGGGGCGAGATGATATCTCATTGTGGTTTTGATTTGTATTTTCCTGGTGATGAGTGATGCTGAGCATCTTTTCATGTATCTGTTAGTGCTGTTAGTGATCTCTATGTCTTCTCTGGAAAAAAATGCCTGTTCATGTCTTCTGCCCATTTCTTAACTGGATTGTTCTTTGGGTCTTGAGTTTGGTAAGTTCTTTACAGATCTTGGATACTAACCCTTTAACAGATATGTCATTTGTAAATATCTTCTCCCATTCTGAAGGTTGCCTTTTAGTTTTGTTGATAGCTTCCTTCACTGTACAGAAGCTTTTTATTTTGAAAAAGTCCCCAAAATTCATTTTTGCTTTTGTTTCCCTTGCCTTTGGAGATGTGTCTAGTAAGAAGTTGCTATGTCTGATGTCAAAGAGGTTGCTGCAAAAATCATAGCTTTTAAACTTCCTTCCCCAATGTGCAGCTTATTTTATTATGGTTTTCAAAAAGAACCTTATTCCTTTAAAATATTAATTAAAAATATTAATGAAGCCCAATATTTAAAGAAAAACAGTTCTGATATTTTCTATTCCATGAAGGAATGGATCCCTTGGATGACTGTTTATTAACTGTCCTCGCAAGAAAGTTGAGAGAATTAACAACTGAATGTTAACCTTTTGTTTCTTGGTTGAAAGATGTTGCAATATTATTACAATAGGATTCAGCTTAACAGTAGGCACTCAAATAAAAAAAATTAGATTTTCATATGATTAGTAGCCTAGGAGTGAAAATTCTCACTATACAGTCCATCTCCTTAGAATAGGCTAAGCACTTACTTAGATGTCAAGAAGACTCTTTTTTTTTTTAAGTACTAATATACCCTACAATTCTTATCTCTTATAGACAAAAGAATCATTCATAAAACTTTTACTTAAGAAGTAAATTGCCATTTCAGCAGAGTTAAGAAAATGGGAAATTACTAGAATTCAAGTTTTTAGTCTTTTCTTATTTAGCAAGGATGGACAGCTATGGACCTTGTTCATAAATAATACCCCAAACTGACCACATGCCACAAGTGTATAGCTTCTTGACATTGCAGACTCTTGGTTCAGTTGAGGCTCAACTCCACTCATACCAGCCGAGGACTGTCTACCTTTTGCAATACTTTGGTCAGAACAAATTAGGCATCAAGTCATTCTCTTTTGTTATATGTTAATTAGATAATCATCTCTCCTAATCAATGGCTCTATACTTAAATTGTATGAAAAACTATATTTAAGTTATAAAGTACTATACTAATATTATTATTTTCTTACTCTGAATTGGTCAGGAGAAACCTTTTAGTCATTTTGGACTTTTTAAAGAAACTTTACTTGTTTTCTGCTTTTGTGAAATATATGTTCACATCACAGGATAACACAATCTGATGTGCTTCTAACACAGAGTGTACTAGCTTTCCCTTATTCTGTAACACAGAGTAAACTAGTCCTTCCCTAGTCCATAGCACAGAATATACCAGTCCTCTCCCAGTCAATAGCATGAGGTATGCCAGTCTTCCCCCATCTATACGATAGTCGCTTGAATTATTTTTACTATAAATGAGAAAATGTTAATTGCACAACATAATTCATTAGTTAAATGAACACACAGATATTCAAACAAAAAAAGTTTCTTGTTATTAATGTTAGAACTTGATTTTCTCTTTACAAAACTTCATTGGGGCACCTGATGGGCTCAGTTGGTTAAGCATCTGACTCTTGATTTTGGCTCAGGTTATGATCTGTGCCATGAGATCAAGCCCCCCCATAGCGTTCTGCATTCAGTGCAGAATCTGCTTAAGATTCCCTCTGTCCCTCTCTCTCTGTCCCTCCTCTGCACTTGCCCTTTCACTCTCTCTCTCTAAATAAATAAAACCTTAAAAAAAAAAAAAGAACCTTATATATTGTAACCTAATGTAAGCATAGAAATAATGCTCTCAACAAATGCTCTTAATAAGTATTGGTTTCTTAGTACTCCTGGGGTATGCTTAGTACTACATATATAAATACTGTTCAAAGCTCAGAACATGTCTAAAGACACTTCTCATGTTTGTAAGTGCATTTTGTGGGGGTAAGATTTCAGTATAACTGTAGGCAATATATGAAAATAATGAAAAGACCTAGAAGCTGTTGGGAAGTTGCTGGATAAGAGACAGGTTTAGGAATTAAGTCAGAATGACAGGTGACAGACAATAGAAGCCACTCAAGAAGAGCAAAGTTACCGTATGTTCCAGTGAAGGTGCAGGGTGCAAGAAGCTGAAAAGCTGGGGCGCCTGGGTGGCTCAGTGGGTTAAGCCGCTGCCTTCGGCTCAGGTCATGATCTCAGGGTCCTGGGATCGAGTCCCGCATAGGGCTCTCTGCTCAGCAGAGAGCCTGCTTCCCTCTCTCTCTCTCTGCCTGCCTCTCCGACTACTTGTGATTTCTCTCTGTCAAATAAATAAATAAAAATCTTTAAAAAAATAAAAAATAATAAAAAAAAAAGAAGCTGAAAAGCTGTAATTAGGAAAATCTATATAATGGGAGAAAATTTTGAGGTTCTCTTCTAAAATTTATCAATAATTAAGTTATGATCAGGAAGATAATATTAACTACTATTTATGGAACATTTGACATAAATTTTAAAGCAGTCATGATAATAGTGTTTCAGAGAGCAGTTATAAACATAACTGAAACAAATGAAAAAACTTAGAATGCCTCCACAAAGAAATAGAAAGTGTCATCAGAAAAATAGAAGGTGTAAATAATAACTAAATGTAAATTTTAGAACTGAGAGATATGTACAATAAAAATCTCAGGAGATGGGCTCAACCGTATAACGGAGGAAATAGAAGAATCAGTGTGCTGGAAGACAGAATGATAAAAATCACTTACTCTGAACACAGAGAAAATAAGTTAAAAAAAAAAAAAGAACAGAGTTCATACAATGACAACAAAAATTTAATACTATAGAAAAACGTGTGAGACATAACTAAAACAGTGCTGAAAGGGAAATTTATAGGAGAAATGAAGTACATATGTTAGAGAAAAGGAAAAGCCTCAAATCAATAATCTAAGCCCTTACTTCAAGAACCTAGAAAAAGAAAAGCAGAATAAGTGCAAGTAACAGAAGGATGAAAGAAAAGAAATCAATGAAATTGAAAACGGAAAAATAATAGAGAAAATCAATAATTTAAAAGACCGGTAAAATTAACAAACCACTTATAAAGACAAAGAAAAAAGAGAGAAGATACAAATTACCAATATCAGGAGTTAAATGGAATATCAAACTGCAGACACCAAAAGGACAAGAGATACTATGAACAACTCTACACATATAAACTTGGCAACTTAGACAAAATCGACCACCTCCTTGAAAAGCACAAACTACCACAACTCTCCCAATATGACTAGATCATTTGAGTAAGTCTATAAACCATTTGGGAAATTGAATTAGCAATTTAAAAGCTGTTGAAAAGAGAAGTCTCTCAGACCAGATTTTCTTTCTTTTCTTTTTCTTTTCTTTTTTTTTTTTTAAGATTTTAAAATTTATTTTTGTGAGAGAGAAAGAGAGTGTGTGAGAGAAAAAGTGCAAGACAGGGGAAGGGTTGAGGGAGAAGCAGACTCCCTGGGCTGAGGAAGAAGCATTGAGCCTGATGCAAGACTCTTCCAGACTTGATCCCAGGACTCTGGGATCATGACCTGAGCCAAAGGCGGATGCTTAACCAATTGAGCCACCCAGATGCCCCCCTACCAAGATCAGATTTTCTTATAAAACTTCACTGGAGAATTCTACTGAGTGTTTAAAAAGGAATAACAATAACTCTACACAATTTCCTCCAGAAAATAGAAGAGGAGAGAAAACTTCCCAATTCATCTTATGGAGCTAGTATTAGTCCCATACCAAAACCAGATAAGGACAGTGGACAAAAAAGAAAGAAAACTACAGCCAATATCACTCCTGAAATATAAATCCAAAAATCCTTGACAAAATATTAGCAAATAGAATTCAGCTATATAAAAAATGAATTATATACCATGATGGAGTAGGGTTTATTTCAGGTATGCAAACCTGGTTGAACATTTGAGAGTCAATCAGTATATTCCACCAGATTACCAGGCAAAGAAGAAAAATCACATGATCATGTCAGTCAGTGCAGAAAAAGTATTTGACAAACTTCAACACCGACTCAGCATCCTCCCAGAAAAAAAAAAAAAAAAAAAAGGAGGATCTTCTCCACTTGATAAAGAGGAACTACAAAAAATCTATAGCTAACATACTTAATGTGAAAGTCCGCATGCTGCTGCTGCTTCTTTTTTAAAAAATTGGCAACAAGGCAAGGATGTGCATTCTCACCACCCTTCTTCAATATATTGCTTCAATTTCTACACAGTGCAATAAATCAAGAAAAGGAAATAAAATGTTTACAGATCAGAGAATAGAGAAGAAATAAGTCTTCATTTTGCAGATAGTACTGCTGTCTACATAAAAAATTCCAAAGAATCTACAAAAATACTAGAATAAGTTAAAGTTCAGCAAGGTTGTAGCATACCAGATAAATATATAAAATTAACTGTATTTCTACATACTAGCAATGAACTAGTTACCAAATTTTGGTTACCAAATTTTGGTTACCAGAATTTAAAAGGCAATACCATTTATAATCACTCAAAAAAAAAAAAAAAAAGAGAGAGAGAGACAGACAGACAGACAGAGACAGAGAGACTTAGACATAAATGTAAAAAATATGTATAGGACATCTATGCTCAAAATCTCAGAATGCAGATGAAAGAAATTGAATATCTAAATAAATGGAGAAATATACTACGTTCATTGATTGGAAGATTCACCATAGTAAAGATGTCAATTTTCCCCAGGTTGATATGCAGGTTTCGTGTAATTCTTATCAGAATCTTAGCAAGCATATTTATAGATATAAATAAGATTACTCTAAAATGTATATGGAAAGGCAAAGAACAAGAATAGCTACAACAATTCTGAAAGAGAATAATGTATGCTTATTTTATAGTGATAGCAGTACTTATCATATAGCCATAAGACTTACAACTATAGAACAGTAATCAAGATTGTGTGGTATTGGCAGAGAGTTAGACACATTGATCAATGGAACAAAAAAGAACAGAGAACCCTGGAAATAGACCTACATAAACACACTTAATTGACTTTTTTTTTTTTAAAGATTTTATTTATTTATTTGCCAGAGACAGTGGGAGAGAGAGGGAGTGAGCACAGGCAGACAAAGAGGCAGGCAGAGGCAGAGGGAGAAGCAGGCTCCCCGCCGAGCAAGGAGCCCGATGCAGGACTCGATCCCAGGACCCTGGGATTATGACCTGAGCCGAAGGCAGCTGCTCAACCAACTGAGCCACCCAGGCATCCCAACACTTAATTGACTTTTAACAAAGTACTTTAAACAAAGAAAGATAGCCTATTTCAACAAATTGTGCTGGAGCAATTAGATATCTGGATTTCCATAGTTTAAAAAATGATCTTTGATGTAGTGTAATACCTTCAACAAAATCAATTCAAAATGGAGCACAAACTTAAATGTTAACTATAAAAATTCTAGAAATTCTAGAATAGAAGAGAATCTTTGGGACCTAGAGCTAGGCGAAATGTTCTTAGACTTGACACCAAACTTAAGATTCATAAAAGGAAAAATTTATAAACTGGATGTAATCAAGATTCAAAATTTTACTCTGTGAAAGACCTTATTAAAAAGTTGAAAAGGAAAAAAAAATGTTGAAAAGGTAAGCTATAGAGTAGAAGTAAATATTTGCAAACCATATACCCAACAAAAAACTAGTATACAGAATATATAAAGAACTCTTAAAAGTCAGTAGAAAAAAATCCATGAAATTAGAAAATGGGCAAAAGATATAAAGAGACAATTTACTGAAGAGGATATACATACGGTAAATAATCACACAATAAGATGTTCAACATCATTAGCCATCAGGGAAGTACAAGTTAGAACCACAGTGAAATATCATTACAACCCTTTCGGAATGGTTACAATAAAAAAGTGACCACATAAATTCTGGCAGGGATGTGAAGAAACTGGATCACTTACATGTTGCTGGTGGAACTGTAATATGGTCCAGCCACTCTGGAAAACACTGGCAGTTTCTCAAAAAGCTAAACATGCAACTACTGCAAGATCTCGAAACTATAATCCTGGTCATTTTCCTCGAGAAAGACAATGTTGGTTAGCACAAAAACCTGTACATGAATGTTTAGTGCAGCTTTACTTGTAATAGCCCAAACTGGAAACAACCTAGATGTTCTTCAGTGAACAAATGGTGAACTATCATACCATGGGGGTAGTGCTTCCATACCATGGAACACTATGAAGCAATAAAACGAAATGAACGGCTGACACCCAAGACAACCTGGGGGAACTTCCTGAGGGTTATGCTGAGTGAAAAGCCAATCCTCACATGTTGCTCACTGCATTCATTGATATAACATTCTCAAAATGACAAAATGATAGAAACAGAACAGATTAGTGGCTGGCAGAGATAAAGAAGTTGGCAGCAGAGGGAAGTGGCTGTGCTTATAAAAGGGCAACATAATAGTTTCTCCTGGAACTGGAATTATCTTGTGTCTTGATGCATAAATGTTCAATATCCTGGTTGTGACATTGTACTATAGTTTGGCAAATGTTACCATTGGGGTAAACTGGGTACAACATATATGGGAACTCTCTGCATTACTTTTTACAACTTCCTGTAAATCTGCAAATATTTCAAAATTAAAAATTTCATTTAAAGAACATTAACAAAAAGCCAGAGTACCTGATTTCATGGAGTGTACAATCTAGCTGGGGAATAAATATTATTTCAAACATGAAGTGTGATCTTGTCTAGTTTTACAGGAAAGCTCTCCTAACTTTTTTGAGATCAGATGTAAAAGGTAAGTAGGTGTTAACTTACTGAGAGGGAGTGAGTTGTTGGAGATTTTCCAAAACCAAAGGAAGAACACATGTAAAGACCCAGGAAGGGGAAGAAGCATGGTACATTAATGGAAAGGAGGCTGAGTGGCCAGAGCAGTGCACAAGACGAGATGAGATAGTGTCTGATGAAGCTGAGCCATTAGGCCAGTTAAGTAGAAGCTTGTAAGCAAGCACCTTTCAGATTTTGGTCTTTTGGAGCAGTGGAAACACCTGAAAGTCTTTAAGCAGGAGAGCAACTTTCTCAGAATGTTGTTTTAAAAAGGCATGGACGGGACTGGAAGAGATTATGCTGAGTGAAATAAGTCAAGCAGAGAGAGTCAATTATCATATGGTTTCACTTTTCTGTGGAGCATAACAAATAGCATGGAGAACAAGGGGAGATGGAGAGGAGAAGGGAGCTGAGGGAAATTGGAAGGGGAGGTGAACCATGAGAGACTATGGACCCTGAAAAACCACCTGAAGGTTTTGAAGGGGCGGGGGGGTGGGAGGTTGGGGGAACCAGGTGGTGGGTATTAGAGAGGGCACGAATTGCATGGAGCACTGGGTGTGGTGCAAAAACAATGAATAGTGTTACGCTGAAAAGAGATAAAAAATTTAAAAAAAGGCTACTCTCAATGCATTGTGGAGAATGGATTAGGGAAGAAAAGCAAGAGCAGTCGGGAAGCTAAGTCCAGTATCAGATGATAAAGCTGGGATTTGGTTACAGCAGTAAAAACTGAAAGAAGTGGGGGCACCTGGGTGGCTCAGTGGGTTAAGCCTCTGCCTTCTGTTCAGGTCATGATCCCAGAGTCCTGGGATCAAGCCCCACATCAGGCTCTCTGCTCAGCGGGGAGTCTGCTTCCCCCTTCTCTCTCTGCCTGCCTCTCTGCTTACTTGTGATCTGTCAATAAATAAATAAAATCTTAAAAAAAAAAAAAAGAAGTGGATATATTTGAAAGGCAAAATTCATACGCCCTGACACTGGATTGGCGTTGGAAAGAGGTTGTCAAGACCATTCCAAGGTTTCACGCTTTTCCAGCAAGATAGCTGGTGGTGTCTTTCTCTGAGATAAATATTCATGTTTTACAGAAAAGATCTTGAGTTCGGGTTTTTATATTTGATTTTGGGGTGCCTTTGAAATACCTAGGTGCAGATGTCATAGAGGCAATTAGATATATAAATTTGGACCTCAGAAAATGATCTGGGTTGATGGTATGAATTGAAAGTTGCTGAGGGAATGGGCACAGACAGGTGACATCACACAGGGAAGGAGTTTTGAGTAAGGCCAGACCACAAGGGGACACTGGGTGGCTCAGTTGGTTAAGTGTCTGCCTTCAGCTCAGGTCATGATCCTGGGTTCTGGGATCAAGCCCCCTGGGATCAGGCTCCCTGCTCTGCGAGGAATCTGCCTCTGCTCCTTCCCCTATTCCTGCTTTCTCTCTTCTCAAGCAAATAAATAAAATATTAAAAAAAAATCAGACTACAAGATTGAAACTTGGGGAACAAAAACATTTAAAGGCTGGATCGAGAAGGATGAGTCAAGAAAAGCAACTTAGCCACATGCTCTGAGAGGTAGGAGGAAAGCCAAGAGAGTATAATATGAAAGAAACTAAGGAGAATTTCAAAGAGTATTTAACGTGAAGTAATGTTGTTGAGATTTATTTAAGATGAGGACTGAAAATGTCTTGGGTTCAGTTTCATGGAGTTCTTTGGTGACCCTGGCAAGAGCTGTTTAGTGGGCTAATGGGGAAAGAAGCCTAATTAGTGTATTAAAATCTGTGTAATAAGAACATTAGGATAAATTTCAGTTATTGAATATATATCATTAGTTATTACATATGAGGTAGTTACTATTATTTCCACTATTCAGATAAGAGAGCTAACTTTTAGAGATTTTAATATCACATACTATTATTTAAAATCAAGATTTGCTCCTGTCCTTAACGAAATGCTGGTTCTCTAATTGAAGACACTGTCAAGTAAGAAAAGATTTATTTTTCCATTGATATTTTTTGCTCACAGTTTTTTTTTTTTTTTTTTTTTTTTTTTTTTTTTTTTTACATAAACTGGGGCAAAATGTATGACCTTCAAACATCTTACAATTTAGGCTTATTGAATTAAAAAAAGAATTTAATTAGGGAAAATGTCAAACACACAACATTGTAGAGAATAGCATAATCAATTACCCATCCGTAATTATCATCCCACGGCTTTTCTTGTTTAAAGGATACCTTTAGCCATTACGCTCCTTCCCTGCTCTTGCCCTCACTGCCAGACAAAGTTGCCTGCTATAAACTTACACAGGGCTTTCAAATATCTGATTAAATCTACATGATAGTTCAAACATAAAAGCAGGGAATAAAACTGCAACTGAAAGTTTACATGAGTTTTTGAAAAATACACCTTATTTTTCACAGCAAATTTCCCACATGCCCTCTGCCCGTTTTGCCCTCCCCACCTCTCCCACCAGAACAGTATATTTGTTATGACTGGTGAACCTTCAGTGGTACATCATTATCACCTAAAATCCATCATTTATATTAGGGTTCACTCTTCCTGTTGTATATTCTATAGCTTGAAATAAATTTGTAATGACATGTATCCACTATTATGTATTATCCAGGGTAGCTTCACTGCCCTCAAAGTCCTCTGTGTTGCACTTATTCATCCCTCTATCTCAACGTTATGTAAATTTTGATATTACTCTTGCACTTCCAACAGATGCAAGGAACCATTTAATTGATTTAAAAACAACAGATGAACCAGCTAAACTGATGTTTTCTGACATTTGACTACTTCCTTTCTGCCAGTTGTTTACTGTAATGAAATGATAAGACAAAACCCATACATTCCGAAATTTAATAGTTTATTTCTAATTTATAAAGACATGACTTTAGTGGTTATTTATAGAAATCAGATAATGCAAATAGTAACTAATAGATTTGTATCTTTCTAGACATGTTCCCTACATCTTAAACATCACAAAAGTCTCTTGGAGATCACTTGTCCTTGGGCCCTATGAAGTCATGGTTCCTCTGTGTGCTTTATGTGACATCACAATCTAAGTGATCGGCAGACCATGCTACACCAGCCACCAAAGGCTGAGATGAAAACATGAGTGATAAGATGCTTCCTCTCCTTGCTTTCTTTCTAAAGGTGATAAACTGTCCTATTCTTAAAGTTTTCCCAAGGGTGGATATCTTTTTTTCTTCATTTTAATTTAAAACAGTTGTTTGTCTTTATTTTTAGAATAGACCGAGTGTGGAGCTCCATTGGCGCAATAGGTTAGTGTGTGGTACTTATACAGAATAGACCGAGTGTGGGGCTTTTAGGAGAATGACCTTATGCTTACATATAAATTCTGCATATTGATAAACATGAGTAGGTACTGAGGACTGAGTATATATGATGTATACAAAAGCAGTTTGGCTGTGAAAGTATCAAATATATTGAACATAAATTTTGAGATTTCCCATATTTACTTCTAAAAAATTTGTTTTGACTTTAGAAGAAAGTTGAAATACACATAATGCCCCAGTTCCCCACCCAAGGGTTTCAGGGGTCACCAGGAGGTGTGGCAGTCCGTAGACAGTTTAGGGTACAAGAGTCTGAGTTAGTGGATCTCATATTCTTCCCATTTTTTTCCCCACCAGAGCAGTTCTGTTGTATGTAGTAAGTATCTGCACAATACTTCGTTTAAAGAAAGGGTTCCTCATACCAATTTGAATATCAGTAGTCTACAAAAATAGTACTTTGATGAAGTCTTATGTCATCAGAGGGCAGACCTCAGGGAACCATGAATCCAGAATAGAAGTAGAACCATAAATCCACGTTCTGTGAAATTTTATTTAGTATGTTTAGAAAGGAAAGCAAGAAAACAAGTATTGGAATTAAGATAGCAATATTCATGTATAGAAGAATATAGTGACACATGCAATATTGTTAATGATTATAGTTTAATAAGAAATATAAAAAAGTAAAATCATGCCACACCAGTCATTTAAGATAATCCAAGTTATGATAATTTCAATTTATCAAAAAAGGTTAATTCAAACTATAAACTTCATTTTATAATATAAATAATAAGCATATTTAATAGACTTAAGGTGCAAAATTATGATTTAAAAATCTGAAATCTTACAAAATTGTATCAAAATGTCAGATGATTAACCTTTATTTAATGTTTATTTATTTAGAACTCATTCATCATTTACTCTTTTAATATATTTCTCATTTAACTTTTCTAATATATATTTACTGAAAATTGATGGAAATACAGAAAAGAAAAAGTTGTGATCCCTATCTTCGAAAAAATCCATCTATTGGGTGGGGCTGAAAAGAAAACTTACGAAACAAGTATCTTATAGAAAATGAGTTGGAGAAATAATGTATTGGACATTCTGAAAAGGAATGATGACTGAGGGCTGGCACGGCTGTGGCAAGCTTCATGGTGTAAGAGAGGCTTGGGCTGCTACTTGCATAAAGAACAGGATTTCGTAAATTGGGATGGAAAGTAAAGAGAGACTTCTGTGATCAAGGAATAAAGTGCAAATATCTTTCACAAGAGTTTGAAGTTTTGCCAAGGGAGAATTGACTTAAGAAGTTTAGAGTATAAGGACCTGATTTTTGAAGCCAGAGTTCTCAATCACCTTGAGGTGAAATTAGGATTACAATATGTATTCCCTTTAAGGGTGCCTATTGCAACCTCTAAAAGAGATGCTCCTACCCTCCTGTCTCAGGCTGCTTTGTCTGTTATGAGAGAATACCATAGACTGGGTGACTTATAGAACAGACATTTATTTCTCATAGTTGTGGAGGCTGGGAAGTCTGCAATCAAGGCACTAGCAGATTTGGTGTCTGGTGAGGAGCTGCTTCATGGTTCACAGACCACAGTTTGTTCACTATATCCTCACAAGGCAGAGGTGGTGGGCATGGGGAGCTCTATGGGGTTCTTCTTATAAGACAAGGAGTCTTATCTATGAGGGCTCCATCCCATGACCTGATCACTTCTCAATGGTTCACTTCCAAAAAACCATCAGGTTGAGGGTTAGGATTTCAACATTTGAATTTGGCGGGGAGAAAAACTTTCAGTCTATAGTATCTTACACTCTGAGATCCTGGTTTTCCCTTTTCTTTTTTGCCCAGGTGAGAATGTATGTATTGGTTGGTATGTGTTGCACATGTGAAGCTTATGGATTTGAGGATAAGGAGGCTACTGTAGGGAATAAGAAGTCAGAGCTTTTGAAGATCTGGGTGAAATGTACAAAGAAGAGAGTATTGGGTAGTGGTATGTTAGATTTGGTGGGAGAGAACTGAAGGTAAGGAAATGTTAAGTGTTGACTACAATTGCCTAAGAATTGAGGAGGCAGAAAAAATAAGAGTGAATATTTGATGGCAGGGAAAGTGGAAACCAGAAAAAAGCAAAGTGGACCAGGCACCTTATTAAGCATAACCACCTTTTTAAGTATTGTTTCTATTTTACAGAAAATAAAATCCGGAGATATTCAATACAAATCCAAGTAATAATATAGGATTTAAGTGAGCAAGTTGGGCTCTGAATTCAAGTCTGTTTGACCTTAAATTCTGCTTCAACATGTTACAATTTTAATTTTGGGTTTTTAAAAAACTAAAAAAAAAAAAAAAAGGGACAGGTGGAATGGGGCTGGTTTTAGGGGTAAGATGAGTTCGTTTTTGAGGTTTGATATGCTGGTAGATTTTTCAGAAGCATCTAGAAAAGGGGCACCTGGGTGGTTCAGTCGTTAAGTGTCTGCCTTCGGCTCAGGTCATGATCCCAGGGTCTAGCGGCTTCCCCTCCTTGTGCTCTCTCTGTCAAATAAATAAATAAACTCTTTAAAAAAAAAAGCAAAGAAAAGTAGCATTTGGCCTTAGAGAGTGGTGGGGCATTAACTGCCAGATGAGAAGAGAGGCAGGACCAAGTTTTGACTAACAATAATAATTCCAGGTTAGAATGAAATGGAATCAGGTACAGAAAAGTTAGGGAAAAAGGAGAAAGTTTTAAGGAGAAATAGGAAGTGTAGCATCACTAAAATAGGAAAAAACACTTGTGTTGAGGGAAATATTGTCAAAGCTTTTAAATACTGCAGATGTCAAAGAAATGGAGAAAGAGTTGGGGTCAGTGGTTTCAAAAGACTATTTACACAGGGCAACCAAGATGGCGACATTAGGGAAAAAGATCATCTACTAAAGTCTGTAGACCTTTCTTTTGAAATCTTAAAAAAAAAAAAAAAAAAAAAGAATGTGAGTGAAATTAGTGCATGGTATCTAGAAGGAGGAACAAAGTCTAGAGAAGGTTTTTTGATAGGGCAAACTGGGCATCTTTATAACTTGATAAGGAAAGAGCCAGATGAAAGGGTAGAAGATTGAAATGCAAGTGAAGAAGGGAAAATGAATTTTTCTTAAAAAACAAAATACAAAAAAACCCAAGTTTTTAATTGGAATAATAAATAACACCTATAATCAACCGCTAAAAAGTTATATAGAATAAGTTAAAGGCCATTCTTAAGCACTCCAATCTACAACCCCCTCTCCTACTGCATCTTCCCTGTTAACAGGTTCGTACAAATGTTTTCCAACCTTTTCCTTTATTTAAGTAAGCATTCTCCCACACCTTTGCATATGTACCCAGATATTCTTTTAAAGAAATAAGGTAAAACGATTTCATATCCCTTCTTTCAGAATATCAATTATGTAGATTTTTCTCGGTCAATACACACACTCATCGAATACATCTTATACTTTTTAACATAATGTTCTTTGGTTTGGCTAGATTACAATTTATACAGAAATTCCTTCATTTATGAACCCTTCTTGGTACCTTCATTCTTTTTTTTTTTTTTTTTAAAGATTTTATTTATTTATTTGACAGAGAGAGATCACAAGTAGGCAGAGAGGCAGGCAGAGAGAGAGAGGAGGAAGCAGGCTCTCCGCTGAGCAAAGAGCCCGATGCGGGACTCGATCCCAGGACCCTGAGATCATGACCTGAGCCGAAGGCAGCGGCTTAACCCACTGAGCCACCCAGGCACCCGGTACCTTCATTCTAAAAAGGGAACTGGTGGGTGTGTTGGGCTGAATGATAGCCCCTGAAGGTATCTTCACTCTAATCTCTGGAACCTATGAATGTTACCTTACATGGCAAAAGTGCTTTGCAGATATGACTATCGACTTGCTCCAGTATAACTGGATATTGAAGTTAGGAGATTATCCTGGATTATCTCAGTGGAACCTAAATATAATCACAAATGTCCTTACAAGAGGAAGGGACAGGGATAGTTTACTACGGAAGAAGTGCATGTGACACCTGAAGCAGAGAGAAGCAGTGTCAGGGAGACAGAAGATGCTATGCCACTGGCTTTGAAGGGGGAAGAAGGAGCTACCAGCCCAAGGAAAAAGATTTTCCCCTGGAGCCTGCAGAAGAAACCAATCTTGCTGACACCTTGGTTATGCCCCCATAAGACTCATTTCAAATTTGTGGCCTCAGAACTATAAAAGTACATTTTTATTGGTTTAAGCCGCCAAATTTGTCCTAATGTGGTATGCCCTCAACTGAACTGAGTAACATCTACAAAGTCCTTATTTACAAATAAGGCCACATAAATAAGTACTGAAGGTTAGACATTGAACATACCTTATTGAGGGACACAATTCAACCCACACACCTGTTAAAAAAAAAAAATAAATTGGTTTTAAGTTTGGTTTCTGGGAACTTGCCAGAAATTAAGTGAAGCTGGAATTTTTATTGCCTCACTCAATTACAATATTCTTGCTGGATGTGCGATTTCAGGAAATCCCAGAGGAAAACAGGGAGGGAGGATGGGTGGATATTTAGAGGACAATGAGTTTGTTATGGAGCACAGAGCATCTTAAAATACATACATATAGCATATCATTTTCATAAAGTTAACAAAACTAAATATATTTTTGCACATACAGATCTAGAATGTGAGTGTGTTTGACGTATATTTGAAGACCCTCTAAAGAAAAGCAGCAAAGTGGTGGGAAGACAGAAGGAGCACATAGTGTGGTAGGTTCACGTGTGTTCATTATCAGCCTACATTTTTAAAAATCTTTTCTATGTATTAAAATGTAATAAAACAGCATATGCATTATGCTTAAATTGTGCCTCTATAACAACGTTTATGGTTACTAAGCCAGAAATCAGTACTGAAGAGCGGCACCACCTGCTTCATTAAGGTAATTCTTCCAGGTGTAACTTGGAAAAGCTGACAGATGACACGGCACTGGGTAAATTCACGCTGATTATAAAACCATGAGTAAAAGAACTTGTGCTTCCATGAAAGTCAAGCACCACTTCAGGAGGCGCACAGCGCCCGCAAAAGCATTCCCAGAACCATCGTTACCACCGTGCTACATCACGCTCCCCGCTAAAATCTTGTTGGAAACGCACAGTGCGCGCAGACACTCGCCCCATTCCAAAATGACGGCTGCGGCGTCCACAATACACGGACTGCGCAAGTCCGGAAGTTACGCAACCTCTTAAGGCAGCGCGCCCTTACCCGTGGGGAGTTTCCGCCATTTTTGAAAATCGAGAAGGTCTGGGGCCAAGTGTAGTTACTGCTGCGATGGCAGCCTTTGCTGTGGAACCCCAGGCGCCCACGTTGGGTGAGTGAAAAACTGTTTTTCTCGCTGGTGGCTGAGATCCACGCTGTAGATCTGGGAGCAAGCAAGACTAAAAGCCAGTAGTCATCAGCCTCTTTGCCAGTTTCAGTCGCGGGGACGAGCGCCTAGTTCACCCCCCAAGTTTCTAGTTGTCCCTTTGCTCAGGGCGTCGCCACGCTGCAGCCAGCGAGGCGGCTCCGGGAAGCTGCGGGCTCTGCGTAGGGTGTGGAAATGACTGTCGAGTGGTTACTACGCCGTTTTGTTACCCCACACGCGGGTCGCGCTCGACCTGCCCATACCTGAGTCCCTCCGGGTGCTGGGGACGCGATGCTGGCTTCCCAGATCCCGGGAGGCTTCGGTCGGAAGGAACTGACCGGCGTACACGTGGGTGGGCGGTGCCCTGGAATGTGGTTACAGTTTACCGTTCTTTGGTCACCTGGGCTTTTAGTTCCTGTTTGATTCCTTCCTCGTCCTGGGCCTTGTAAAAGCAATCTGTTATTAATAGAAACTTGAATCGTGCGACATTTAACCCGTTGATGATAGCTGTGGAGATACTGGCTAGTATCTCCACAGTTCGTACCATTTTCCCGCCTTTATCTTGGGGAAGTGACTTTGTAGGAGGTCTTTTCCTCTAATCGGTCACTGAATGAACTTTTTAAAAACTTCGCATTGTTAACGGAGAGCCTTGCTGAAAGTGTTGGGGTGAAAAAAAAACGGGATGTTTTGATGAGCGGGATGTCGATTTCCTTTTTCTTTGCTGACTCTTGGCACTTGTGGGAACCGTCAACAATTTTAGAGAAGAATATTGTCTGCTATCGTCGAGACGCATTTGAAAATTAGGCAACAACATTCTGAGCTTGGAAAAGAGCAAGCGCGGTATACATGTTTGTAGAATGAGTGTTTGGGTTTTGTTTTTTAAGGTTTGAAGGATATTTAGTGCTTGTCATGCATTGTGCAAAATGTGTCTTGAGACTGGAATAACTTGAACTGTTGTAGTATTAGTCATAAAAAACTAAATGCATAATGTCAGCGCAGACGCCCTGCTACCTTTAAAGTTATGTACAGATGTTGGTCTAGGTATTTATGTTTTGTGTTATTTTTAGAGAACAGGAGATCATTCATTTCCAGTTACAAAGTTTTCTACTCAACAAAACATTTTGGAGTGCATAGTTCTTGGGGCTACAAATGTGAATAAACTTGTCCATATCTGACATTTGCTGGTATTAGTTGTTCAAGTCCACATAGTGCAGGTATTGCAGGTGAATAGTTTTTCCAGCTCCTAATGTTATAATTAAGGGTTACTTCAGCAAACGGTGCTACCTTAGTTAGACCTAGGGCTTATCATTTTAGATGTACAGACCATGAAATGGAATTTAAGACTTGCAGGATCCATTGTTCTAGTTCTCCAAGTGAAATTTAGACTGAGGGGTGGTTAGTAACAGGGGATTAAGACCTCCTCCTCACTCGGGTGTTTTCTAAGTGTATCACAGTATATATATCAGAACTTTTCTTGACTTAATTCTTCTTAAAATTGCCCTATATGTTTTTTTTCTTTCGAGTGATGAGAGAATGAGGTAGTTGGTGGTACCTAGAACTTTGTATTTACTACTATAGATTTCTAAAGATCTGTTCAGAATATGCTTTTGTTTAAACTCTTGGTGTTTATGTTCTTTGGAAATATGTAATAGTAACATAGTAACATAGCACTTTAAAGTAATTACAATGTAGTTACAGTTCTTCACAACTTATTTCATAATTTGCTTTATTTTTTCATGAACTACTTTGCCTTTTTCCTCTTTTATACACTTGCATTGGCATTGTTAACATCTAGGGCTACATCATGAGGAAGGATAAATAATTGCATTTGGATAACAAGAAACAAATTTTTGAGGCTGCTTAGAAATCAACCATTGTAATAAATAATACATCAAATGTTTGACCTTTCTGAGTGACATGAATCACATTCAGGCTTGTCACACAGTTGAAAACTTAAGTTTTCGTAAGCAAAAATCGCAAACTGCATTTACATTTTAGTCACTTAGTTTTTGCTATTCTAAGATACTCTTAGAATAATAATGATAACTAATGTTGAGCACTTACTGAATATTAGGTACTGGGTCAAGTGCTGTATTTGCTCTAATTCTAAACAAAGCTCTGTGACTGAGTGCTAAACTGCCATTTTTGCCAAGAGACTTGAGTCCAGGTCTCTGACTCCAGGACCCATGTTTTCCTTACTGTGCTATTTTACTCTATTAGAGTAGGTTATAGCCTCCTTCTCTTCATGGTGAGAATAATAATACCTATCCTCTAAATTGTGAAATTAATTTTGAATTGATGATTGTGAAATATCAGCTCTCTTTAAATTGGTTTTATGTTGGGGAGACTTTTGTTGATTATTCTTAACTTTAAAATTATTTTAAAGAATGATCCAAAAAGTAAACTTTCTAAATTTTTCAATGTTTCTTGGTTGGGATGCTAGTCATTACTATTATTTCCTATGTGCTATAATGTGTGCATGCTTTTACTTTTATTACAAAAATGATTTACAGTTTTTGTTTGTTGGAAGAAAAAATGGGACATATAGCAAGCTAAACCCATTTTGTTTGATTTGCTAAGAGTCTGTGTAAGTAACTAGTGCACCCTGCTCTTGTTTTTGGTGGTTGCATGGAAGAAGCTGTCCCAGAAGTGGAAAGAAGTTATTCTGTATGTAGTAAGAATTTTTTTAAGATAATCCAAAATTTTTCCATTTAAAAATAACTGTTGATTCTTAAACCTGTGAAATAATGTAAACAAGAAAAACTGACAAATTAATATTGTTAATAAAAATACTTTTACATTTTTATAGGAATAATTTTTATTAGTTTTTAAAATAATAAATCCAACTATGGTTCTGTAATATGTAAGGTTTGATTAAATTCTCAAAATTATTTATGCCAGATTCTTGCATCTTTTTGTTAGATAATGTAACTTTAAGGTCCTTTTTTTTTTTTTTCTTCATTTAGGATCTGAACCAATGATGCTAGGCTCACCAACATCTCCAAAGCCAGGGGTTAATGCCCAGTTCTTACCTGGATTTTTAATGGGGGATTTGCCAGCTCCAGTAACTCCACAACCTCGATCAATCAGTGGCCCTTCAGTAGGAGTAATGGAAATGAGATCACCTTTACTTGCAGGTAGGTAAATTGTTTAAAATAATTTTATGGTACTATTAATACATGTATTAGAATTTTAAAAAGTAATGATACAACATTCAACCTTATTAACACATTTATTAATTAAAAAGATTAAACAATGTCTCTATTTTAAATTTTTAGATTGTTGGATTAGAGGTATAAGTAGTATAAGCTACTGTAATTCCAGGAACTACTCCTTAAAACTATGTGTATTACATTTCATCCAATTTAAGATGCCCTTGATTGTAAAACTCACTATTATTTAAAGTACCACTAAGAAAAACACCAAATATGATACAATGCCAAGATACCATTTTTTGTAAATTATCCATATCAAAGATGTTAAAGTATAGAGGGCTGGGGAAGAAATATGGTCATTTAACTTTAACTGAATAATTTAATGCATTTAAATGATTTATCTTAAATACGACAATAGCAAATATTTTGTCAAAAGAACTGTAATTTGTTTTTTGTATTGAAGGATAATCAGCATATTAGTTTGCTGTATTAGTTTTATGGTACAATATATTGAATTGACAGTTCTACGTATTAGTGCGCACAGCTAGGGTAGTCACCATCTGTCCACCATACAACGTTATTACAATATTATTGACTATATTCCTTATGCTGTATTTTTCATCTCTATGGCTTGCTTATTTTATAACTGGAAGTTTGTTCCTCTTAATCCCTTTTATTTTGCCCATCCTCTCACTCACCTTCCCTCCGGCAACCACCAGTTGTTTGTATTCAAGAGTCTGGTTTGTTTTATTTGTTTGGTTGTTTTATTTTAGCTTCCATGTATATGTGAAATCATGGTATTTCTCTTTCTCTAACTTATTTCACTTAGCACAGTACCCTCTAGGACCTTGAGAGATAAATGGATAAAGAAGATGTGGTATATGTACACAATGGAATATTACTCAGCTATAAAAAAAGAATGAGACGTAGCCATTTGTGACAATAAGAAGTGTAATTTGTGATTTGTAGATATGAATTCTACATCTAGTCATAGTGATTAAGATTCTTACCTTATTTAGTTAAAGGATTTATTCTACAAGCTATGGGGAAGTTCTTTACACAGAATTTGCAATTATTAGCACAAAATATTATTACCTAAATGCAGCATGTATCTTATATAACTCCTTTAGCAAAGAAAGAATTTAAAAGAAAACTGAAGTTTTGACTATGAGTAGTGAGAATTAGCTACAGAAATGGTTGAATTCCAAATGTGAGCCCAGATCCTTTTAATGGATGTTTAAATGGGTGTCTTACTTTGATTGTCCTTCAGGTATTGTGTGGTTTAAAGTGGCTTATTATTATTTTAAGATTGATTAGGGATAAATTATATTTGAAGTAATTGACTTAACCTTTTTCTGGGTAGGTTTTTGTTTTTTACACAGTTGGCCTTCAAACAATGCAGGGGTTAGGAAAACTGACCCCCTGAACACTTGAAAATTCTCGCATAATTTTGTCTCCTCCAAAACTTAACTACTAATAGCCTACTATTGGCTGGAAGCCTTTCCAATAACATAAATAGCCGATTAACACATATTTTGTGTGTTATATGTATTATAAACTATCCATCCAATCAAGTAAGCTAAAGAAAAAAAAGGATATTAGGAAAATCATAAGGAAGATGGGGTTCCTGTGTGGCTCAGTCAGTTGGCTGTCTGACTCTTGATTTTCGCTCAGGTCATGATCTCACAATTCTGGAATTAAGCCCCTTGTTGGGGTTTATGCTGAGTGGGGAGTCTGCTTGAGGATTCTCTCTCCCTCTCCGTCTGCCCCTCCCCCGTGCTTACACACTTTTTCCCTTTCTATCTCTAAAATAAATAAGTCTTTTAAAAAAAAACCATAAGGAAGAGAAAATACATTCGTAGTACTGTACTATAAAAAATCTGTGTATAGGTGGACCTGTACAGTTCAAACTTATGTTATTCAAGGGCCAAATGTATATTTTAAATGTATTTTGGGGGCACCTGGGTGGCTTAGTCGGCTAAGCGTCTGCCTTCTGCTCAAGTCATGATCTCAGTGTTCTGGAATCAAGCCCTGCATCGGGCTTCTTGCTCAGCAGGAAGCCTGCTTCTCCCTCTCCCATTCTCCTGCTTGTGTTCCCTTTCTTACTGTTTCTCTCTGTCAAATAAAATAAATAATATCTTAAAAAAATGTATTTTTATTGTAGCTACTATATATTGAGTACTTATGAGCCAGGCAGTATGCCAAGCATTTTATGTTACTATCATTCTTTTTGTCAGTCTTAAAGGATAGATAGTAGTATCCCTGATTTTCAAAATAGGAAACTAAGGCAAATGCAATAAAGAACTTGCTTAAGCCTATTAGTAAGTGACAGAGCAGGATGTTAAAATCTAGGTCAGACTTGTTTTATAGCCTCTACTCTAAATAACTTATACTATACTATTTAAGCTCAGACATTAAGTTATGACAGAATCTGGATTGTTTCACTGTTTTGCATTGCTGATTCTCTGACTTATAAAGACATCTTTATGTCCCCCAAAGTTGATCCTTTTCCTACATATTTATTATGTACTTAAATATACTTCTATTGTGAGAAACATGAATGGGATCTATTTAATTTTGGCAGTCAAATTCCACATTAGGGCATTATAATTATTCAAGTGTATACAAGCTGGAACTGTTTACCTGCTTTCAAGTGAGAAATAAGATCAAGTTTTATGTTGAAATGTTAAGGATTTTGTTGAATAAGCGAAAGCTGTATGTATTTACTAAAAACTAAGATTTTTTTTTTCTGAAACCTTTTATTCATGTGCAGTTTTTCAGTCACTAGCATTGGCATAATTGGGACCTGGTTAGAAATTCATAATCCCAGACTGCACTTCACGTGTTTTGAATCAGAATCTGAATTTTAATAGGATTCCCAGGTGATTCTCAGTGTATTAAAGTTTGAGAAGCCCTATGAAACCAGAGTTCAAGTCAATATTTTTAAAATATAAATGAAAAAGAATCTTACCAGAAAGGTGGAAGGTTTTTTCTCACTTGAGGTTTGTGTTGTTTTTTTTTGTACATTGTAGGTGGGTCACCACCACAACCAGTTGTACCAGCTCATAAAGATAAAAGTGGAGCTCCACCAGTTAGAAGTATCTATGATGATATTTCCAGCCCAGGACTTGGATCAACACCTTTAACTTCAAGAAGACAGGTGACAAATATACCCCTGTTTATGATCCATAATAATTTGATGTTTTTATGTGGATGCACGGTGAGGATCAGTAATTTAAAATGTTTTTCTGAGGTCTGCTTTAGTGTAACTGTGTGGCAGAGAATAAGCATTAGGGACATTTATCATGGAATCTACTTAAATTGTGTTTACTGTGAAATATACTTAAAAATATAATGGAACACCAGATTATTTTCTCATGTCAGTAATTCTATAGTTCTGATCTTACAGGTTCTGATCTTACTATTTTAGTTGATCCTTAAGGTGAATTTGTGAAGCAGCTATTAATGAGGTTCATTTAATCATTGAGGAAACTAGGACATAGAAAGCTTAAGTAATTTGTCAACTACTCTAGTGGAGCCAGGCTTTAAACCCAGGCAGTCTTCAGTCTAGAGCCAGTGTTGGAACAGCCATGCTGTGCTAACATACTGTGATTAACTCTTGATTATTAGTTGAAAGGTAGTATGGATTTTTCTTTTAAGTATGAATTTTAGTGGCGTGTGTAGTCTCAAGTGTTCTTTCACTATTGTGCTTAGCAGGACTTAAAACAGTGTGTCAGTTAAACTGATAAGTTATTTGAATAAAGACATTTCTGCTGTTTGGTTTGAAGAAATGTTTTGTCTTTCCCTAAACCAAATATAGCATAGTTACTGGAAGGTTTAAGAACGGTAGGAAACATCTTTCTGTACATTTTGACTATTTACAGGCTTGCTATGCCTAGCATACTAGGCCTACTTGTTAAGCAAAGCAAAATTAATTCATTGTGTTAAACACATTACCTTTTCTTTACAACACTTTTAAAACTGCTCTGCTGTCCCAACACAGTAGCCACTGGCCAAGTGTGGCTGTTAACACTTAAAATGTGGCCAGTCCTGTACTTAATTGAGATATACTTAAGTGTAAAATACACACCATTTTGAAGACTTAGAAAGAATGAACTACTTCACTTACTTTTTAATGTTAATTACATATTGAAAGTTATAATAATTTGGACGTACTAGATTAAATAAACTGTACTTGTTTTTACTTAATGTGTACTATAATATTTAAAATTACTTATATTGCTTGTGTTATATTTGGGCAGTGGTATTCTAACTAAATCAGAATATTCTGGCCTGGGATAGTTTTCTAAAGGTTGTCAAGTAAATCTGAAGTTTAGTTTGATCAGAGAACCACTGGCTTATAAATTCATGCTGGTTTTCATTACTTCTTTGATGACCAATGAAAACAAATGTAGTTTACAGTTATTGCTATGTTCAAAATATTTAAAAGCTTGTGCCATAATTTGTTTTTTTTTTTTTTTTTAGATTTTATTTATTTATTTGATAGAGAGAGATCACAAGTAGGCAGAGAGGCAGGCAGAGAGAGAGGAGGAAGCAGGCTCCCTGCTGAGCAGAGAGCCCGATGCGGGACTCGATCCCAGGACGCTGAGATCATGACCTGAGCCGAAGGCAGCGGCTTAACCCACTGAGCCACCCAGGCACCCCTTGTGCCATAATTTGTAGAGAATGTGTTTGACTTAAAGGATGGTAGGAATATTATTATTAAAGCCCAAATTAGTTTTGTCCCCTCCCCCGCCCCCGCCGAGGCTTTGCTCAGCCTCTTTCTAATCATGAAATAAACTGGCATTAAGAATTGAACAATAGGGGCGCCTGGGTGGCTCAGTTGGTTAAGCAGCTGCCTTCGGCTCAGGTCATGATCCCAGCGTCCTGGGATCGAGTCCCACCTCGGGCTACTTGCCCTCCGCAGGGAGCCTGCTTCTCCCTCTGACTCTGCCTTCCACTCTGTCTGCCTATGCTCGCTCTCGCTCACTCTCTCTCTGACAAATAAATAAATAAAATCTTTAAAAAAAAAAAAAAAAGAATTGAACAATAATATAGTTTGTGTCTCTTAACATTATTTCAACATTTGGTTCTGGTTGTTAGATAATAGCCAGATTTTAGATTTCCTTCGTTTAGTCAGTTTTCTACAAAAGAATCTATATTTGTATATTTACTTCTAGAGAAAGAGCCTCTTCTTAGTCTTGATTAGATATTATTGTTTTTGTTTATAGAAAGACTTTTAATTGTTTAATTTTTAATTTTCTCACCTTCAGAGGAATTAGTACTGATAGTTTTCCTGCTTTGTTACTTTCTACTAGTATAGACAGAGATGCTGTCTTTATTATGTGGACTGATTTGAATCTATATTATCTCATGGTTTTTAAATGTCTGTTTAAAAATAAGATTCTGCCCTCTTTCTGTTTTTCTGTATGAGCTTGGTGATTTGAAGATTCACCATGCTCTCAGTTATTTCAAATACTATACCTTAGGAACTAAAAACAAATAGCAAAGTTACTTTCTACTAAAAATAGTGTCTTTATCTGATGTAGCTTATTTTAAACAAAGAATGTGCTAAAGGATCTAGCATATTTTAGATTAATACTGGTCAACTTAAAAAGGAAAAAAGTTGGAGTACTCTTAGATTGTGAACTAATTAGAGGCATCTGTAGTACTTGATAGACATGCCGTTGTCTGTTGAATGAGACCTTTCAGCAATTACTGTGTTATGGTTATGTTTAGAACTTTGTGCTTTTACTTTAACACTTCATTCTGTTTTCTTGTAGCCAAATATTTCAGTAATGCAGAGTCCTCTTGTTGGAGTTATGACAACTACTCCTACTCCTGGAACAGGTAAATAATGCTGTATAACATCAAAGACTCTTCTCTTTGAGATAATAGAAGACTTTGTTGATAATTGCCAAAATTTTTTCTTTTATATTTCAAGTTAGAAGACTTTCTCAAATGTTAGTAACTTCATTCAGAGGGAAATACTTTGTATATTGGGTTTTTTAAAATTCTTTTTCTGAATTTATAGATAGGATGTGATATTCTCAAAATATTAAGAGAGTTTTTAGAAAAGTACATTTTTTCTTTTTAAGATTTTTATTTATTTAGAGAGAGTGCACACAAGAGTAGGGGAAGAAACAGTGGGAGAGGGAGAGAGAGAATCTCACGTAGACTGCATGCATGGAACCTATTGTGGAGCTTGATTCCATGACCCTGAGATCATGACCTGAGCTGAAGTCAAGAGTCAGCCACCCAGGTGCCCCCCCCACCCCAAATACATACTTAATAGTGTCTCCTGTATTACTAAAAGCTGTAATTTAGGAAAGAGATATTGCAATTGGGAAGAAAAGGAATACAGAGACTGAGGAATAAAGGTGTTTTGAAAGCTGTTAATGCATACCTCTAAATCTAAATGTCATTAACTGCAAACAGCTACTGATTATGTGTAGCTTTTCTTTAAGATTAATGCTATTTTTAACACCATCAACATCATTAGCACACCCTTCTTACATATTCATATAATCTGTCAAATGTTCACTCAGCAAGTATATGAATATATACATTCATGGGACCAGGAAAACTGAACAAAAAAGATAACCCTTGTCGTTGGAGCTTGCATTTATTTAGATAATTTACATTTATAGATAAAATGGATTGTAAAGTTTGTTAGAAGGTGATGCATTTTATGGGGGAAAATTAAGCAGAAAAAGGGGTGTCAGAGCTTATAGACTTAAATAAAGTAGTATATTAGTTTTGCTGCCATAACAAATTATTACAAACTTAAAAGTGACTTAAACAATAGTTCTAGAGGTGAGAAGTCTGAAATGGGTCTCAGTGGGCTGAAATCAAGGCATCGGCAGGGCTGTATTTAGTTTATGGAGACTCTGGGGGACAATCTGTTCTTTTTTGCCTTTTCCATCTTCTAGAGGTTACCCATATTATTTCTTTGCTTGTGATTCCCTTCTACTTCTTCAAAGCTAGCAAAACTTTGCATGTCTCTGGTCATTCCTCTGCTCTCACCCTTCTTTTAAATACCTTTGTGAGTACATTGGACCCTTTTGGATAATCCAGGATAATCTCCTTATTTTTAATAAGGTCAGCTAATTAGCGGCCTTAATTCCATCTGCAATCTTAATTCCCCTTTGCACGTGTAACATTGCTTACTCCCAGGTTCCAGGGATAAGAACAGGGACATCTTTGGAGGCTATTACTCTGCTTCCTGTTGAAAGGTAGAGGAAAAGTAACATTTGCTCAGAAACCTGAACTAAGTAAGGGAGGTAGAGACAATGTTCTAGAAAGAGGAGATAGCAGGTATAGAGTCACTGAGGTGGGTGTGTGTCTGGGGTGTTCAAGGAGGCTAGTGTGAAATGGCGTGAAGGGTCGAGTAGTAAGAAATGAGATCAGGAAGATAATGGGGGATCCATAGTACAGGGCTTTGTATGTATCAACTCAACTTTACCCAGGAAAGGTGGAAAACAAATAGGATGAAACTGCTGCCGTAGTGATTACAGACTTTGGGGTGAGAGGCAGGGTAGAAGCAAGGAGACGGGTTAAGAAGCTATTACTGCATTACTCCAAATGAGGTACAAAGCAAGGTGGGAAAGGAGAAAAAAAGGAACAACAGTAAAGATGGAACAGAAGAAACAATAGCATGATGGTAGATCTAAAATAAACCAAATCTACAGTTGTTAAAAAGCAAAATGTAGTGAACACTCCAGCAAAAGGGAAATGTCATCAGAATGGATAGCAAAAGCAAAATCCAGTGACAAGTTAGATCTTAATCTTCTAAATTCAGGTTTTTTCTAGCAGTCTAAATCTTCATTGGTGGCAGTGTCCTTATAGTCACTTGTCGGTAGATTTCTACTATCAGTTTGATTAAAGCTGTGTAGGCTTTTTCTGTTAAGTACCTCAGATTTCTTCTAGGATCCACCCACTGACTGGTTTCAAAGCCACTTCCATGTTTTTAGGCATTTGTTATAGCAGCACCCCCCCCTTGTATCAGACTCTCTGTTAGTTTTACTTTGCTGCTTTATCATGGATTTAGTAGCTTAAAACAATACAAACTTACTATTTTTTTAAGATTTATTTTTAAGTAATCTCTATACCCCATGTGGGTCTCAAACCTAAAACTGCGACATCAAGAGTCTCATGCTCTCCCAACTGAGCCACCCAGGTGCTCCCCTTCCCCTCCTTTTCTGAGATTTTAAAACAATACAAATTTATTATCTTACAGTTTCTGTAAGTAGATGTCTGAGCACAGATTGTTTCTTTGCTTTAGAACTCAGGTGTAAGTAGAGCTGTGTTCTCTTCTTGATGTTCTGGGGATGAATGCTCTTCCACACTCATTCAGGTTGTTGGCTAAATTTACATCCATGTGAAAGTAGGACTGAGGTCCCTGTTTTTTCTCCTAGCTGTTGCTGTTGCTTGGAGGTATTTCTCCGCTTCTAGAGGCTGCCATTATTCTTTGCCCTCTGGCTCCCTTTCCATCTTCAAAGACAGCTGTGGCAGATCAAGATCTTTTTTATATTTCAGTCTCTCTGACCTCACTCTTAGGTTGTATCTCTAACTTTTCTGTCATCGGCTGCTATTAAGGGTTCTTTTGATTACCCTGGGCCCATTGGGATAGTCCAAGGTAATTCCTTATTTTAAGATCTAACTAATTAATAACTTTCATTCTATCTACAAGGACCCTTCTTGGTAGTACCTGAATTAGTGTTTGAATTACCAGTGGAACCAGGGGACAGAAACTTTGAGGGGATATCTTTAGATTTCTCTGCCACCTATATCATAGTGAAAATCTAGGTTTGTTACGTCAGTTTCAGTTACATATGTGAGGTGGAATGTTCTGGGGAATTAGTCCAGGTTTTAGCAGTTGTAATCTGGTCATACAAATAGGTAGATGACAGTGCTGTTAACGGACTACTTGCTACAGTAGTGACTATTCATTTATTTAACTGAGTCAACAAATGATCCCAGGGACATTGAAAAATGCAAAAACATACAATGTTAAGTAATGTATGTTGTGTTTTAAAGGATCTCTTTGTTGTTTGAAGAGCATACATTATAGTACTGTTGTCAAGTGGAAGAGGACATGATTAAAGTTAATTAAACATCCTTTTGTTATCTTATTTTTTCTAATAGTGTAACTTCTTTGAGATTCCTATATTTTTAGAAATTATATGTGAAAATAAAAGAACCACAGTAGGAAAATATATGTATCATAAATTGGCCACTGGGAGCCACTGCTGCTTCTACTTTGAGGTTGAAGAGTTTATAGAAAGTCTTAAGGGGCGTAAGTGAAAAAGAATATTTTTTGAAAGGATATGGTGGGCATGAAGATCTATCATATATTGTCAGTAGTAAGCAAGAATTGGGAAAAGGAGTTAAGAAAATTGAAGGAAAAACATAGACTTTTTAGAGCTTTTTTTTTTTTTTTTTTTTTTTTAAACAAGCTCCTACAGTGTTAACCAAATGAAAATTTCTTATGTAATTTGTAAATTTTAACTTTCTGAGATTGGCAGCTTTTATAAAGAGATGTCATGGGATTTAATGACGTGACTTATTTTATGCTTAGGTGTTTGTCCAGTAAAGAGTTTGTTTTAATTTTGTAGCTGATGTTAAAATCTTTTTAAAAATCTTATTTCTGTTGCAGGGAAACCTTGGTCCTATGACAGAGTGGTAACTCTAGATTAGAGAATCAGAAACTCTTTTCAACCATGGCCTGTTTGCCCTATTTCCCTTTCCTCTCCCCTTAGTTTTCTTCTGCTACTATTTAAGTATTCATCTGCTTTTTACACTCTTTTAAATTTTTCTTAATTTTTTTTGAGAAATTTCTTTCCTGTATTTATCAGTTGTCTTCTCAGATGGTATGCCAATTTTATCTACTGAATTAGAGTCCTTATTTTAGCACATTGTTAACAGATTAAGTGTGATATTCAGATGATAGCTCTTTCTGACTGGTTTTGTTGATGCTAGGAGCTCAGAGTTCTGCTAGTGTTCTCAGAAAGGAAGGAAGAGAACTAATTTTTCTGTGAGGGACCTTTTCACGACAATTCTTTTTCTGATCTGGGTTGGAGACTCATTGTATGTGCTCCTGTACAGCTCCCTCTGCTTAGCTCCTGTCTTTCTGCATTACTAGTTTATGAACTCCTTCAGGACAGATATTCCTTCTGTTTTTTTCATTATGTACACATCACGGAGCTGGTTATAAAGGGACCTCAGTAAGTATTTGTTAACTGAATAGATTGATGAATGTAAGTTGTAGTCAGTTGGGTAGTGGCTGCGAAATGAAATGTTCATGTCCTAATCCCCAGAACCTCTGTGGTTAAAACAAATGGTTAAAGTCTTGAGAGGAGGAACTCCCAAGGAAAGCTGGGGAGTTAAGGAGAGAGAAGAGTGGGGAGAATGTAATCCTGGTAATTTCCTAGGTAGTCCCTAAGTCCAGTTACTAGTGTCCTGAACGGGACAGAGATTTGATACAGACCTGAGAGACAGAGAATAAGGTAATGTGAAAATGGCAAAGATAAGAGTGTTGTCAGAACAAGCCAGTGAACAACAAAACATGCCAGCAGTAGTAACCAGAAGCTAGGAGAGGCAAGCAATGGGTTTTCTCTAAATGCCTTTGGAATACATTTGACCCTGCTGAAAATTTGTTCTGTCTTGGACTTCTGGCTTTCAGAACTGTGAGAGAATAAATTTCTATGGTCTTAAGTCACGCAGTATGTGGTAATTAGTTATAGGAGACACAGGAAACCAATATATATGTAGATAATGTTTGGAGGCAGTGACATCCCAATACCAAAAGGAGGATTGGAATATCTCTGTGCAACTTGGCTTGACATAGTTTTTAAAAATATAATTAGGGGTGCCTGGGTGGTTCAGTCAGTTAAGCGTCTGCCTTTGGCTCAGGTCATGATCCCACAAACCTGGGGTCAAGCCCCACGTCAGGCTCCCTGCTTAGCGGGGAGCCTATTTCTCCCTCTCCCTCTGTTGTTCTCTCTGCTGTTCTCACTCTCTCTGTCAAATAAATAAAAAAATAAAAATTGTAAAAAAAAAAATACATATATACATATTTGTATATATATATATACATACATATATAAAAAATTAGAATAAACAGTAATCTTATTCCAGAGTACATTAATTTCAGATGCTACTGAAACAAATTATCGCAGATTTTTGGCTTAAAACAACTCAGATTTATTATACTAAAATTCTGGAGGTCAGAAGTTCAAAAATGTTTTTTTGGTGTGCTAACATCAGGGCATTGGTATTTTTTTTTTTTTTAAAGATTTCATTTATTTATTTGCAAGAGAGAGAGAGAGAGAATGAGAACGGGGGCGGTCAGAGGGAGAAGCAGAGCAGAGCAGGGAGTGGGATATGGACTTGATCCTGGGACTCGCGGATCATGACCCGAGCCAAAGGCAGTGGCTTAACCAACTGAGCCACCCAGGCGCCCTGGTAGGTTCTTTTTCTTTCCTGTATTCTTTTCTGGAGGTTCTTGGGGTGAATCTCTTTTCTCTTTTCCAGCTCCTAGAGTTGTCCATATTACTTGGGGCAGAGTTCCCTACCATCTTTGAAGCCTATACTAGCCAGTTGGACCTTTTTTATATCACTCTTGGATATCACTATGGACCTACTAGGTTAATCTAGGATAATCTTCTCATTTAAGATCAGGTGATAAGCAGTCTTTTTTTTTAATTTTTAAATTTTAATTAACATACAATGTATTATTAGCCCCAGGGGTACAGGTCTGTGAATTGCCAGAGCAGTCTTAATGCTATCTACATCCCTTATTTCTTTTTACCATGTAATGTAATATACTCACAGTTACTGGATATTAGTATGTGAGCATCTCTGGGAGACTGTTTTCTGCCTACCATACTGACTTTCAAAAAATTACTCACCAAAATTTATTTACTTTCATGCCAGACTAAATAGTACCATTGGGTGGCGTTTAGTTGTGGTGCAGATGATATTTTATATTTTAGTCAAAACAATTTAAAAGCAAATAGTTTTTAAAAATCAAACAGTACTTAAATACTTACAATAAGGTGCAGCATTCTTTATTCCTCCAGAACCAACCAGTCCAGATCTTTGAGCTATTCTTTAGGAATTTACCTCTATTTATCTAAATGAGAGGTATTAGTTTCCTGTTGGTACTTAAACAAATTACCACAAATTTAGTGGCTTAAAATAACTCAGATTTATTCTCTTTTAGTTCTAGAAGTTAGAAATTCAGAATCACTGGCTAAAGTCCAAGTGTTGATAGGACCACTTTATTCCAGAGGTTCTGGGGAGAATTCATTTTTTTTTTTTTTTCCTTCCAGCTTCTAGCATTTACCTGTATTCTTTGGTTTGTGGCACCTTTTATCTTCAAGTGTATCTCTCCAGTCTGTTTCTATCATCATATCACCTCTCTATAATTAAAATTTCTCTCTCTTTCCTTTAGTAAGGTCACTAGTGAATATATTGGGGACCCAAGTCATCTAAATGATCTTGGATAATCTTGCCATTTCAAGATTGTTAATCACATCTTCACAGTTCCTTTTGCCATATAAGGTCAATATTCACAGGTTCCAAGTATTAGGATGTAGTCATGTTGGAGGTCCATTACTCAGTCAACCATGTATGATTATGTTGCTAATTGATTTTCAGTTTCCAGTATTGGTGTATTTATTTTAAGGTAATTGGAGATAATCGATCTTTTTTCCCACACATTACTGAATATAGTTATATCAGACTTTATTCCATTGTCAGTGTTTGTGACTATATAGACACTTTTATGCTGAACCAAATAGTATAATTTATTCTTTCTCTAAAATTTTTATTTCTCTTTAAGTTAATAATTTTTTTCCCGTTCGTCTGATTTTTTCTGTGCCATCTGCTCCCTTTATTTTAAGCACATGTTGTTGCTAAGATACATGTCTGTCTTTTTAAAATTGCTCAAAGGTAGTTTCAAATATTTTTTTGTTTTGCTTTAAACTGAGAACTTCTCTCTCTTAACCTCTCTTTTGGATGTTTCCTGTTTCAGCATGGTATACAACTATCATCCTAGGACTTGTCTTAGTAAATTTCTAGAGTGGAGATTTTTCCCTAGGTGATACGCTTTCTTCTTTCTCAGTTATTTCCTCATGTTGGTGAGGAACATATTTGAGTAGCTTTCTAAGAAAGCTTGTGAGAGAAATGAAATTTAAGACTTTGTATCCGAAATGCTTTTTTTTTTTTTCTTCCTGTCTTCACACTGGATTGCTAGTTTGGCTGAATATAGTATTTTAGTTTTAGAATTTTAGAGGCATCATTCCATGTTTTTTTAAGCTTCTGGTGTTTTGTGGAAGTCACATGTGGTGATGATTTCTTAGACTTTGTATGTGGCCTGGTTTCGAAAAATGTAAGATCTTTCTATGGTTAGTGTTCTCAGTTTCACAGCTGTGCCTTGGTGTGGGGCTTTTTCATATGTTTTCCTGCGAAATTAATTGATAGAGCCTTTAAATCATGACACTTACCTGTAGTTCTGGGAAATTTCCCTGTGTTTGGTAATTACTCTTCTGTTTTTGTTGTTTTCTGTTTCTTGAATTCCTTTTGCTTGTGAGCTCTGCAGAAATTTCTAATTTTACTTTTTCTCCCTTGCATTGTCTTTTATGTATATATTCTAGTTTCTGGGACATGTCTTTAATACCAGTTTCCAACTTCTGTAATAATTTTTTATTTTGCCATTTTAAATTTCAAAGAACATTGTTGTTGTTTCATTTCTCTGAATGTACTTAGAAACATAGTATCCTTTTCTTGTTTTATGGGTAAAATATCTTAGCAGTGAGATTTATTTTGGTTTTTTAAAATTCCTGCTCATTTTGCCTTTTTCTTTCTAGTTCATATTTTTTTTCTTTTTTTTTTTCAGTATTCTTTCTTTCTTGAGGGGGGTGTATTTAATTTAATGAGACACTGAAAAGGTACTTGGAATCTGTGCGTGTATGTGTATCAACATTGTCTGGAAAATAGAATTGGTGGCTCTATTTTGTCTCTTACTGGGTTTTACTGTAAGAGGAATGAACAGTCAACTAGATTTTTTGTTGGGAAAGTCTCTGATTTCAGCATATGTAGGTCTTTTTTTTCCTTTGAATTTAAATTTTCCCAAAGAGTTCCTTACATTCAGTCTTTATGTCTAAGCAGGTATTCTGAATATAGAAAGGGAAGAAGTCCCCTTTTTAATATGCAGACTTCACTTACTTAATTTCCATACAGTTGTTCTCTATGTGATTGGACTCACTGGGTCCTGAGCCAGTTAGGTTTCCTTTCTTCAGATACTAAATTCTAGGTCTCTTGGGAATGAAGTGGTTGAAAGGTAGTCATCTGGCTGCCTAAGATGAGGAGGGGCCTGCCATATCATTCCTTTTATATACACTTGAAACAGGTTTTCCTTGATTTTAGCCAGCATTCTCTTTCATACCTTCCACGTTCCTGTGTTCTCAAAACCTGAGACTTTCTAGAAGGACTGTCATTGGGTGTCTGACAGGGCTTAGGGATGAATGCAAGTGTTCATTTCACGGTGTTTGATTGGTGTTGTTTTATCCATTGTTTAATACACTCTTGGGTACAATGAGTTTGTTATCTAAAAAGTCTGAGGAAACATTCTCCCCAGATTGCCTGTACTTCACATGCCAGTTGCAAATTTGGAGGTCCCCAAGACTGCCCTCAGTTCAGACCAGTTGGCTATAAATGCAGGGATTTCTCAAACCTCTTAAGGTTTGATAATTCACTAGAAAGACTCAGATCCCACTGAAAGTGCTATATGCTTAAGGTTACAGTTTTATTATAGCAAAACAGTATAAATTAGAGCCAAAGAAAGATGCATAGGGTGAAGTCTAGGAGAGTTTGAAACATGAAGCTTCCATGATGTGTTACTCTCCTAACATTATTATGTGGTGCTTATACATGCAATATTGCTAGCTAGGCAAGATCACTGAAGCCTTCATGTCCAGGGCTTTTATTGGAGTTTCATAAACATGATTATAAACATAAACACGATTGAGTCATTGATCAAGTAGCTAAAATCAGTCTCCATTCCCCTCCTCTGCCTACAGGTGGGATGATAGCATGTGGCTCAAAGCTCCAACCAGAATCACATGGTTGGTCTTTATGGTGTGATCTGTCCCCAGCCTGAGCCACCTTGTTAGCATAAATTATCAAGTGCTCTTGAGAGGTGTGGGTGAATAACAGAAACACTCCTGTCTCTGGGAAAATTCCCAGGATTTAGAGGTTACCTCCAGAAACTGAACAAAGGCCAGAACTCTCTTTGGTCTGAGGCCAAATTCTTTAGTACACATTGTGCTACTTTGTTTCATGGTAAAAAGGAATCTTTTTTTTACAAGGAATCTTTTTCCCAAGTTTTATATGCCATGTATCTGTTTAAGATTTACCACTCTTTTTATCCCTTGTTTTCATTTATGTTAGTGACCTATTTTGAAATAATTGAATGTATTCTTTAATTGAAGACATTTCATAAAGGCTAATAAGGTCTTTTGCCCTCTACTTCAATTTGATCTTTATGGAGGGTGTTTGAATAGTGATTTACCAAGGGAGACACGTTATAGTCCCAATTTGATGTGGTTTGATAGGTGCACTTTATTTTCATCTTATAAAGCTTAGCATGTGGGTACCAGAAGTCTGATTGAAAGGAAGTAAAATCAGTGGCGCAATTAAACATTAACAAGGTGGGGGGCAATTATGCTAAAGTTATGTAAATAGTTTTAGATTATGTATAAGTAATTACATTTTTCAGAGTAGTTGACAGGGCAAAAATTGGATTGCTTATTCGTTTGAGACTTAATTTTGATTTGTTTTATTTTTAAAGGTCATAATGGTTGTCTCATTTTGAGCTTTCATTTAATTTCTTGCTTGAAGGTTATTACATGATGTAGCATTACTAAATTTAACATTTTTAATGGTAATACACAACATAAAAAATTGGAATTGGCTTTAGATTTTATATTAAAATGCCTTTTATTATCTTTTATATGTTAGAGGCATGTCTTTGTAGTAGGAACTAAATCTATTTAAGAGTATCTTTCGTGTGCTTTTGCTTATTTCCTAAAGGGATAGTTAAGTTAGTTGATAGGCAGACAGTTGTCAAAGTAGTGTGTTCCATTTTAAATTGGCCTCATTTTATTTTATTTTATTTTTTTAAAGATTTTACTTATTTATTTGACAGAGAGAGATCACAAGTAGGTAGAGAGGCAGGCAGAGAGAGAGAGAGGGAAGCAGGCTCCCTGCTGAGCAGAGAGCCCGATGTGGGACTCGATCCCAGGACCCTGAGATCATGACCTGAGCCGAAGGCAGCTGCTTAACCCACTGAGCCACCCAGGCGCCCCTAAATTGTCCTCATTTTAAAAATACGTTGTGCAGGGGCACCTAGGTGGCTCAGTGGGTTAGGCCGCTGCCTTCGGCTCAGGTCATGATCTCAGGGTCCTGGGATCGAGTCCCACATCGGGCTCTCTGCTCGGCGGGGAGCCTGCTTCCTCCTCTCTGTCTCTCTGCTTGCCTCTCTGCCTACTTGTGATCTCTCTCTGTCAAATAAATAAAATCTTTAAAAAAAAAATACGTTGTGCGTCTGAGCTGATGAGGAAAAAGAATAATTGTTAAATGTATCATATAATGTATGTAGTTTGATTTTTTTCAATAAATTGCAGTTTGTTTCTCAAACATGAATTTGGTTAGATAAATCTGTAAGACTGACCAGTGTAATATGCTGAGATTCCATTTCCTTCTTGTATACCTTTTTGTTTTCTCTAGAGTTAATAATGATTACATATCTTTACTTGCTGATTGCTTTTATAAAAAATATTTGAGTATTCATTTTTCAAGCTTTCTGGCTACTGAGCTGTTTTTTGTTAACCTGGTTACTTGATGACTGAACGTAAGCAGTTAGTCTTGAGCATCTTTCCTTGTTTTCTAGTGTTGCCTAAAACAGTGTTCTGAATTAAGTAGATGCTTTAATAATGCCTTTAGATCTAGGGTGATTGAAATCTATTTTTTTATGAAAGGCTACGTTACTAGGTTAAATTAGATTAATTATGGTTTTCTAAATTTGAGTCCAAATGAAGTATATGGATTCAAGTTGTATGGCCTAATAAAGAGTGAAGAATTTTCGAATCTTTAGGTGACTTTATTTTTTTTTTCTTTTTAGTTAGAATCACGTGATTGCATTATAGTTTTTACTTAATTGATATCTTTAACTTTTGATCCTGTTGAGGGTATAGTTTTGATTTGGTACCATCTGGAGTAGAGAGTTGGACATCATTCCTGGAAGTCTTAGATTTGACTCTGAATATAGTTGTGACTTTAATGTAGAAGAATGGTTGTACCAAGTACATCTTTTATATTGAAGTTCTTTATTGTTAAAACAGTTAACTTTTGTGAGTTCTTATCTACCACTGTTATGTTTGGTATTGGAGTAACAGTTAAGTCTTACGGATATAATAACTAAGGGAAATCTTTATTACAAGTTTGAGATACAGTTGACATAAAACGTGTAAGTTTAAGATATATGGTGTATTTATCTGACCTACATATATTACAGAATGACTACGGTGTAAGCTTTCAAGTATATAATATGATATTATTAACAATAATCACCATGGTGTTCTTTACCTCCTCAGAACTTATTCATACTGTGACTGGAAGTTTGTACCCTTTGACTAACATCTGCTCATGTTGTGCAGCCCCCGGGCCACAGTAACCACTACTCTCTTACTCTGAGCTTCTTTTTACATTCCACATAAAGTGAGGACTTTTTTACATTGCACATAAAAGTGAGATCATACAGTATTTGTCTTTTCTTTGTCTGACTTTCTTCACTTAACATCATGCACATCATCCTCGGGGTCTATCCTTGTTTTGCAGATGGCAGGATTTCCCTCTTCTCATGGCCGAAAAACATCTGTGGCATATATGTACCACCCCTTCTTTATCCATTCATCCACTGAAGGACACTTTGATTGTTGCTGTATCTTGGCTATTGTGAGTAATGCTGCAAGAAACATGGGAGTGCAGAAACCATTTTGGGATCTTATTTCCATTTACTTTGGAGATGTACCCAGAAGTGGGATTGCTGGATCATATGGTAGTGCTATTTTTAATTTTTGAGGCACCTCCATACAGTTTTCCATAGTGGCTGTACCAATTTATATTCCCACCAGCAGTGTATAAGGATTTCCTTTTCTTCAAATCCTTGACAGCACTTAATACCTGCTTTCTCATGATAGCCTTTCTAAAAGGTGTGAGGTGACATCTCAGTGTGGTTTTGATTTCCATTTCCCTGATGATTAATGATTTTGAGCACTATTTTTGGTACCTGTTGGCTATATGTCTCTTCTTTGGAAAAATGTTACTCAGTTCCTCTGCTGATTTTTTTTTCTTTTTAACAAATTACTATTATTTTTTTTGTGTGCTGTTTGAGTTGTATGAGTTCCTTATATGTTTTGGAGAGTAACCCCTATCAGATACATGGTTTACAAAAATTTTCTTCCATTCTGTATGTTGCCTTTTCATCTTGTTGATGATTTTATAGATGGCTTTGATAAGTATGGACTTTAACAATATTAGTTCTTCCTATCTGTGAACATGGGATATCTTTCCATTTGTTTGTCTTTAGTTTCTTTTATCAAAGTCTTGTGGTTTTCAGTATAAAATCTTACACCTCCTTGGTTGATTTTATTCCTGTGTTTTGTATTGTTCTTGATGGTTTTTTAAAAGGGGATTGTCTTATTTATTTCTTTTTTAGTTATTTTGTTGTTAGGCTATAGAAATGCAGCTGATTTCTGAATGATTTTGTATCCTACAACTTTATCGAATCCATTAATTAGTTATAAAAGTTTTTTGGTGGAGTCTTTAAGATTTTTCCATGTTTGAGATCATTTTATGTGCAAAAACAGTTTAGCAGCTTTCTTTCCAATTTGGATGCCTTTTATTTTATTTTATTTTATTTTATTTTATTTTATTTTATTTTATTTTTTTCTTGCTTGGTTGCTCTGCATAGGACTTCAGTAATATGTCAGAAGGAGTGGCAGGTGGGCATCCTTCTTCCTGATTTTAGAGGAAAAATTTTCCACCTTTCACCATTGAGTATGATGTCAAATGTGGACTAGACATAATATGGTCTTTTAAAATTATCCTCCTATACCCAGGTGTTCAGCATTTTTATCATGAGAGGATGTATTTTTGTCAGTAGTTTTTTTTGCATCTGCTGATGATCATCTGATCTTAATCTGGCTTTTGTGTGAGAAAAATGCCTGGCCTTATAAAATGGAAATTAACATTTATTGAACCTCTTAAACATGCTCTTTCAGTTATTTAAATTATGTTGGATAGGTGTTTTATATATATATATATATATATGTTTGTGTTCCTCAGATATAGAATGCAGAAGGTAGGTTATATCTCATAGAATTGCTTTTAGTATTAAATATGAATACATGTAAAGAACATGTACGAGCACCTTGAATGTAGTATAAGTGCTCAGTACTTGTTAGCAATTATCATTGATATTGTTATTGTTTTTATTTTTGTTGTAATATTTGGGAAGTGAGGTTCAGTTACATGTTCTAGTTGTGACAGTAATAGAACTACATGTGAACTAACTACAAACCCATTTGTTATCTTCCCTCTCATTTTCCCATAATGCTATCAAGGTGAATGATTAGTTCAGGGCTAGCAACACTAGCCTTCTGCCGTCCAGTCCAGTCCTCTTCCTGGCTCCTAATGCAATCTCCTGTTGCTTTTCAAAAAAGCAAGATGTTATACTCCTCCTCCCCCATACATAAAAGATACTTTTATGTATTTCTGTAATTCACTAGCAGTTGGAACATGAGAATCTAAAATAAAATAATAACACAGAGGACATTGGGAGATGGAGAGGAGAAGTGAGTTGGGGGAAATTGGAAGACAAACCATGAGAGATTGTGGACTCTGAGAAACAAACTGAGGGTTTGGGAGGGGATGGAGGTGGGGGTTGGGTGAGCCTGGTGGTAGGTATTAAGGAGATCATGTATTGCGTGGAGCACTGGGTGAGGTGCGTAAGCAATGAATTTTGGAACACACACACATAAAAATAAATTTAAATTTAAAAAATAAAATAAAATAATAATATACCAAAATAAAATTTGAGGGGTTGCTTAGGTTTTTTTTTCTTTTAAAAATTTAGTTTGAACTTTTGAGTGGTGTATCTGGAGAGTAACTTGACTCTCCAATACTACTTTGTTGTGGATTAACAGTGTGTCACTGTGACTTGTCATTGAATATGTTTGTTTGATAAGAGAAATTCTTTTTGTATGCTTCTGAGAAAATCATTCTGTATTCATAAATAGGAAATCAATGAATAGGAAAACTCAGTTGCCCTTTTTAAATCTCAGCTTTGGATGTGAATAACTTTATTACCTCTCATTAATCAAGCATTTTTAAGGTATATAGGATATACTCAACCCAGGATCAGCATTTACCAAAATATGAAGGTAAAATGTGGTCATTATAGGAGATTTGGGATTGAATAAAGTTAAAAATATTTCTTTATTCAGTAATCCTTCAGAGTTTTTTATGTGAATTGTAAATATCCCATCAGGATAATATAGTATATGGCCTTTTATAAAACTTAACACAGTAGCTTTATATCCCCCCTTTTTTGTTTTTTCAAGAGTGTGCTTTCAGAGCTCCATTCGACTACAAACACTTTGAAATGATTTAGGTTGATTTTTCAACTCAATTGGGAATTCAGGACAAATGACTAGGCAGCAGATACTAGAATGTATTGAGCAGAGAGCCTCCAAAAATCACTAAACGTGGATTGTGAATCATGCACAACGCCCTGTAGTTGTTCTTAGATTTTTTAGTTTCAGGGTCCTTAATACTCTTAAAAAAAAAAAAAAGAAGAAAAAGATTTATTTGTTACTTTAGAGAGAGAGCGTGTAGGGAGTGGGGCAGAGGGAGAGAAAGAATCCTCAAGCAGATTCCTTGTTGAGCCCAGCTCCTGACTCAGGGCTTCATTTCACCACCCTGACATCGTGACCTGAGCTGAAATCAAGAGTCAGATTCTCAACTGACTGAGCCACTTAGGTGCCCCTTGGGTCCTTAATACATTCTTAAAAATTGAAGCCCAGAGCTTTTGGATTATAGCTATTTATATTTACCGTATCAGAAATTAAAACTGTTTTATAGTATTATTCATTTAAAAATAATTTGTTTCCAATAAACATAAATAACCTTTTTTTAAAGTAAAAATAACTTTCTATAAGAAAAGATTCTCATGGGACACCTGGGTGGCTCAGTTGGTTGAGCAGCTGCCTTCGGCTCAGGTCATGATCCCAGCGTCCTGGGATCGAGTCCCACATCGGGCTCCTTGCTCAGCGGGGAGCATGCTTCTCCCTCTGCCTCTGCCTGCCATTCTGTCTGCCTGTGCTCGCTCTCTCCCCCCCTCTCTCTCTGATAAATAAATAAAATCTTAAAAAAAAAAAAAAAGATTCTCATGAGAATAGTGACATTGCTTTGTGCTTTTTAAATTTTAATGTCTGGATTAAGAAATAGCTGAATTCAAAATTTCACTTAATTGTGGAATTACTTAATAATTGTGGAATTACTTAATAATTGTGGAATTACCTAATAATAACATGGAGGACATTAGGAAAAGGAAAGGAAAAAGTGAATTGGGGGAAAATTGGAGGGGGAGACGAAGCATGGGAGACTGTGGACTCTGAGAAATAAATTGAGGGTTTTAGAAGGGAGGGAGGTGGAGGGATGGGTCAGCCTGGTAGCGGGTATTAAGGAGAGCACATATCGCATGAAGCACTGGGTGTGGTACATAAGCAATGAATCTTAGAACACTGAAAAAACAAAATTTTAAAAAATTCCTTAAATTGAAAAAAAATGAGATAAAGCTGAATTCTCCTGTCTGCTTCTGTATATTTAGTCTCCATTGATTGAATCGCATTAAGTATCCTCTAGGGAAGGGTCCACTAGTCCACTATATACTCGTGAGAGAGTGAGGATATAAAGGCAAATGAAACCTTAAATGACTATGAAAAACATTTTGACTTGGCTGGTTTTATGAGAGGGGTCATCGGGAGCTCTGGGTCTCCAGTGCACTCTGTAGAACTGCTCCTATAATAAATAAGTGTTAACTAGATTGTCTCCTAAGAGCTCATACTTCAAATTTGGATGGCTTAGATTGGAATTCCAGCTGCCATCCTGGACATTATTTAACATCCCCTGTTTCCTAAAATTGTTAAGTGGAGTTATAATAGGACCCATCTTATTGTTAGAATCAAATAAAATTGTACATGTGAAAAATGATATAAATACTCTTAATAAAATGCTGTTTATTTATTTCAAGATTTTTTTCCTGTTACATCACTTCTGTTCACAATTTTCCATTGACTTCCCAACTCATTTGAGGTGAAATTCAGAAGCTTTATTTATAGTGGGTTACAAAGTTTTTTTTTTTTCAATCATCTGACTTGTTAGCTCTCTGTGTTCATACACTTGTTTTGACCTCAGATGCCCCTCCTCACTGTGCAAGTACTGGTTTTCTTACTGTTCATCAAACACCAGTCATATCCTTTCTCAGGGCTTTTATACATGATATTATCTCCAGTAACATTTACTTCTTCAGGTACTGGCATGTTTCTCATCCTCCATTTCTATCGGGGTTTGGTTTAATGGCATCTCAGTGAAATCTTTTTTTCATTTAATTCTTCCATGCGTGATAATATATATACTTCCTGTCTCCCTTCTCTGCTCTATTTATTTTTCTGTAGGAGTTTCTGTTTTCTAACATACTTTATTTGTTTTTCTCTCTTCCACTAGAATTTAAGTTCTGTTAGAGATAGGTGGGGTTTTTTTTGGGCTGGGGGAGCATTGACTAACATGTTCACTTCTTTTCTTTTCTTTTTTTTTTTTTGGGTTAAGAGAGCAAGAGCTAGGATGGGGAGGGACTGAGGAATAGGGAAAGAGAATTCCAAGCAGGCTCTGTGACCACCATGGAGCCCATCATGGGGCTTGATCTCACCACACTGAAATCATGACCTGAGCTGAAAACAAAAGTCAGATGCTTAACTGATTGAGCCACCCGGTTTTTCTGAAAAAAATTTTTTTTGTTTGAGTGAATCATTACTACTCCAAAGATGAAAGAATAATCTCTGCTTCTCAGAAATGTGTGGTCTCAGTGAGACAATACCTTTGAAATAAAATGAACATGTAAAGCATTTGGCTTGACATTTTGGACATGTAGCAGTAATCATTAATTGGTAGCTATTATTGAAGGACAAGCAAAGAACAGAACTAGACATTTCAGATAGAAATGACCTGAATATAAAAGAAAACTGCATTTACATCTCAGGAGCTAGGGTAGATACTTTTTAGGGGAACATTGAAAAAATAGGTTGAAATTATATTTTGGAGGCCAAGGCATTTGGATTTTTCTGTAAGTAACAAGTTATTGCATATTTTTAAGGAACTGGTGCTGTGATGAAAGTGGTAGGTTTGGAAGATGAATGCAAGTAGAAGTCCTTGAGGTTGATTTGAGATCCTTCTTGTGTGGGCTTAACTGGAAATTAAAACATTAGCAAATTTATAATAAAACTTCTGTAAAATCATAAATTAGGCTCAATTATTAGTGAGCTTTGACATTGTATGGTAATATAAAATTTTCATATGGTTACAGTTGTATATTTTGAACTATATATGCAATTGCCAGTTTTTAATGTACTTTTTTCATTTAAAACTGAGAGCTTTGATTTAAAATAAGTTGAGAAGTTTATATTGGTAACTAACTTACTAAATATACTAATATAGGACAAAGTGTGTTTAGTCCAGCAAACATTGGTCAACCACGAAAGACAACATTATCTCCTGCACAGTTGGATCCTTTTTATACTCAAGGAGATTCTCTGACTTCTGAAGATCACCTCGATGACACTTGGGTGACTGTGTTTGGGTAAGGTTTCAGTATCATTTACCTTTCCAAAACAAAAGAACCAAAAAAAAAAACCTGTCTCCAGCATTTATAATAAACATACAAAAAAAAAAAAGGGCGGGGGGATTGCACAGCAAATGCTCATATACTTACCACCTGACTTCTACAGTTGTTAATATTTTACTTAAATTCATTTTATCTTTCATTAATCATCTCTTTTTGTTGGTACATTTCAGAATCAGTTGCATACTTCACTAGAAAATAATCACCCTGACACTTCAGAGTGTGTATTATTACTATTATTTTTTTAATTTTAATTTTAATTTATTTTTTTTAGAGAGGAAGGGGGAGGGACAGAGGGAGAGAGGGAGAGAGAGTATCTTAAGTGAGCTCCATTCTCACTGCCGAGCCTGATTCGGGGCTCCATCTCACAACCCTGAGATCATGACCTGAGCTGAAATCAGGAGTCAGACACTTAACTGACTGAGTCTCGCAGGTGCCCCCGGCATGCACATTATTAACTAGTGTTCAGTATTTGTGTATAGTTCTTTTTAATTATTTGTTTGCCACTTCTCTTACTCTTTTCGTTTAAGCATATTTGCTGGGTAATGGAACAAGATTGCCTCTTTAGACTTAGGAAGCTCCTTTCTCTGCTTATATTGGACTTAACCAGTTTGGAATTATCAAATTGAATTTCATTTGTATATGTACATACTATGTCACAAGATTGGTACTTTATAGTTACAGGATACTGAGTATTAATAGAAGTTGTACATGACAGCCCTGGATGCATTCAGAATGTGTATTATTACTATTATTTTAATTTTAATTTTAATTTTTTTTTTTTTTTTAGAGAGGAAAGGTATAGGATTTTAGATTAAGAAAGAGTACTTTTAGGCATTTGGAGATCATACTGCATCATCTATAGATGAGAAAACTGATTAAGTGATTTATTCAGATTAAGTGATTTATTCAGAGGTTTACATCTAGTTATTAGTAAAGTGTCAGCAAAAACCTTAGGTCCTTTGATTTTTAAGCTGTTATTGTTCATAACATATTATGTAAGGTTTGTTTCTGAAAGTGTGAAATGTCATACTGATATTGAGTTTTACTGTATTTAGTTTTGGGGTTAAAAAGTAGAAAAATATCACATGAGCTTCTTGAAGAACAGTGCTTAGTAAATGTTAGTGTTATATATTCAGTTTTTTTTTTAATTTAAAAATTCAAAGGAATGTGTAAGAATCTACAATGAAAACTTTTCTTTCCTACTTTTTTACCCAGCTACAGTTTTTCTCCCCTTTAAGGCAATATCTACCACCTGTTTGTTGTGTAACCTTCCAGAGAGATTCTATGTGTTATTGATCCTGTTATGTAAAAAATTGGGATCGTCTCATTCTCCAGAAAGCCCATGCTTAGCTCATATTCTCTCATGATGTGGCTATGTTTTTGAGCTTGAATGTCCACTCCCAAGTTTTTGAGACTCAATAGTAATGGTGTCACTTTTAAGATTCTTCAGTATTTGGATAAATTACTTGAAGCTCTTCTGCTAGTCTTTTTTTTTTTTTTTTTTTTTTTAATTTTTAAGATAAACACTTTCCTGCCTATGAATCTTCTGTTTGTTTTATGTTTTAGTAAACCTCTATATGAGTTGGATTGCAATAACTAAAACGTTTTCTTCTAAGGGATAAAATATTTTGATCATTTATAGGGTAGTACATCTAAAATATGTATGTTCTTTCTTTGATAATTTAACTTTTTTCCTGTTGACTCAGAGTTATCATGAAATATCATTCATTGTTTTAGGTGGTATTTTTGTAGGTTATTGGAATATTTCCATTCAAAGTGGTCCTAGAGTCTTAGAATTACATTTTTTTTTTTTTAAAGATTTTATTTATTTATTTGACAGAGAGAAATCACAAGTAGATGGAGAGGCAGGCAGAGAGAGAGGGAAGCAGGCTCCCTGCTGAGCAGAGAGCCCGATTCGGGACTCGATCCCAGGACCCTGAGATCATGACCTGAGCCGAAGGCAGCGGCTTAACCCACTGAGCCACCCAGGCGCCCTAGAATTACATTTTATTTTTCAAGTACCTCCCTCACTTGCAACCATTATTTTTCTTTCATTTTTATTTTCTTAGCTCTGCTTTGTAGGCACTTAGCCTTATTTGTTGCTTTTCTTTGAGGAAAGAAATCTTATATCCAAACATATATAACATAAAATAAAATTTCAGTCCTGAATGCAGTATTTTACTCACATACATTATAAAATGTGGAATTTCTCATCTATTTTTGTGACTCAGATTTGTTTTCCTTGGGTTCTTATCCAAGGTCTCAATAACTAAAGCAACTGGTTAAGGAAACTCCAGGTTTTCAATTTAAAATAGCTTTATTGTTTGGACTATAAAAGTAATGTCTGATAAAATATTTAAACCATATAAAACTTTATAAAGAAGAAAATAAAAATCACAGTTTTCTCAGATTTTTGGCTATTAAAACCTTGGCAACCATCCTTTTAAATGTTTCTGTACCATTGATACTGGTACTGACTTTCATTTTTGTTTCAGAACTAAATTTCTGAATTCTTAGTTGGTGCTCAGTATATAATTATATAATTTAAAATTCTTTTCCTTTTAATAACTGTAGTATACCTCAGTGTTTCACACACACACATGCTCACACACCCTTGTAAAATATATAAGAACTGCAACATTATAGTTCTTTTCTGTGTGGGCTGGTAATGGCAGTGGGAATGGAATTTTAGAGATTTCATAGATGGAATCTGAGGATGGAGAAGGGCTGAATCAAAACTAATTTTAACATACTTGCTTTTGGGTGATAAGCAATAACAGATTTAACTGTAGGGGGGAAACAGTGATCAGGGATTTCCTATTAATATTCTAGTCTGTTAGGGGAACTTACCTTGAAACAACTTATAAGTATGGTAATTTCCATTTGTATTTATTATGGAAGTTGACTTTTTGGACAATTCTTTTTCAGGTTTCCTCAAGCATCTGCTTCCTATATATTATTACAGTTTGCACAGTATGGGAATATCTTAAAACATGTGGTAAGGCTTACTTCTTTTCAGTTCAAGATTTAGTCTGAAGAAATATAAGCTGTGAATTGAGGGAAACTGCTGCTGAATATTGTCTGCTTTTTCCAAACTTTCTCTTTTTTTTCTTTTTTTTTAAGTTTTCATTGAATACATGTGTTGAAGTCTAGAAGGCTAGAAGTTGCATAGTAGTTGATAAAAAGGGATAAAGAGAGAAGATAAGCAGGAGAGTGAGAATTTCAGGCTCTACCCCCCTCCCCCCGCTGTGTTTTTTTTTAATAGTTCACAGTTTCTTAACAAAAATTATGCCAAATATTACATTACTTTCTTCCAGTATGAGCTTGTTTTATTGGAGATAAAAGAAAAGAGAGAAGTTCCTGATTTACAGAGTTCTTAGGGCTTTTTTAGCTTCTAGAGAACTTTTTTGAAAAAGAATCTAGCTTGCTTTATCTTGTGTATAACAAGTTATAAATAACAAATCTTTCTTCTGTTACCAGGGATTGACTTATTTCAATTCCTACAGAAAATAAGATTGATGAATACAATTTTTAAAAACTTGATAGTGAGTGTTAATAAGCCCTATTTGTAAGCAACAGTTATCTTTTGAGAATTAACCTTACTTTGGAGATATGTGCAACATACCCCTTTTCTTTTTTTTAAGATTCTATCGAGGCCCACATGGGACTTCATTCTAGGACCCTAAGGTCATGACCAGAGGCAAAAACCAAGAGTTGGATGCAGAACTAACTGAGGGTCCCGGGTGCCCCAATATTTGCCACATATTCTTTATAGTAGAGAATTGGGAGCTAGGTAGAAATTACTGAAATTGTTTAATTGGTGGGGGCGGGTGCCTGGGTGGCTTATTTTGTTAAGCATTTGCCTTAGGCTTGGGTCATGATTCTGGGGTCCTGGGATCAAGCTCTGTGTCAGGCTCCCTGCTCAGCAGGGAGTCTGCTTCTCTCTCTACCCCTGCTCCTCCATCCAGCTCATGCTCTCTCTTTTTCACTCACTCTCAAAATCTTAAAAAAAATTAATAGGGTTTTTGTTGAATCTTAGCATACAGCTTATTATGGGACATCTTTTTTTTTTAAAAAGATTTTATTTATTCACAGAGAGAGGGAGATTACAGAGGGAGAGTGAGAGGGAGAAGCAGACTCCCTGCTGAGCAGGGAGCCCAAAGTGGGGCTAGATCCCAGGAGCCTGGGATCATCACCCAACCAAAGGCAGATGCTTAACTGATGAGCTACCCAGGTGCCCCTATATTTTCATATATTTGTATCTTTTAATAGGATTCATTTTTTAGGTTTTATATATTTTTTGTTTTAAGAGGCAACTTCATTCTTTGCAGATGTCTAACACAGGAAATTGGATGCATATTCGTTATCAATCTAAACTGCAGGCCCGGAAAGCCTTAAGCAAAGATGGGAGGATTTTTGGAGAGTCCATTATGATTGGTGTAAAGCCATGTATAGATAAAGTAAGTTATTACTGATGTAAGGAATATAAACTTAATCTCTATGAGGAGCACGAGTCTAGGCACTGACATTGACGGTTATGCCTCTTTGCTTCACTGTGCCCCTTTTTCTTGCGAAATGTGATGATGTTATAGTACTGTTTTCATGTGAAGCCAAAGATGTAGTCACAAGATTTTAGGATTTAGAGATAATCCTCACCAACCCCCTCATTTTACAGATAAAGAGGCCAAGGGTTCCTAAGTAACTTACAGAGTGGCTAAAGGTGAGACCTAGATTTTAGGTCTCATTCTCCTGTGCAAAGCAACATCAGATTCTTTAAATTCTTTAAGGGCTGCTGTTTCATAACAAAAGATTTTACAGGAATGGTTAACAAAATTAATTATTAAATGGCTGAAGCTTTTTATTAGTCATTTTTATTTTAAAATATTTTAAAACATGTATTTATATACCTATAAAGTAATACTTAGCACAATTTATGCTTTCCTTTGTGGCTTATAAAATCATGATCATTCTTAAATAATTACACATAAACTTCTCTACTATGTACCAGGCATTGTGCTTGGTGTTTGTATACACACATTAATGCACAAAAGCGGGCATGGCTCATGTTCTTACAATCTGTGGTGGCCATGTAGTTATGTAATTACTATATTATGCTGTAACAGGTGTTTGTAGAGGCTAGAGGAGAATCTGGGATTCCTGGCTACTAAGTAACACTGGACTTTAGTCCTCCACCCACCCCAGGATTTCCTCAAGATTTTCTTCCTTGTGTATTTTTTTTTCTCATAGTATTTTTTAGAAGATTTTTACTCCTGTGAGTGTCTAGTTGTCCTAATCATGTTTGAGGTCATTGAAGTGAACTTTGGCTGAGTATTGTATCTCAAATACTAGCTAGGAAGCACATACTGTTTTATCAAGGCTAAAATTGAAAGATTAATTACATCAAAGAATTTATGCTCTTTTTAATAAAGTTTTCTTTTTAATTAGGATGTAATAGTGATAACATACTACATTTATAAACAGAGAAGTTCTTTATCTTTATTTCTCCAGAGTGTTATGGAAAACAATGACAGGTGTGCTTTATCATCTCCATCTCTAGCCTTTACACCACCAATCAAAACCTTAGGTACACCAACCCAACCTGGAAGTACTCCTAGGATTTCTACCATGAGACCTCTTGCTACAGCATACAAAGCTTCTACTAGTGACTATCAGGTATTTTAACAATTGAATAAAAAAGATATACTTCATTTATATATTTATTTATTAAACAATATACCTTAAAGGGTGAAGTGCCTAGCATGTTTAACCTTCTCATTGGATTGATTTGTATGCCATTTAATATTTCTTACTGAAGTGATTGCCTTGAAGAAATACCTATAAACTTTGCATTCTTAAATTTCCTATTTTAAAAATTAGAATTTTGGCCAGTTGAAAACTTACATTAAATTTTGTAAAAAGTTACTTCGCCATTATTTAAAGCATTTTGAGAGTTTTAGTTTTCTCTAAGTTGTATTTGCATACGTTAAAAGTTTCTCTTGTGAACATCTCTGGCATGAGGAAATCTTTAAGACCCTTTTAAACTGAAAACTAAATCTAATGGTATCACAAAAGAAGAACCTCAGGTTGGAGTAGCTGTGGTTATCAGAGAAACCACTGACCAGCTCCCGTTTCAAAATTTCTCATTTCAAAAAGTTTAAAGGAAAAGTTCATTGCATTCATTGAAGAATGATGAAAGTATGACTCTCATTCAGTATGTTGTTATTGTCCCCTACCAAATTAACCGGGTTCTGAACTTGCCTAACCACAGACATTGGTCCTGAAACAGCAAGTAAAACACTTCATGCTTAAAATGACAAGCAGTGGCAAATTTAGTCTTTTGATTTCCCTTGAAATTTAGAGACTTAGAACTGTTTTTTTTCCTTAAGTTTTTTCTTTTCAACAGCATTTTTTTTTTTTAAAGATTATTTATTTATTTATTTGACAGAGAGAGAGAGAGAGAGAGAAGCAGAGTGGCAGAGTGGGAATACAAGCAGGTGGAGCAGGAGAGGGAGAAGCCGCTTCCTGCCGAGCAGGGAGTCCAATGCAAGGCTCAATCCCAGGTCCCTGGGATCATGACGTGAGCCGAAGGCAGCCACTTAATGACTGAGCCACCCAGGCGTCCTCAACAGTATTTTATTTTTAATTAATTTTTTTTTTTTAAAGTAGACTCCATACCCAGTGTTGGGCTTAAAACTTACAACCCTGAGATTAAGAATCACATGTTCTGCCCACTGAGCCAGCCTAAGTGCGCCTAAACCAGTATTTTAAAATCCTTATTTCCTGGGGGTGTCTGGATGGCTCAGTCAGTTAAGCATCCGACTTTCGATCTCAACTCAGGTCTTGATCTCAGGGTCATGAGTTCAAGCCTTATGTTGGGCTCTATGCTGGGAGTGTAGCCTACTTAAAAAAAAAAAAAAATCTCTTGTAGCTTTAATGTTGTTTATTCAGTTTTCTGATACAAGGAGTAGATGTAATTTATCTTGCCAAAGGAATAAGATTTAGTCCTTTAAAGCATAAGGATGTTCTAACTAAATCCATATATTAGTCTTTAAATATACATTTCAGTACTACAAATGCATTTAACTGTTTGGCTCTTTTAAATTAGCTATTAATCTAGAATTGACTATGATACTGAGGAAAATTTAACAATTATGTGTGTTTTTTTGATAGGTTATTTCTGACAGACAAACGCCAAAAAAAGATGAAAGTCTGGTATCCAAAGCAATGGAGTACATGTTCGGCTGGTAGCATAGTACAAGCTAAGAGCTCACCTACCGTGGAGGAGGCTGCTGCACTAAAACAGCAGAGTACTGCTGGCTTCCCTTTGGTTAGTTGTATAACCACTCAAGGCAGTACTGGGTAGCTATCTCGTACTTTCTTTAGAAGCCTTTTTCTTTAAGGATACAGCATATTGGTAGCTCGCACTTTAAAAGATGCTTGAGATACGTTTTAAAGAAACAAAAAAATCCCTGTAAGCAGGATTTTGTGCTTTCTGTGACAGTGCATGCTTAAGCACAAAAACTCAGCATTGATTACCGTAAATTATCTAATTGAATTTGTGGTGAAGCCTTGTAGTCTTCATGAGTTGGTGGGGTGAATTTCATGAAGGGTAACTGGTACAGCTCCTTCGGACAAGACACAAAGATTATAATAAATAATTTGAATTATGGTCTTTTAATTTAGATAGTATTTAATATTTTAATTATCCTTGTTTATGTATGTCCTGTCGTAGATTGTCATCCTTCAGTATTCTAAAACCAAAACAGTCTTTTTAAAAACTTACTAAAGTTTCTTGATAATAAACTTTGTCAATTATACATATTGAACCTTTTTTGTAAGTGATTTATTTAAAAAAATTTGAAGTGTTTGCTGAAATAGAGGAAATATGTTATGAGTCTCCACATACTTGTAATCTAGCTTTAATAGTGATGTAACCATTAATATTTTGGCATTTGTTTCTTCTCTCCCCCTTTTGTTTAAAGCCTGTCTCAGATACAATGTCATTTTAATCTAAATACTTGAGATATCAAAAAAGAACGATCCCACTTAAAACTATAGTATCAGTACCATACCTAACAGAATTAGTAATAGTTTCTTAGTATCTAATGTCTAGTCCATTTAAAAATTTCCCAGTTATCAGGGCACCTAGGTGGTTCAGTCGGTTAACTTTTGACTTCAGGTCAGGTCATTATCTCAGGGTCCTGGGATTGAGCCCTGCATTGGGCCACCCAGCAGGGAGTCCACTTGTCCCTTTGCCCCTTTACCAGTTTGTGTCCCGCGCTCTCTCTCTCAAATAAATAAAATCTTAAAAAAAAATCACAGTTATCTCCAAAATGTATTTATGGTTGGTTGGTTCAAATCAATGTCAAGAGTAGACGTATATATGGTATATTTGTTTTGTGTGTGTGCGTGTGTGTGTTTAAGGTTTATTTATTTGAGAGAGACAGAGCAGAGGGAGAAGCTGAAGGAGAGGAAGACAAGCTAACTCCCTGCTGAGTGGGGATCCTGATGGGGGGCTCAGTCCCAGGACCCTGAGATCATGACCTGAGCTGAAATCAAGTCAGATGCTCAACCAACTGAGTTACCCAGGCATTCCTGGTGGTTTTGTTTTTAAAGTATCTTGAAATCTAAATTAGTTCTTGCTCTTTTCACACCATGACTACTACTTCTTTTTTTTTTTTTTTTTTAAAGATTTTATTTACTTATTTGACAGACAGAAATCACAAGTAGGCAGAGAGAGAGGAGGAAGCAGGCTCTCCATGGACCAGAGAGCCCGATGCAGGGCTTGATCCCAGGACCCTGGGATCATGACCCAAGCCGAATGCAGAGGCTTTAACCTACTGAGCCACCCAGGTGCCCCCACACCATGACTTCTTGAAGGAACTGTGGAAGTTGCCTATAGAGTTTCATAGACTCAATTTGGTCGATTGCTATTGTGTTTAACTTGTTCTGTCATTTATCCCATATCCTAAAAGTTGGATCTAGAGAGGATTAATTAGATTCTGATTTCTCTTCTTTGTCTTTTCTTTTTTCTTTCTTTTGAGTAATAATACTTGATAGTATGATAATAATGGAATGGTGCTCCTTATATTTAATCAGAGGTATTTAATTCTGGTTGTCTCACTTTTTACTAAGGCTCAAATTGGCCATTGGGTACATAGGCAAAAGCCTGACACCTTTGTTGGAAAAGTCCCCATAACTTTTTTGCATTATGTTTTTGAAAATATGCATTAATGGTATTTGCCTGAGTCATTTATTTCATTAAGGTTTGCAAAAGGAAGATTTTTCAAATCTATTACTTCTGTTGTATTATTGTTCTGTTGTATTATTAGATGGAATTCTTTTATATCTAAAAACCTTGCTCCAACCATTAGGGCTGTTTGGTTACATGGAATGTATTCATACCAGAATGGCAGGATAAATATTTCATCTTTTCCTCTTACCATTTTTCAGAGTAATTTTTGGTACTGGTAACTCTAGTTGGTGTCCAGTGAGTTAAATGTTTTTCCCTTTAGTGTCACTACACACAGCCTTTTTTTTTTTTTTTTTTTAATTCACTCTTTTTATCACTTGTAGTCATTATTCTTTTATTCAAATTATCACGCTTGGCCAGTAGAACCTCATCAAGCTGGCTCTTGAGTGAAAAGGAGGTTTTTAGTTGAAATAATATTTGATCATAGTACAGGTATCTAAGAGTAATACGCATCTTTCTTTAACTTTAATACATCTTTACAAAGAATAAAATAGCACATTGTATGGGAAGGTATTGATGTGCTTTTTAAATAAAATCACAGGAAACTACCATTGAAGATTTGTATAGTTCTGTGAGGTGAAGTGTGATACTAAGAGATATACTGGCATGGTAAAAATCCATTTACTGTTATATTTATAGAGTATTTTTCTTCTGATATGTAACATTGAAGTCTTTCTTTTCCAACTTAAAATAGGATTATATTTTATATCTTACATACAGAACCCAGTTTTTCAAGGTGGAACTGGGTGCTAAAGCCCATTAAACTCTTGCACTTGTATTTGTGTTTTACGCATTTTTGTAAAAAGATTATAGTTTGTTGTTTTGTTTTGAGAGGGCATTTTATTTCTGTAGACCTTCATGGAGCATGAAGTTTGCTTTCTGACTCAAAGTACTTGTTTGCTATATTGATTTTGTGTAAGCCCAATATTGTATTACTTGTCTTTGTGTCCATTTCATCGTTTACTTAAAAAGAGCTAGAGAAGATATAAATGTATCAAGTTATATGTCCATTAGATCTCAATTTTAAAAAATGATAAAAACAACAAAACCAAAACAAACAGAAAAGGGCCAAGAAAATATCAGAAAGCAAACTGCCATATTTTTCAGTACTACAAAACACAACAGAAGTGGATACTGAGAAAGCTAGAAAAGTTACCCTGAACCAGGCCTCTTCCTCAACATTCAGAAAAGCTGATTTCATACAAAAATAGGTAACATGGGGGCACTTGGGTGGCTCAGTCGTTGAGCATCTGCCTTTGGCTCAGGTCATGATCCGAGGGTCCTGGGATCGAGCCCCGCATTGAGCTCCCTGCTCAGCGGGAAGCCTGCTTCTCCCTCTCCCACTCCCCCTGCTTGTGTTCCCTCTCTCACTGTGTCTCTCTCTGTCAAATAAGTAACTAAAAAGAATCTTAAAAAAAAAGATTTTCTGTTTAAAAAAAAAAAGTAACATGAAACTATAGTGATGTAAAGTTGTTATAAAAAATGGTTTGTAAGGAACAAAGCATCCTAAAGACACTGAATACCAGCATGCCCATAATAGGTCAGAACTATGACTTATTTAAAATACTTAAAATTAATTTGAATATTAAAATATTTAAAAATGGCTTCTAAGATGTTTTGAAAGTGATACAAAGTATGAAAGAATACCAAAAATTAGAATTTCAAAACTTGGGAAAGTACTAGAAATAAAAGGAAAAATAATTTGGAGGTGAAGACTAAACTAGGATAAACACAAAAGCAGGCAAACAGCAGATAATATGGGAAATAGAATGTCAAAAAGTAGAATGGTTTTATAAAAAGGATTCATGGGAAAGTGACAAATTTTAGAGATTAAAAAAAGAACATATATACAGAATAAATTATATGAGGAATACTTTCCTCAAAAAAAAAAAAAATACTCGGGGCTACATATTTATTAAAAGAACACCCTGCCTACCTGCCAGTGTTCTCTTATGTAAAACTTTGGAATTGGCTATCTAGATAAAAACAGCAAGTGGCTTAGAAGCACCACTACACCAGGAGAAAATAATACATTTAAGATACTTGTTGGAAAAAACTGTGAACAAAATATTTTATTTCTAACAAAACTGATTTTGAAGTATAAAGATTACTTCTCAGACATCAATTTGCAGGAATTCAGGAGACGTGTTTTCCTTGAGCACTTCCGGGGAAATGAACCAGAGAATGTCCTCAGATGAACTAAATAACTAGGAGGATGTTGACGCAAAGTCAACATTAAATATGACATGACATCGCCACCAGTCTGCTGACTAGGTTCATTGCTTGAAGTTCAACCCACTGGGTGGACTTTCCATTATTGTCTTTCGTGTCTACTCTGTGTCTAACATGGCAGCAGTCAGTGTTTGGCATATAGGTGTCTGATCCATCTGTGAATAAAACCTGTATTTTTCCTTTCCTGTTAACTGATGGTAGTGAACTCTAAGTTGTAGATTGTGAATTGAGGAGAGGTGTTAATATCTTGGAGGTAAGTGATGTGGGTTTCTGGGCCACCTTTTCATGACACTTGGCTGCCTGTGGTCCTGCTTGGCCCCCTTCCTGAGTGTCCCATGAACTGCTGTCATGTTGGCTAGGCTGGTGGCTGGTGAATCTGATACTGATCTTACGATGGGCTGCTCTGGTCACCTGGTTGGTTCACTATGTAATTGATGCTTAGTTACAAAGTCACTTGTGGTGCCTAATCTCACTGGGCCCCACTAAAATATTCAAGTCACCTAAGGAATAGTTTGAAGCATTTTCCCCATCTATTTTGTGTTGTCTCAGTCCAGGTGCTCTTTTTTGTCTTTTAGTGGTGGGAGAAGGAAGGTACAATAATTCATCCTTTAGAAAGAGCTGTCTTGGCATGTCTCAGTGGTAGAACTTCATACCTGCACCAATGTGGTAAAACTGAATTTTTGTGCTTTACCTTCCACCCTCTGGCATATATTTATTTGCCTTTCCAGGGTGTCTGAGTATTTGCACTTACTTCTTGCAGGTTTAATGAACAAGATGCCGTCAATGCACAATATTTGAATGATTGAGTTCTCTGACTATATATTATTTGCCCACTGATATGGGCCAGGGTTCCATTTATTTGTGGGTTCATCAGTGTCATTTTATGGCCCCATTCTAACAGGAACCCTGAGAGCATTTGGGCTCATCAGCATTATCTATAACCTTGTATCTACTAGTCCTTAAAATATCTGGATATTTCCCATCGGTGCACTTTGAAAAATGTGGAAGATTTGGGAGAATTGCTAGTGTATATACTTGCTATGGCATTGACAATTCCTTCCTCAGTTGCAACTTGTCTCCCATTTCATATGGGCCTAAGAATTGACTCACATCTAGAAACGGGGATGTAGGGCTGCTGACATCAGTTCTGCTTATCATCTTTTGATCTTTTTAAATTGTATGTAAAAAAGATCAATTTAAATTGATCTTTTTAAATTGTATGAAACCTCTTGGTTTCCTTTCCCTTTTTAAAAAGCATTGTAATTGCCAAATAAGATATAAATACAGAAAATTAAAATACAGCTTAATAAATTTTAAGGTGGTAAACATGTAACTACCATGCATGAAGAAATACAATTTTACCTGCAGTTTCCATATGCCCCATTTCAACTTCTCTCCTTACCCACAAAATTAAATACTACTGTAATTATATTTTTTGGAGATCCAGGGTAGGCTTTAAAAGAGTTGGGATTTCTACATGATGTAGGAAGCTGATAGAAGTTAAAATTCTTCAGAGATTGTAAGCGTGGGTGCTGTAACTCAGAGATTCGGTTTCTGAAATTACCTCATGTTAGTAAATAACTTGAATCAATATTATTTTAACTTAGAATTTAAGTCGGTCATGCTTTGAAGTAAAAATAATCTATTTGACATAATTTTCAATTTATATACTTATTTTCTTGACTCAAGGTCCTTACATTAATTTTAGTAAACGTTCTGATAATATGTACAGTTCAGATTACTTAGTACAATTGGTTAATTAAAAACTAGTGGTTAAAGTTACTGGAATTTTAAAATTTGCATCCTACAATGATTAGAAGCATGGATTTTGGAGTAAAACTTAATCGTGTCTACTAGCTACATGATCTTGGACAAATAACATTTTTGTGCCTCAGCTTCATCATCAGTAAAATGGTAATAGTGATAGTGTCTTCTTCATAGGGTTGTTAGGATTAAATGAATAAATACAAGTAAGTCATTTAGAACAGTGCCTGGCGTGTACTAAGAACCCATTAAACATTAACCATCATGAAGTAGTTAGCAAGATAAGTTACTATGCTTGCTAATTAGCCTCATTTTTTTTTTTAAAAAGTTATGTGGTGGGGGTGCCTGGATGGCTCAGTGGGTTAAAGCCTCTGCCTTCGGCTCAGGTCATGATCCCAGAGTCTTGGGATCCAGCCCCACATCGGGCGCTCTGCCCAGCAGGGAGCCTGCTTCCCCCCTCTCTCTGCCTGCCTCTCTGCCTACTTGTGATCTTTGTCTGTCAAATAAATAAAATCTTAAAATTATGTGTTGGATTAAAGATGCCTTTAAATTTTTGACATTCCTCCCCGCTGAGAGGCAGGATCTATTTCTCCTCTCCTGTGTAGGTTTTGTGTTTTGTTTTCAATATAAAAAAACCAATATTGTACAGGGAAAGTGATGTTATGCCAGTTTCACAACTAGTTTATAGTTCCACAACTATAGCCAACTAGCCTATAAGACGACCATCAGCTTCTACCTTGGTCTCTTGAAGTCCTCATTTACCGCCATAAGAAGACACCTTACCCTGCAGGACAGAGATGGAGAAGACCAGTGGAGTGGAGAGGGACCCAGATAAGTCCAACCTTCCAGTTGCCCAAGGCATCAAATATGCCCAACTGCCCAACTGCCAGGTCATGTCACTGAGAGCCCATTCACATCCCATGGAGCAGAAGATTTATCTAGCCAAGCCTTGCTTGAATTCCTGATTCACGAGATTGTGAGATATGAAATGGTTGTTTAACTAAATTTTAGGGAGATAGGTCTTACAGCAACTGAAACAGGAGGTGAGAACACAGAACACATAAATATCTCACCTAAGGGGCACCCGGGTGGCTCACCAAACTCGGTTTCAGCCCAGGTCCTGATCTCATGGTCAAGGGAATAGTCCCAAGTGGTTGTGGTAGGGCTCAGCACTCAGCAGGGAGTCTGCTGGAGATTGTCTCTCCCTTTCTGCCGCTCCCTCTAGTGTGTGTGCACTGGCACTCTCAAATAAATCTTTAGAAAAGTCTCACCTAAGATTGCATAAATATATACTGATAGGAATAGGACAGAAACCCAGATTCTATAGAATGCAATGTTGAATTACAGTTTATTTTCTTTTATATTTAGGTTATTTGTTTTTAAGTCATTTAAATTTAAGATGCACTGGAGAAGTTTTTAATCAATCTCCTGGGTTACAACCGCAGCTCTAGAATCAACTACCATGTAAAAGAATATTTGAAAAGAAAGTATTAAAAACAATATAAAACCAAATGAGTGAATTATTTTTGGACATACAAAGTTACTAAAAATTTACAATGAACAAAGTATCTCAAATCACTGCACACAATTGTTAATGTGAATATTTAAACATCAATGTTTTCTGAGTTCTTCATATATTATGTTTGTGCTGGCTAGCCCTTATCTGGGCATTAGCATAGGGGAATTCTTGGCAAAAAAAAGTCTCCACGTTTCTGCAAACTGGGAGAAATCTCAGTATTATGTGCTGGAGTCAGACATGGACACTGGAGAAGGACTTGGGACTTTTTTTCTAAGATGGGTCAGTGAAATAGGTTTCTTTAGAGCCTTCGGGTCACAAATTACCACGTTATTTCTTGATGAATCTGTGGAACAACTTTCTGGTTGTTTCTTATAAGTAACTGCTAATTCTTACTCAAACAGTTTTTGAAGTGGAATTTAAATAGATTTTCTCTTGTTGAAAATAATGTTTGTATTCCAAGTACTTCAGAAACATTTAACTCAAACTACAGATGTACCTCCATCTTGTGGTGACTGTCAGAAGTGTCCAAGGTGAAGAAATTTTAGAGAAAAAGCTGGAAGATTCAATGAAAAGCAATTGCTAAATTTAAGCTTTTGGGAATATTGACAACTTCTTTACATCTTCGTTCCTTTATGACTTTTTTTTGAGCCTTGGTGTTAGTCTTACTGCACATATTTACTTTTATCATGAAGATCAAAAATATTTTTGGAGGGAATGAGCATGTATAAATAGATCATTAAAGATTATTTATTTGACAGAGATCACAAGCAGGCAGAGAGGCAGTCAGAGAGAGGAGGAAGCAGGCTTCCTGCTGAGCAGAGAACCTGACACGGGGCTCGATCCCAACACTCTGAGATCATGACCTGAGCTGAAGGCAGCAGCTTAACCCACTGAGCCACCCAGGCGCCCCAATAGATCATTTTTCAAAGTTTCTTTTGAGCCAAAATAAAAGGAATATTGAACTGAAATAGACGCCAAGTTATTTCATTGATTTAAAAAGGAAAAATTAGGGGTGCCTGGGTGGCTCAGTGGGTTAAAGCCTCTGCCTTTGGCTCAGGTCATGGTCTCAGGGTATCGAGCCCCATATCGGGCTCTCTGCTTAGCGGGGAGCCTGCTTCCTTCTCTCTCTCTCTCTGCCTGCCTCTCTGCCTACCTATGATCTCTGTCTGTCAAATAAATAAATAAGTAAAATCTTAAAAAAAAAGAAGAATTAGTATCAAGGAAATTTAACTCAGTATTTCTAGCAGCTGTACTACAGTTTATATGACCTGCCAAAAGTATGTAGTACCTGTAATCCTACCAATCAATATTTGGAAAACTTTTCAACAACCAAGTCAAATAATAGTTGAGCTCTTAATATGTTCTAGAGCCTTGGCTTATACTGGAGGAATAAAGGCAGCAGAACTAACATCCCAGCAGAAAGAAAGAACGAAATAATCATAGTAAATAAGTCATAGAGTAAGTAAAAGGGTAATAGGTGCTATGGGGAAAAAATGGTCAGAAATACTGGAGTGTTAGACAGAACTCATGGGAGAGGAGACCTTGTTGATAAGGTGAGATTGGAGCAGATTTGAAGGGGATGAGGTTGTTAGCGTGGAACTTAGGGAAGAACATTCCAGGCAGAGGGAAGAGCAAGAAGGCAGGAGTTTTGCCTAGTGTGTTAAAAGCATAGAGGAAGCTAGAGTTGAGTGACCAAGGGGGGAGAGTATTAGGGAAATAGATGAAAGGTAATGAGAGCTCAGATTGCACTGGATCTTCTAGACCTTAAAAAAGATTTTGACTTATTTTTTGTAGTAGTCAGAATAATGACCCCAAAAGGTGTCTGTGTCCCAATCCCCAGAACATGTGAATATGTTATGTGGTAAGAGTAACTATGCAGGTAATGATTAAAGATATGGCCCTTGACAACAGGTACATGAAAGGATGCTTACCATCACTAATCATCAGAAAAATGCAAATCAAAACCACAATAAGATATCACCTCACACCTGTTAGAATAATAACTATTATCAAAAACACAAGAAATAACAAGTGTTGGCGAGGACATGGAGAAAAGGGAACTCTAACGTACTATTGATGGGAACATGAATGGATGCAGCCACCATGGAAGATAGAATGAATTCCCTTAAAAAAATTAAAAATAGAACTATCTCATGATCCAGTAATTCTACTTCTGGGTATTTACCCAAAGGAAACACAAACACTAACTCAAAGAGATATATGCACTCCCATGTTCATTGCAGCATAATTTACAAAAACAAGATTCGGAAACAACGTAAATGTCCACCAGTGGATGAATGGATCAAGAAAATGTAGTATATATATACATGATAGAGTATCACTCTGCCATCGTAGAATGAAATCTTGTCATTTGCAAATACATGGATAGCCTTGAGGGCATTATGCTGAGTGAAAGAAGTCACACAGAGAAAGACAAATACCGTATGATATCATTTTATACATAGAATCTAAGCAAACAAATACCAACAGGAGAAGAACAACAAAACCATGCTCATAGATAACAGAGAAGACATTGGTGGTTGTCAGAAGGGAGAGGTGTGGGTGGGGTGGCAAAATGGGTAAGGGGGGTCAAAAGGTACAAACTTCCAGTTGTAAGTCATGGGATATAATGTACAACATGGTGCCTATAGTTAATAATATATATTTGAAAGTTGCTGAGAGTAGGTCTTAAAAGTTCTCATCAGAAGAAAAAAATTCAGGGGTGCCTTGGTGGCTAAATTGGTTGAACATCAGACTCTTGATTTCAGCTCAGGTCAAGATCTCACTGTCATGGGATGGAGCCCCACGAGGGGCTCTACACTCAGTGTGGAGTCTGCTTAGAGTCTCTCCCTCTCTCTCTGACCCTCCTCTTGCTCGAATCTGCTCTTTCTCTCTCTAAACAAGTATTTAAAAAGAAAAAAATTGGGGGTGTGTGTATCTGGGTGGCATAGTTGGTTAACTGGCTGCCTTCAGCTCAGGTCATGATCCCCAGGGTCCTGGGATCGAGTCCCACATCAGGCTCCTTGCTTGGCGGGGATCCTGCCTCTCCCTCTGCCTGCCGTTTTGCTTGCTTGTGCACACTTGAGAGTGTGCTCTCTCTCCATTAAATGAATAAATAGAATTAAAAAAAAATTTGTGACTGTGGTGATCATTTCATAATACATTCAAATATTGAATCATGTTGTATACGTGAAACCTGTATATTAATTGTACCTCAATTTAAAACAAAACAAGCAAACATCAAAAGGGTATGAGTTAAAGGTGGGAAGATTATCTCTGATTATTCAGGTGGGCCCTATCTAATCGTATTAGCCCTTAAACTCAGAGGAGGCCTGCCTCCACCTAAACCAGAGTCCCTTGAATTGATAGAGTCCTCAGCTGACAGCCAGCTGGGAAATGGAGACATCAGTCCTCCAGCCTTGCAAGAAACTCAATTCTGGCAGCAACCTCAATGAGCAAGGAAATTCTCTCCAAGAGCCTCCAAAAGGAAGCACATGCTTGTTGACTTCTTGATTTTGCCTCATGAGATTCTAAGCAGAGACTCCTCCCAGCCTCCAGACTTCAGACCTGTGGGAACTGTAAGATAATACATTTTGCCTTGTTTAAGCCACTAAATTTGTGATAATTTGATTTAGCAGTAATAAAAATCTAAACACTCTGAGTGAAACAGGAAGGGATTGGATACTTTTTAGTACAGAAGTATCATGATACAGTTTGTGCCCTTTTTACTAATTATGTAGATTTCTGTGGTTTCTTCACAACATAAGTGGTTTTTACAATCAGTCTCTCACTAAGGGTAATTACCTTTCACTTTTGGTTGTTGAAAGCCCAGTAATTTATATCCGTGACATAACTTTGGTAGTTTGAAAAGGCTTTTATACTTTCCTACTTTCAGCATTAATATATATCCCCCCGCCCCAGGAAATCCAGTACTAAAGGGGCGCCTGGGTGGCTCAGTGGGTTAAAGCCTCTGCCTTCAGCTCGGGTCATGATCCCAGGGTTCTGGGATTGAGCCCCAGATCGAGCCCCGGATGGAGCCCCAGATCGAGTCCGGGATTGAGCCCTGGATCGGGCTCTCTGCTCAGCGGGGAGCCTGCTTCCCCCTCTCTCTGTCTCTGCCTGCCTCTCTGCACACTTGTGATCTGTCTGTCAAATAAATAAATTAAAAAAAAAAAAAGAAACAAAGTACTAAAAATTAAGTGAAGGATAAAAGATACTAAGATTGTCTTTAAACTTCTGTTTTCAATGTCTCTTAACATTTCGATATATTTTCTACAGCATTCCATTTTGTTGTCTCAAGCAGAAACAGCCCAGAAGTTTAATGAATCAATCCTCAGTAAATAACTATTTGTGTTCTCGGTTAGTACTGAACAGTAGCTCAGTACAACCTATTTCCATTCGAGGCAACACACTATAGTGTGGGACCAAAGAGCTTCTCCAATCAGCTATGGATAAGAAGTTGTAGCTCTAGGAGGACCTCTGGGCCTACACACAGGAAGGCCAAAAATGGGACTTAGCAGTTACTAATAGAACGTTCCTAAAAGAGGTTTCCTCAAAATTATCTGTATTTAGTATAGTATGGATGTTGATGGAAGCTAATCCTCTGTTGTGCTTCTGTGTTTCAAAATAAATTTACCAACTGTGCACTGGAAGCCACTAGCTTTAAAAAATAACTTAAGTGATAGATGAGTATTCTTAGGGAGAAATTCCCATGTCCCCAGAGATACAAGAGTGTAATTCTTCTCTCTCTCTCTTTCTTTTTTCTTTCTCTCTTTCTTTTTAAAGTAAAATGCTGGGCACGATGTATATGCTGCTTTGACACTTCTTTCTAAACAAAAAGATGAAGTTACTTTACCTAAGATTAAATTCACTTATGCATTGTAAATTGTACCACACATTAAGGCAATTGGTTCTGTAAGTATCCATAAAGCCTGTTCACTTTAGCATAATGCAGATTCTCAAAGCAACAAGTTCCTATTTCCACTGAAATCCCCACCCAATGTAACTTTGTCAGATTTAAGTTAAAACTTTTAAAATATTAATGATGAATATTATGATCAATTTAGGAAAGAAAATTAGTACCATAAGTTTTGAAATACTAATGACGACTATTATGATTAATTTAGGAAAGAAAAGTTGGTACTATGAAATGCTGAAAACTAGGCAGACAGAGGGCTTATAACATATAATGTAAACTTATTCATCATGAGTTTAGAAGCTTCACCCTGGAAATTTATTTGTTGGGCGACCCACTCTTTTTTCTTGTGATTCAAGTCAGTCCTATTCTACTTCTTCAAATTAAACTTCATACACTTGAAACTAATATAATACTGTATGTTCACTAAATGGAATTAAAAAAAAAAAGACTTCAGTAGGGTGCCCATCTGATTCACTGTTAGGGGCACCATGATTTACCTGTGTCAAAGATAATCTATGTCAAGCTATTCTGATTACTGCTTTGGCTTTACTATGCATATGATGACCATCTCCCCTTTGTTTTTCTCAATAAACTTGGCCCTATCACTGTGCTTTATTGCATTCAAGGGCCCGGTTCCATGGCTGGAGCTTCCCCTGTCTTTCCTGATTTACAGAAAACAGCCACCATGGAGCTTCGAGGATGCTGGGACTCCCCTTATGAATGTATATTGCACAGCCTTCGTGAAAAGAGTGTCCTCTAGACCCTCGGAAATGATATGGTTAGGGGGCAGATGGACTAGTTTTATGTGATAAATTCACTCTGGCATTCCAGTCTACCTCCGCCTTGGATATCTTCCTCTTCCAATTCATAAAAGTATTGTCTGGGACCAATGGGAGTTGCTGAGAGACTTTCTGGGTGTTCATGAGTTCAAAGATTTTTTTTCCTAATGCTAAGACATCATCTTTTCCATTCTTTTTTTTTTTTTTTTTAAAGATTTTATTTATTTATTTGACAGACAGATCACAAGTAGGCAGAGAGAGAGAGAGAGAGAGAGAAGCTGCCTTTCCGCTGAGCAGAGAGCCCGATGCGGGGCTGGATCCCAGGACCCTGAGATCATGACCCGAGCCGAAGGCAGAGGCTTTAACCCACTGAGCCACCCAGGTGCCCCGTCTTTTCCATTCTTAAATGAATGTGCAGAGGAGTTTTTCAGAGGCTACACGACATGTGATGATAATATCTCTTTGATGGCTTTGGAATATATGATTGTGTATTCTTGTGTTTAAATTGTTTTAGGGAGATGTTTCCAGTAATTTCTAAGAGTATAAAGAGGTCTTGAGACTAAAAAGTGTGGGAACCAATGCCTTATAATATCTCAAGCAAGTTCTCATTTCAAATTCATTTAGTGTGAGCAATCTCTGGTTTTATAGGTTTTTCTCAATTGTTTCTGTATTTTTAATTTCACGGATTTCTGTCATATTTATTATATTTTTGTTTGCTTTAGTTTTAATTTGTTCTTTTTGTGGTTTCCTTTTCAAAATATTTTATTTTTAAGTAATCTCTACTTAAAATCCAGTGTGGGGTTCAAACTCACAACCCTGAGATCAAGAGTCACATGCACCACCGACAAAACCAGCCAGGCACCCCTCTTTTTCTAGTTTCTTAAGGTAGAACTTAAGTTATTGATTTTTAAATCTTTATTCTTTTTTAAATATAATTGGCACTTAATGCCATACATTTTTCTGTAAGCACTGCTTTAATTGTATTACATAAATTTTGAAATATTGTATTTTAATTTTTATTTAGTTTAAAATATCTTAAAATTTCTCTTGGGACTTTCTCTTTGGCCTATGAGTTAGACATGTGTTGTTTACTTTTCATGTACTTGAGGATTTTTCAGATAACTTTCTATTATGATTTCTAGTTAGTTCTGCTATGGCCTGAAAATGTACTTTTGTGATTTCTATTGTTTTAAATTTGATGAGGTTTGTTTTATTGCCTTGAATATGGTCTATCTTATTGCAAGTGCTATATATGCTATATACAGAAGTATACAGTAATTGGGAATTGGCCTTAGAAATGGCATGTAAAATGGTAGATAGATCACAAAAATGCCCAATTCTTTTTAAAATTATTTTTTATTATGTTGTGTTAGTCACCATACTGTATGTTATTAGTTTTTGATGTAGTGTTCCAAGAGTCATTGTTTACTTATAACACCCAGTGCTCTATGCAATATGTGCCCTCCTTAATACCCATCACCAGGCTCAACCACTCCCCCCAACCCCTCCTTCTAAAACCCTCAATTTGTTTCTCGAAGTCCAGTCTCTCATGGCTTGTCTCCCCCTGCAATATCTCCCCCTTCATTTTTTCCTTACTTCTCCTAATGTCTTCCATGCTAATCCTTATGTTCCACAAGTAAGTGAAACCATATGATAACTGACTTTCTCTGTTTGACTTATTTTACTTAGCATAATCTCCTCCAGACCCATCTATGTTGATGGAAAGTTGGGTATTCATCATTTCTGATGGTTGAGTAATATTCCATTGCATATATGGACCATATCTTCTTTATCGACTTGTCTGTTGAAGGGTATCCTGGCTCTTTCCACAGTTTGGCTATTGCAGACATTGCTGCTATGAACCTTGGGATGCATATGGCCCCTCTTTTCACTACATCTGTATTTTGGGGGTAAATACCCAGTAGTGCAATTGCAGGATCATAGGGTAGCTCTATTTTTAATTTTTTTGAGGAACCTTCACACTGTTTTCCAAAGTGGCTGCACCAGCTTGCATTCCTACCAACAGTGTAAGAGGGTTCCCCTTTCCTTTCCTCCAACATTTGTTGTTTCTTCCCTTGCTAATTTTTGCCATTCTTACTGGTGTAAGGTGGTATCTCAATGTGGTTTTGATTTCAATTTCCCTGATAGCTAAAGATGATGAACATTTTTTCATGTGTCTCTTAGCCATTTGTATGTTTTCATTGGAGAAGTATCTGTTCATGCCTTCTGCCCATTTTCTGACTTATCTGTTTTTTTGGGTGTTGAGTTTGAGGAGTTCTTTATAGATCTTGGATATCAGCCCTTTGTCTGTACTGTCATTTGCAAATATCTTCTCCTATTCCATGGGTTGCCTCTTTGTTTTGTTGACTGTTTCCTTTGCTGTTCAGAAGCTTTTGATCTTGATGAAGTCCCAAAAGTTCATTTTTGCTTTTGTTTCCCTTGCCTTTGGAGACATGTCTTGAAAGAAGTTCCTGTGAAAAATGCCCAATTCTTTACTTTATGTCCATATTCCTTGCAATGTGACTTGACAGTTCCTTGCATTATACAGTGGGGTCTCTTTCTCTATGCCCTTAATCTGGGGTGGCTTAGCGAGTTGCCTTGGACAATGAAATAAATGGAAATGAGAGTGTAAAAGTCCCAAGTTTAGTCCTTAAAATGCTTGCACTCTTCTCACTCTCTTGCAACCCTGCCATCACCATAAAAGCAAGTCTGAGTGAGCCTAATGGAGGAAGACAGAGAAGGTAGAACAAAGCCAAGTTATCCCAGGTATTTCGAATCAACTCAAGCCTGGCCCAGATCAGCAGGACCTCCTGCCTGACCCACAGCTGACTGCAGAGTTATGAGACTAGCTGAGACCAGAACTGCCTAGCTAACTGATAGACTTAGGAGAAACAATAAATAGTTGTTATTTTAAGATTTTATGTTTTTGGATAGCTTATTAAGCACCATTATTGTGACAATTGATCATTGATAGTACACCAACCCTCAATTTGGTTACTCAAAGTATGTTTACATGGAAACATATGTAGACACTAAAAAGAAGACTTACAAGGACTTTACCCCCCGTTTTTCAAAGATTTTATTTATTTATTTGACATAGAGAGACAGATAGTGAGAGGAGGAAAGCACAAGCAGGGGGAGCTATAGGCCCGCAGAAGGAGAGAGAGAAGCAAGCTCTCCGCTGAGCATGGTGTCCAATGTGGGCCTCAATCCCAGGACCCTGGGATCTGAGCTGAAGGCAGAGGACTAACCAACTAAGCCACCCAGGAATCTTAACAAAGACTTTGGTAATTTAATTCAAGGTATCACAAATTTTGTGGTAACAAAACATCATTTTCCCCTCAAAGGCACATCTCTCCCTTATCACCTTTGATCACCTACCTTAATAAAAAAGATATCCTATTCAGTAATGCTTCTAAAAATAATATATGTCTCCCCAACAGAGACAAAGATTGCTTAATAATTCAGAGTCTGGGCTTTGGGGGTAGATTCTTCCACTCACCAGCTGTACAATCTTGGGAGATGATATTAATGTCTATCATATGTGACTGTTGAAAGAATTTAATGAATTAATGTATATAAAGTGCTTAAGATAATACCTGATAAGTACTAAATATTATAGAAGTCAATCTTCAGCAAGCTCTTAGTATTAAGTGCAGATTTCCTGTTGGTGGGAAATTACAACGCTTATGTCCTTTAAAAAAATTATAAAGAGGTAGTCTTCAAGAAATAATTTCAGGGCACCTGGGTGGCTCAGTGGGTTAAAGCCTCTGCCTTCAGCTCAGGTCATGATCTCAGGGTCCTGGGATCGAGCCCCGCATCGGGCTCTCTGCTTGGTAGGGAGCCTTCTTCCTCCTCTCTCTCTCTGCCTACTTGTGATCTCTTTCTGTCAAATAAATAAATAAAATCTTAAAAAAGAAAAAAGGAAATAATTTCATTAGTGAGTTGGAGAAATCTTAATTTCTTGAAATATTTTATTCCTTTTCTAATCTCTGCACTCAAAATGCTGCTTAGACTTGCTGGTAGAGAGTGGCGAGCAGGCAGGAGATAAGGAATAGCTCTCATAGATCTGTTCAAGGAGCAAATGTACGTTCTGTTAAATGACCTAAAACAACTTCCTTTAGTGGTTTTAGAACTAGAGAAGTCTGAAGTTGGCAATTCTGTGACTGTACACAAGAAATATGAACCCATACAGCTTTAAAAACATTCTTGTACACTTATCATGATGAAATAAAATAGAATGAAATTAAATGATCAAAAAATAAAAACAATCCTTAAAATTTTACCTTTGGCTCTTTGCTGGGCATAATGCTAATTATCTTACCAATCAGCTGTAAGGTCCTTTATATCTTGCTACAAATAGTGATTTTTGAGGCTCTTAAAATAGTTATATTTATGTTAAGTTTGACAGATACTGTGTTAACCTTTAAGAAAAAAAAATCTGTGTAATGGAGATATTTTTCCAGAATGGGGAAAAATATTCTAACAGGGATTAGAATGGGAAGCGTCAGAAGAAAATAGAACTATATTATGTAAGTGTGTGTCTATATTTGTACTCTGTGTTTTCAAAAAGCATTTGAAGTAGCTTCTAAAAATATATGCAGTATAATAGGATGAAAATCATTTAAAGGGAACATCAGTTGAGGAACATAGACAGGAAATCATTTCTTCCTTTATGTGTCCCCTTTTTTTGTTTTTTTCTGCCTGAGAATTAGTTGCATAGAGTAGAAAGTCAGGTGTTATGTGAAAGCTAGTATCATCCGTTTCATAATAAGGACACTAGATACTAATGGTGGTAAGTGGCAGCTGACCCATTTGGAGGTTGAACTATTTAAGAAAGCAGAATTTTCAGGACTAAAAAGTCATATGGATCTATAGATATCAATATAGATATTATATTATCTATGTATCCATCTATTTACTTATGTAATTTCCAGTTAGCTTCAATCCACTTATTAGTCTTTGGGAGCGAATTAAATCAGGGCAAAGGGTTGGGGGAATTCTGTGATCTCTTACAGAAGGATGCATATTGCTAGTTACAGTGCTCGGTCATGTCTTCCAAATACAAAGCTTCCTTGGGGCGATGCTGGACAGAAACTATGATTAATCTCATACTGCTTAGTAACAGAGGCAAAAAAGGCATTTACTTAATGAGAGTTGAGTCTCAAAAAGATTTTATTTTTTTCTTTCAATAAAAAGTATAAAATTTTCCACAGTAAACACTATCTTAGAAAATTTAAAAGTGAGTATCTAAATGGGCTCACAGCTAAGACATCAAAAGTAAATGACAAATTCATAGGAAAGGAGATTTTGAAGTGGTTGCTTCCTAATCTGTTTAAAGTTAGTTTCTGAAGAAGTGAAAGTCCATCTTGGAAGGAAGGATTTTGTAGATGGTGAAATTCAGTCTAGGGTTCATAGGAGTACACTTGAAGAAATCAAGCCTAGGAAAACATACACAAACAGACTCCAGTGGTAACTGTAATGGCTCAGATATCATACAGTATCTCTGATTTAGGAACATCTACTCTAACTCATGATTTGCAAGGATATAAGCATTACAGACTAATGAGGTGCAGAAGGGCCCAGGGCACCTGAGTGAGTCCGTCTTGAGGACAGAGGCAAAGCACAGAGCTGAAGCCTTATACCAACTGGGATGTTGGATTAATTAACCTTCATTTGGAGATAGGCAAAGAATTTTATTTGGCAGAAATCTTGGTGCACGGGTCTCTCACGAAAAGTGATCATCTTGGAGCATAAACCCTTATCCTAAGGGGTTGGAAAGAAGGTTTGTAATTTGAAAATGTACAGGGGCTGTGGAGTAAGTTTACTAATGGCCATGCACTGGGAGGAGAGAGAACTGTCAAGAGGAATTTTAGGCAACTTTCTGTGTGATACGCTACTTAACACTCACCTGTACTACCCCTTTCAGGAAAGCAGTGGTAAATATGCGGTTTTTCAAGGCATCTGGCAATGCTTTTTTTCTTTTTTGTTTTTTTCTTTTTTATTTATTTTTTAATTTTTTTGGTTGATAAGCTGAAATAAGATTTCTGGAAGGCCACCTGTATTTAGGTTAATGTAGCCTTCTTAACAGCATTCAAATTAGCGTTTTTTGGGTCAGGGACTTTTATTTAACTCAGTATCTTCAGTTCCACATAGAGTACATAGCATAGAGTAGGTGTTGAATGAATGAATGAATGAATGGGAGTTATTTCTGATTTCAGAGAGATCATCAGAGAATCACTTGCCTCTTAGTATTTCAACACATAACAAAATTTGTTCTCTGAAATTATTTAATATTCTTCTCAGGGTTTTGGAGAGAATAAATATAAAACTAGTCAATTTGAACAGTACATTTCATGTATAGTCTTTAAATTGCTTGATTGTCTCCTTACCTGATTTTCCTGTTCCTTGACCCTCTGCTTTTCCTCACTTTGAACTTTTCTCCATGAAGAAATGACCCATTCTTAGGGATTCAAACACTTCCTCCCCACGGTTGATTTTAATTCCTGTATTTTTGGTTTAGTACTCACTCAAATTCCAGTCCTCCTGCTGAACATTTATTTCTACCAGGAGTCCCCACCGTTACCCTAAACTACACATTGGAAATGCAGCTGTATCATCTTTATTTGCAAATCAGTGAGTCTTACCAATTTCTTTCCTTCCATTCCCCCATTCTTCTAGGTCTGACACTTTGATGTTATTTTTGGTATTATTCCAATGCCTTTATTTTCAAAATTCAGTTAATCAGGGTCCTTTTGACTCTTGTCTAGAAATTCCCTTAATATCCACCAATTATAGTCTGGTCTCACTTCGACTGCTCTTAGCTAGTCCTTGATAATTTCATTAATAGATTAATATGTTTTAATTTTTTATATGTATTTTCCATTCATTCTAGACTGAATGCTGGAACACTGATCTTAAATTGGGACTTCTTTTTTTTTTTTTCCCTTATGCTACTCACCCAAGAAATAAAACTTTGAAAAGCTCTTTGCTTTTCAAAGGGTAGTTGCATGATGCCTGGCCTTCAGCTCCAGAGTTCCCTGCGGTGTTTGCTAAAGGTACAGTTTGCTGTGCACATCCTACCTCCATGGAATCAAATCTCTGGACGTGGGTCCTGGGAATCGGCATTTTTAGAAAGCAATGCAGATCATTCTGCTGTGCGCTAATATTTGAGAACTATCGGAAAGGATAATATTCAGCCTTTCACATATTCAAAACCCTTTCAGTTAAAGGGGCACCTGACGGTGCAGTTGGTTGAAAGTCCACCTTTTGGTTTCCACTCAGGTCCTGATCTCAGGGTCATGAGACCAAACCCAGCTGAGGGCTCTCCATTCAGCTCGGGATCTGCTTGAGATTCTTTCTCTTGTTCTCCCTCTCCTCCTCTGGCTTGTGCTCTCTCTCACTCTCTGAAATAAAGAAATAAATCTTTAAACCCCTTTTGAATATGGCCCAACCTTGCGTGCTGTAGCTTATTTCCCACGAGTCCTAATAAAGCTTTCTGTTTACAACACTCTGGATGCACCATGCTCAAGTTCGCCTCTGAGACTTCAGTCTCAGAATGGCTCATTCCTTCGGAACGCCTTGTGTTTCCTCTGCATCCAGATTTTATTTATTTATTTATTTAACAGACAGCGAGATCACAAATAGGCAGAGAGGCAGGCAGAGAGAAAGGGGGAAGCAGCTCTCTGCTGAGCAGAGAGCCCAATGTGGGACTCATCCCAACACCCTGATATCATGGCCGAAGGGGAGGGCAGAGCTTAACCCACTAAGTCACCCAGGCCTCCCTCAAGCCCTCCTTTTTATTTTTTTTATTGTTTTTAAATTTTATTTGTTTATTTGAGAGAGAGAGAATGAGAGAGATAGCATGAGAAGTGGGAGGGTCAGATGGAGAAGCAGACTCCCCACTGAGCAGGGAGCCCAATGGGGGACTCCATCCCAGGACTCCAGGATCATGACCTGAGCCCAAGGCAGTCGCTTAACTAACTGAGCCACTCAGGTGTCCCAAGCCCTCCTTTTTAATGGAATCTTTTAAAACTACGTTTTACTGAGCACCTGCCATCTGTCTGGCACTTCATAAAATTCTGTCACTATCCATAAAGTAACATAGCTATAATTGTTCCCATTTTCCAGGCAAGGGCATTGAGACTGAGTACAGTGAAACAGCTTGCCTAGGCCACAGGAGTAGTAGGAGTGGTTTGATTCACACGCAGGACTCACTCTAAAGCCCATACTTCTCCCAGCAGTGGTTTTTGTGTTGACTGGGCAGGATGCTCTGATGTAGCAGCTGAAATGCAACATATCTGTTTTTATGTGTTTATACACTCACATTTGCCTGCAGGGACATGCAGGGGCTTAGCTTACACGTTTTGGAAGTCCACTGTACAATCTCCACAAGGACAGTTAGGGTCCTCAAATGGAGCACATGAGGTCATTATTTAATTGTTAAACATGTGTTGGCTTCTTAGAAGCTAGATTATAAGCCCCTAGAGAACTGAAAGCAATATTTATTTTTTTATTTATTTGAGAGAGAACATGAGAGGGATAGGGTCAGAGGGAGAAGCAGACTCCCTTCTGAGCAGGGAGCCCAATGTGAGGTTCAATCCTGGGACTCTAGGACCATGACCTGAGCTGAAGGCAGTTCCTTAACTGACTGAACCACCCAGATGCCCTGAAAACAATTTTTAAAAAACGTTTCCCATTCATTAACTAATATAAAAACATTTGCATTTATTTAGTAGGTGTTCACTAAATGTCTGCTCAGTTAAATAGAACACAGGATATTGAAAAGTGTGCTTTCATTGAGTAGGAGCCCCTCATCCCAGAAAGTTAGAAATGGAGATTATCTTAGGGCAAGAACCATCGGTTATTTTTATTTTATTTATTTATTTTATTATTATTTTTTTAAAGATTTTATTTATTTATTTGACAGAGGGCGATCACAAGTAGGCAGAGAAGCAGGCAGAGAGAGAGAGGAGGAAGCAGGCTCCCTGCTGTGCAGAGAGCCAGATGCTGGGCTCGATCCCAGGACCCTGGGATCATGACCCGAGCTGAAGGCAGAGGCTTTAACCCACTGAGCCACCCAGATGCCCCCCATCGGTTATTTTTAAAGTTCATTAGGGCATTTGTAAGAAGGTGTAAACTTCATAAATATAAATAGTTTTGTCATTAGATTAGAAAATATTCTCTAAAATCTTTCTTTGCTCAACGTGAAATAAAAAAGCAGAGGGGCACCTGGGTGGCTTAGTGGATTAAGCATCTGCCTTCAGCTCTGGTCTCATGGTCCTGGGATTGAACCCCATATCAGGCTTCCTGCTCAACCTAAGTCTACTTCTCTCTCTCCTTCTGCCTCTCCCCCCTGCTCATGCTCTCACTCTCACTCTCTCTCTCAAAAATAAATCAATAAAAATATTTTTTAAAAAGCACAAAATCTTAATAGAAACATTCTCCTAATAAAATATAACATAAAAACTATAATAAAATATAAGATTTTGGGATGTTATAGACACAACATGATTAAATTTCTCCTACTATAAAATTTAAAACTTAAAAAATTTATATTTGCTTTTCTGTTATAAGACTTCTACACAACCACCTTACCATTCTACCTAACCTCCAGTATATTTGTAGATGAGCCCCAAAGAGCCCATATTCTCACATCACAAAAATACATTCAGCGCAAATAAATTGATTTCCTTCTTCACAAAACAACTCTATATGATTAATGAATTCGCCTATTAAATGTTGAACTGAAGAGGAACAATCAATGGATTAAATATTTTTGATCCCTTAGGTACAGTGTTAACTTTCAAGAAAGCCTCTTTGGTGAAGAGATGCTTCCATATTTTCAGTGTGTTTGGAAAAAGATAAGTTCTCAGTGAGGTTGTGGTACATAAGTATTAATAAGCACTGAATTCCCAGCAGCACTGGCTGTCAAACCTGTGTGTATTAATGTGAATTAATGAGGTTTTCTTCTCCCAAGAGGAAAAATAGGTTGTTACAGGTTAAACAATGATGAGCAAAACACAGGCAATGTCAGTTTGATAGAAAGCCTTCAATTTAGAGGAGTGACCTTTAAAGGGGAATGCATAAATAATCTCAACATAATCACTTGCTATAATATTTTGGGTTTACAGTTTAGATGGCAATAAAGCATATTTATTTATTGATTTGGTTTTTAAAAATTGTGCCTTTTGAGAAATCACCTCAGTGTAGAAATAAGGCAAAATTTACAGTGATGACAACAAACATGAACAACTAAAACAATCATGGAATGAAAAATGCTTTGAAAAAATCACCCTTTTAATGACAACTATTGAGGAGAGTCAGGGATTTTTAATGGTTCCAAATTACACAGAGCAAGTAGAAAGCAGTTGTTGGGATGACAGGGTAATACTGCAAGGCTACTCAACCAATACATTTTCCATCTTAGTAATCCCCAGGTCTAAGTTCACCTGGGGCTTCCATTATTTAGAACCATGCCAAGAGGACTCTGATCACATATTTTCTCCTATAACAGTTCTTCTACCATTCAGACTGAGAAGTAAAGTTCTGACTGAAAGTTCAGACTGAAAGCAAAAGGAGGAATTTGTGCTCTGGAAGACTGCCTGAAGGAAGGGAGAAAGTCTGTTTTTAATGGTCTCAGAATATGAAGGAAAGAGGTAGTCAGACACAGGTGTCCTTCTTCTGGCTGATAAGTTCACAAGACAGCCAAAAATAGACTAGCTTTTTTTCCCTTTCTCTTTTGGAATGTTGGTATGAGGCTGCCATTTAGGGTGGCTTGTGTGTCCCCATGGGAGGTAGTAGTGTGGGAATGGGTGATGGAGGTGGCTAGAGAGAGGAGTCTGAGGCAGCATTCTTGGCCACCCACAGTCCAGCTGTTGTCTGGAAGGGATCTTGCTGGGAACTTGCTGCAGTGGTGGGTGAGGTTAGACACTTATGGGACCTAACCCCAGACCCTATGAGGACATGTGCTCAGCAAGCAAGGCCGGATTGTGGGTTCAGTCACTGCCAGTTGAGTGAGGTGGAGGGTGGAGTCTCATCAGGCTATGACTGAGCAAAGGAAACAGACCTTGTATTCCTCAGTCACACAATTTGGTATCCTCGAGGGTCACACCAACCATCCTGCAGTAGAGATCAGCACAAGGATGGCAGGCTACTTGTACAGGATAATCCCCTGAATTCGGTAAGCTTTCCTATACTCCAGTGCCAGCTTGGGAAAAGGAGGATGAGAAGAACAGCTTTGATAGGGAGTTAAACTTTGAGTTGATTGAATTTTTTTTTTTTTTATATATCATAGAGTCTCTATAAATTGAAACTGTTTATTGGCAGTTTTGAGATAAATCTCTGTCCTCTCAATTTCCTCCAAATGGGAGGAAATAGTAAATAAGTTATAAAAAAACATTAAATGAATTATAGAAAATTAAGGAGATATTCTTTTCTTTGCTCATTTCGGGAGTAGTAGACGTTTGAGAATTTACTGGTGAATCTGCTGTAACCCTCCCTACTGCCTGCCCCCTAACCCCACTCTTCACCTGCTATCCTGGCTTTCTTTCCCACTAAGAAAATGTAAGGACTCTGAAGGAAACTTTCACATGTTTCCATCACCACGTTTTCTCACCTACAAACTTCTGTGACTCTCTGCTCTATTTTCACTTCTGTACCTATAGAGGAATTGTCTGATCTTCCATCCAAAGGCAAACACTCCTGCTAGGGCACTAGATCCTGTCTCTTCAGGCCTACTACAGCATTTCTCACTTCTCTTTTGAGTCATCGGTTCTGCCCCTGCTGTGAATTATTCCATCATAAAATAACAAGGTGTTCTTTCTGTCCTGCCTCAGATTATAGAAAATTACCAGAGTCTGGATGGCTTATAAAGCAAACATTTATTTCTCACAGTTCTGGAGGCTGGGAAGTCCAAGGTTTAGGTGCTGGCAGATATGGTGTCTGGTGAGAGCCCACTTCCTGGCTTGTAGATGGCCATCTTCTTCCTTGGTCTTCACATGACAGAGACTGGAGGGAGACAGAGCGAGCTCTCAGAGTAGTTTCTAGCAAAACTTCTCAAATGCCTCCAGGTTCTTTCTTCCCATTCTTCTTAAACCCACTGCCATGTGTTTTCACCCAGAATCTTCTGCTGAAACTGTTCTTCTGAAGGTAACCAACAACCTCCATGTTGCTAAATGCAGTAGCTAATTCTCCATCTTCGTCCTCTTTGACTCGTCAACAGCATTCAGCACTACTGATCGCCTCTCCTCTTTTTCTTACTTCACTGGCTGCCCTTTCTCAGTCTCTTCTGTTGGCACCTCCTCATCTTTCCAACTTCCCAATGTGGTGCGTGGTAAAGGCTCAGCCTTGCATTCTCTTTTCTAGCTATACTTACTCTTCTTGTGATCATGGCCAGACTCGTGATTTTTAATATCATTCGTATGCTGACATTTCCGAATCCTTTTATCCAGTATGAAGCTATCTTCTGAAGTCCTAACTCCTATACTAAATTGCCTATTCATCAACTCCACCGGAATGTCTAATTTACACGTAGACTTAACATGTTCAAATGAAGCCTCCTCCTCAGTTGATGATAACTCCATCCTGTGGTTGTTCAGGCTGAAGAGCCATAGAGTCGTCCTTGACTTCTCCTTTTTTCTCACAATCTAGACCAACCCCACCAGCAAATCTGAGAATCCTGCTCTTTCTCACTACTACCACCACTGCCGTCACTAGTTCCACCATTGTGTCCCTAGAGTCTATTTTTTAAAAATATTTATGTATTTATTCATTTTAGAGAGAGAAAGAGAGAGCATCTCCAGCAGACTCTTTGCTGAGCATGGAGCTCAACACAGAGCTCAATCTCATGACTCAGATTATGACCTGAACTGAAATCAAGAGTCAGATGCTTAACCTACTGAGCTTCCCAGGTGCCCCTAGAGTCTATTCTTTTTTTTTTTTTTAATATTTCATTTATTTATTTGTTAGACAGAAGGAGAGAGAGAGAGAGAGAGAGAGAGAGAGTGTACACAAGCAGTCAGAGAGGCAGGCAGAGGCAAAGAGAGAAGCAGGCTCCCTGCCGAGCAAGGAGCCTATGCGGGACTCGATCCCAGGACCCTGGGATCATGACCTGAGCTGAAGGCAGCTGCTTAACCCACTGAGCCACCCAGGCGTCCCCCTAGAATCTATTCTCAACCCGAGTGATGCTTTTGAATGTGAGGTCATGATGCTCTTCTGCTCAAAACAGTCGGTGGTTCCCTGTGTCCCTCAGAGCAAAAGTTAAAGTTCTAACTCTGGTTCACAAGCTCCTATCTTGTATTCCTGTCTTTTCCTCCTGACCTCTTTACCTCACCTACTATTGTCTTCCTTGCTTACCCTGTTTAGCTACACTGGTCTCCTGTTTCTCCAAAATACTAGGTACATTCTGAACTCAGGGATTTTGCATCTTCTGTTCCTCCTGTATGGAAAGCTCTACCTTTAATATCTGCATGCCCCAGTCTCTTACCATATTTGTTTTCATTTTTCAAATGTTACATTCTCAGTGGGGCCTTCTCTAACTACCTTATTTAAAATTATAGTCTCTACTCCCTAATCTGGCATTCTTTAGCCTTTCTCTGGCTTTGTTACTCTCCATAGGTTTTGTGACTTTCTAGTATCTTAAGAAAGTTATTTATCTTATTTTTATTTTTAAAATTTTATTTTTATTTTTAAAATTTATTTATTTGAGAGAGAGAAAGAGAGCATGGGTGGGGGGAGAAGCAGGATGAGAGGAACAAAACAAGCTGACTCTATGTTGAGTGTGGAGCCCCACTTAGGGCTCAATCTCTTGACCTTAAGATCATGACCTAGATGCTCAACCCACCGAGCCACCCAGGCATCCCTATTTATTTTATTTTTAATGCAGTGTACTTTAATGTTGTGTGAATGTATCTAAGAAGTAGAGGTTGACTGTAATTTGCTAAAGATAGAATATTCAGTTCACAGCTAAACAAGGGCAGGATTGAGTACATTTAACCCACTGAGCCACCCAGGCGCCCCTAGGATTGAGTACATTTAAAAGGAACTCTGTTATCTGGGACAGTATGAAGACATATAAAATTTCTTTTGTGGGCAGTTTTTAGAGGAGAATCTCCAGGGCATCTAAGGAATACCGTTGGTTTTTATAGAGGTAAGACAAAAAGTGAGAGACCTTATGCAGAAACTTATGTTGTCTTCATTCTTTCTAGGTTAATTAAATTTGTATTTACTACAAATTTTAGTTTATTGTGCTCTTCTAGGAGAGAGAGGAGAGTCCCAAAGAAGCCTATGTTCCATTTTATTAGTGATACTATACTCTATCTAGACCAGGTTTTGTGAGACAGTGAGGACTGATGCTAAGACTTACCAAATGGTTCTTGAAAATTATTGTGGATAAGAATCACCTGAAACCAGCTGTAGGGTTGGAGAAGCTTGTTAAAAATTTCCAAAAAAAAATCCCTATTTATTTAAAAAAAATGCACATTTCCTGGCTCTACCATCAAGCACTCTGAATCAAAAAGTTTGAGGGTGAGGTTTGTGATCTGCAGTTTTAACCAGCTGCTGAGGTGATTCTGACATAGGTGGTCCATCTGGCTTCCTTTTGTGAAGCATCACCCCATTGATTATTAGTGTAATAGTACCTTACATTGACAGAAGAAATCAGAAAGGAATATGTAGAGAATTTTATGTTTTTGTAGAACACAGGAGGATTTAGGGATCCAGATGACATTCTTATTTCTTCTTTATGTTGGTGATTTTTTTTAAATTTTTAATTTTTTATAAACATATAATATATTTTTTATCCCCAGGGGTACAGGTCTGTGAATCGCCAGGTTTACACACTTCACAGCACTCCCCAAAGCACATACCCTCCCCAATGTCCATAATCCCACCCCCTTCTCCTAACCCCCCTCCCCCCAGCAACCCTCAGTTTGTTTTGTGAGATTAAGAGTCACTTATGGTTTGTCTCCTTCCCAATCCCATCTTGTTTCATTGATTCTTCTCCTACCCACTTAAGCCCCCATGTTGCATGGTGATTATTTAAAAAAAAAATTTTTTTTTTTAAGGAGATGAGGAAACTTAATAGCTGAGGACATTAGCAATGTCAGGTACCTGGACTTCACTTCCTGTATTAGTGTTTATAAAATCACTGTGATTAAATCCTAGCAAGAGACGAAGTTTTTCACAAACACCAAGAGAATGTGTTTGACTAAAGATTAGCCCTTGATGAGAATCAATATTTGTGATGGAGGGAGAAATTTCTAAAGAAGACCATGAAGTTGGACATGATGTAGTTTAAGAGAATTATGCCATTTAATAGCCGTATAATGGAGAGTATTTGTGAAACAAAGCATTAGGCCTTTTCTTTGGTCTGAATTATTTATAACAAACATGCATTACTTTCATAAGTAAAACATTTAAACAAATACATGGATAACTCAGAAAATGGGCACTGGCTACATATCTGGTCAAGCTGATCATTTTTGGATACCTGAAAATTATCTAAGTTTTGGCGATTATCTAAGTCCTGTGCCTGGACATTTATTTTAACACACCGTTCCTCAGATTTCTTCAGCTTAAAATATTTAACATGCCAAGTTTCTGTACATGGGGTAGCATGTCCTGAGCCCTGTCAGAGACATTTTTAATATGGAGGCTTCCTATCCCATCTAACCAGCCAAGAAAGCATACTTCTTACCCTAACCAACTAACTGATTGACCCTAACAAGTCACTCAGTGTCCTCTCTGGACCTCTGTTTGTTCATCCAAGAAAGCACAGAAGTGGATTATATAATCTGTTTAAATCTCATACCTTTAAAACAAATCTATGAAATTGAAATATGCATCTTTAAAATTAATTTTCAGTTCAGAGACAGAGCATTTCCATTGAAAATCAACTTCTAAAATCTATAAATTTCATTAAAATGAGGCTATTGGATATAAAAATTCTATTGTTTTTTAAAAATAGGATCTATATATTTTGCTGAGGCTTTTTTTTTTTTTTTTTTTTTTGCTATTGGTTGTTAGCTTGTTGGTTTTGAATTTTCTATTACGTTTGTGAACACTACTCAATTCTACATATATCCTTTGTATTCCCATAAAACTAAACTAAATGTATGTCACTTCTCATGTAGGAATGCACAAACAATAAACAGTATATAGCCACATATTTCAGTAGATTAAACTGAACTGAAATTATCCTTCATGCTGGCACTGTAATAGGCTATTGATCTCAGATCGCATTTTTCTGTTTCTTTATAATTGAATTTTGTTCCCAAATGAAAGAGCATGTTCATTTTCAGATTGCATTTAGTGAAATAAAAACTGCATCTGGGATCAGTTTTATCATGTGCTCAATGGAGGACTAAACCTTTCATAAAATTAAGTATGGAACACAGTGGCTATTAAAAAAAAAAGTATACCACCTTCTCAGAAGAGATTTTTTTTTCCCAGAAAAGCTAAATTTTGAATCTCAACTGTTTAAAAAATTCTGTATGATTTAATCCAAAAATTAGAATATATGCAAAACTATAGAATTTCTCCCTATGAACAGCTACTTATGGAAGATATGTTGTAATTATATAACTTAACCTGTCTATAGGAACTGAAGGAAATTAAGACTAAAGGAGATAGGACAGACAGTTTGAAAATAAAATGAAGAGATCTTATTTAAGTATGGGTGCCTGAGTGGCTCAGTGGATTAAGCATCTGGCTCTTGATTTCAGATCAGGTCATGATCTTAGGGTCATGAGGTTAAGCCCCAAGTCAGGTTATACACTGGGTGTGGAGCCTGCCTGGGATTCTCTCTCTGCCACATCTTTCTCTTTATTTTTATTTCTTTAAAGACCTTTAACTAGAAAACAGTTGTCTGTCAAAAGTAGAGATGACTTTCCATTTTAGGCTAGACTTTACTTTGATTTTTGAAATAGCAATAAAATGGAAATTTTAGGAGGCTAATAAAGATCATTCAAAGACTTCTTCCTGCCCCTTGTTCTCTAATGAATGCAAGTGTCCCAATAATATTCAGATTTTAATCACACTGCTCTCAGTCCTCTACCTGAATGAAGGTGAGAGTCTTCAACTCTCCAAAAAGTTGTGCATGCCCAACCTCTTAGTTCACTCAGTATTGACTGTGTCATTTTCATCTAACAGTTTGTAGAGGGTACTGGGTTACTACTGAAACAAAATGGGGCATTTATGACCCTTTCTCTTCTCTCGGGTCTGGGGGTGAGTAAGAGGGAAAGAGAGAGAGAGAGAGAGAATACCTGTGGTCAAGATGCAGTTACAAAGCATTTATGCTCAGGACTCCCACTGTTCAGGCACAGGGAAAACTTCCCTACTTCTCTTGTCCCAAAGTCTTTAACGCTAGATGCTGTGACAGTGGTGTGTTGTGGTGTTCACATTGGAAAGACCACAGCTTCAGGGAATGGGGAGAATGTGACCAGAGGAAGCAGTGAGTGAGAGGAAAGACAAGTGAACTTACCAAAGCCTTCCTGTCCACGTGAATGCTGGGTCCCATAGTGCCTGGTGTCATTTTCTTGTCTCCCTTCATGTGTGGTTTGGAGGCATGCATGAGCTAGTGAAGTATTCTTGATGGTGAGCTAGTGAAGTATTCTTGATGGTTACACATGGTTGCTGCGGAATGTCTAGAGTGATAAACAATTTGTTTTATTCGTAAACACAATTACTGGGTATTTACATTTAGATATACTATACATTAATTATGACACCACACTGACAACTAGATGGCTATTTAGGGTTAGAACTGGGAATGGTTTTACTTTTCCAAAGTACTGAATAATATTGATTAATATCAATAACTGTAATTAATTATGGTTATTAATTAAATTTAAAAATAAACTACTGACTTTAAATAGTTCTGATTTTAAAATTGACTCTATTAGTAGTTTTCACTTAGTTTTAAGAGACAGTTTTGAGTATTTTAAGAGAAAAACTATTTGAAAATATGTCAGTAATAATATTTCAGTTTTTAACATTCACTTTAACTCATGTTTTTGATACAAATATATATACATTTGAACACTTTGAAAAATATTACAATTACTTCTTAATTTTTAAAAAAATTTACTTATTTATTTGAGAGAAAGAGTGCACAAGCAGGGGGAGCAGCTGGCAGAGGGAGAGGGAGAAGCAGGCTCCCTACTGAGCAGAGAGCCAAATGCCGGCTTCATCCCAGGACCCTGAAGTCATGACCTGAGCTGAAGATAGACACTTAACTTACTGAGCCACCTAGGCACCCCTATTTACTTTTTAATTCTTTAAGTTATTGGGGATGAATATGTCAACATGGTGATAAAAATAGAATAAAAATAGGAAAAAAATAGAGTCTTACTTTTTAAAGCACTTCCCTCAAAAGTGAGGCCCAAGAAAGAAGAAAATTAGAGGGGCAAAAAAAGAAAAAGAAAAAGAAAAGAAATAGAAAACTTACAAAGAGGCAGTCTGCTTACATTTTTAAAAGCTAGAAACAAAGGAAACATTCTTTTGAGTATGACTCACATAAAAATCATGAATAGGACATGATGAATTAATAAATTTAATAAACTAATGATGACTTAACTATTGATCAAAATAAGGAAAACGAGCAAGAAAATTTTTCTCATCAAACCCTCAGCTTGGATAGGTCACATGAAATTCCTGAAACATCATATTCTTCACTAAATAAAGATGTAATTACTGGTTAAAAGATGAGAATGTATGTTAGCCTCCATTTGCACTTGTGCCTAGGCTCTTTAACTGTTAATGGTAGATTGTTCTTCCTTTTCCATTTTCTCTGAGCTCACTCCTTTCAGCTTCTCTCTCCACACCCCACTGAAATGGCATCAGATGAGGTTCCTTGTCCTGCACTTTCCTAATTCCCTGGTCAGTTCTAGTCCTGTCTTCCTTGACCCTCAATTGCTGCCTTCCCCTTGATACACATATGTGTTTCTACTAGGACAGCAGACTTTGTTTTCTTCCAGTCTTATCAGTTACTCCCTCTTGGTCTCACTTCAAATGTCCAAAATGGAATGCTGATACTAACCCCAGAAGTTGCTACTTCGTTGGTTTTATCTCACTTTGTGATAACTCTATCCTTGTGGTTGTTCAGGCCAAGCAACTTGTAGCCGCTTCTTGACTTCTCTCATTCTCTTATACTCCTCATCTTGCTTATCCCTCAGTAAATCCTGCTAGCTCTATTTTCAGAATGTATCAAGAATCCAATAAGTTGTTGCTGTTTTTCTTCTTCTTTTTGAGTACAGTCGATGCAAAATGTTACATTAGTTTCAGTGGTACCACTTAGTGATTTGACAAGGTTATACATTATGTTCACCACAAGTATAGCTACCATCTGTTCCATGATATCGCTATTACAATGTCATTGACTGTATTCCTCATGCTGTGCCTTTTATTCCCAGACTTACTCATTCCATAACTGGAGGTCTGTATCTCCCTCTCCCCTTCACCCTTTTTGCCCAGCTTCTCACCCCTTGTCTCTGGCAACTATCCAGTCAGTTCTTAATATCTCTGTTGCTACAACTCTGTTCTACCTTATATCACCTTTCCCTGTTCTAGCCTCCTGCCTTATCCCCTGTTTCTACCCTTGCCCTCTGTGGAGGTTTAAAGTATATTCTCCAACTCTGAGTCTTCAAAAGGTAGAGCCTAATTCCCTTCTCCTTCAGTATGGGCTGGATTTAAAGTCTTGCTTCTAATGAATAGAATAAGGCATGAGGGACAGTGTTCATCTTCTGAGGGCGGGGTCATTGAAGACATTGTGGTGTTATCCTCTTTCTCCTGGATCACTTACTCTGCGGAAAATCAGTGGGCATGCCATGAGTACACTTAAGCAACCCTACGAAGAATCCCCATGGCAGGGAACTGAAAAAAATATCTTACCAACAGCCAACAGGGAACTGACACCTTTTGGCAGCAACTATATGGGTCAGCCATCTTGGAAATGAATCATCTGACCTCATTTGAGCTTGGAGCTATAGCCTCTACTGACATCTCATGACGATAACTTCATGAGAGACCCTGAGCTAGGATGACTTAACTTAGCTGCTTCTAAATTATTGACCTATAGAGACTGAGAAACTGTAAATGCTTGTTGTTTTAAGTTGCTATGTGTTTTGTAAATTCATGTAGAAATAGATAACTAATATACCCTCCTTTAAATTGCTCTTAAAATAGCAAGCCACAGCAGTTCAATGGCTCCCCATTTCCCTCAGGGTAAAATCCAAATTCTTTAATAGCAGGTGTGGACTGAATGTTTGTATCCTCCCAGAACTCATGTGTTGCTCTGGGTATGCAAGCATAACTAAAACACAGTTTAAAGGAAATCATAGTTTAATAGGAGGGAAAGTCAGCAAATGGTTAATAGGAGACAGGCTAGGGTAGTGAGAGCAGTGATTAGTTTACAATTACACGTTAAATTAAAGGTTCTTTTGGGATATCCACGGAGAGATAAATGGGTCTTGAGTTTATAAGAGATTTCTGGGCAATATATGTAAATTTGGTGTTACTCTCATAAGTAAGTGAATGAGGTCACTCAGGAAGAATGTACACAGTGGAAAAAGGAAGTTAATCTAATTTTGTGCACTATTTACAGAGGGAGGGAGAGGGTGTAGCTATAGGGACTGTTGGCAAATATTCCCATTCTTTTCTTTCTGGGCATAGAGAAGTATTTCACGTCTCTGGCCTTTGTGAGATTATGGCCATGCGACTAGCTCAGGTTACTGGAATATGAGCAGAAGTGATGCATGTCACTGGCCTGCAGAAGCTTTAGGAGGCAACGTATGAGTCAGCTGGCTCCCTTCTTCTTGCCGTGATGATTATGAAATGTGTTGAGATGCAGCCTCTGTCCCCCTGTCTCCCTGAGTGATTATCAATAGCCAAGGCTCTCACGACCTGCCCGAGACTTGCCACGTAAGTAAGGAATACACTCTTTTGGGGATACGCCACCCAACTCCTTGTACCGCACAATAACCTCCTGGATCCTGCTGATACCTCGAGGGCTTTAAGGGAAGGAGACTTTCAGGGAGATGAAAAGAGAATGGATGGAGGTTTCAAGAGGACAAAGACAGCAAGTATTCATTGCAAGACAGAGACTGAAAAGTGTTCATTTGGCATTTAGGAGGTCAGTTGTAATTTTAGTAAGTTACACGATATGAAGAAAACAGTCCCTTTGGCATGGTTAGCAGTTGAAGAAAAATGACAGGTCTGGGCTGTAGTAGAAGTAAGGGAGGCTTTTGCTCTCACATTTCCTTGCTTCTCATTTAATTCACAAACATCAGCAACTGGCATTGATCCCATCAGTTTTTGTCCCTTCCCCTTTCCCTGCTCATTTTGAACTTCTGTACCTCTGTATTCTTTCCTTCGTCCCCTCCTTGCGGCCTCCATAAGGCTTCCTTGAGATTTGATCACAGCTTCCTCCATCCTTTCTCAGTGGAACTTCTTCTTCTTCTTCTTCTTTTTTTTTGAAGATTTTATTTATTTATTTGACAGACAGAGATCACAAGTAGGCCAAGAGGCAGGCAGGGAGAGAGAGAGGAAGAAGCAGGCTCCCCGCTGAGCAGAGAGCCCAATGTGGGGCTCGATCCCAGGACCCTGGGATCATGACCTGAGCTGAAGGCAGAGGCTTAACCCACTGAGCCACCCAGGCACCCCTCTCAGTGGGACTTCTTAAAACAGAGGCAGGTAATTTCAATTTGCACTTCTTTACCTCTTCAGCCCACAGCAAACTGATGTTTGACCTCATAAGTCTACTGAAATGGCTCATGCCAAGGAGATTTTTCATGAAAACCACATATAATTAGTTTTTTCTGTTTTACTTCCTGCATGAATCTCTTTAATTTTATATTTTGACACAATGCACGATTATTTGCTGAGTAGTTCATTTTGTATTAGCCGAAGAGAAAATTGAACCTGTCAGTCAAACTGCACTGAATAAGAAATAATATATTTTTGTTAGCAGTAAACAGAAAGTTGTACAATAAAAATGTTTTGTGTCACTTGAAGTATTACCATTGGTTGCAAGTTAGGAAGGTGGACAAAGTGTTTTCCTGTCCTTGTTTATTTTGGTGGGGACTTTGATGGCAGGCAACGTACCTTTTATTTATTTTTTTTTTCCCTTTTGACTTACACAGTATTTGAACACAAATATAATGAAGGCTTGTTCAATTTGAGACTTCCCTATATTGATGCAATAATATGACAGAGATTTTTCACAGACATCTCCTCATTTAATCCTCAAACAACTTTTTGAAAGGTATTTAACCCCCCCCCCCATTTACAAATGAAGAAACTGAAACTCAGAGTAAAAGATAAATGGCCACATTCACATTGCCACAGGTTGTGAGTATGTGTTTGCTCAACTCTAGCCTTTCCGATCATGATTTAGAGGTGTTTCTACAATGAGTGCAGCACATGTACACATGGAACAACAGAGGTACAGTGACTCTTCAAAGTAAATCTATTTCTTAAACTAACATTTTTGTTAAAACATTACAGGACCACGCATTTTCCATAACTTAGAGTTATGTGGATGCCTTATCAAACTGTTATTGAATGCGTTCAGATATTAAATGGGCATAGGCTGGCAATTAGGAACCATCCTACACTCTAATAGATACCCTTTCACCTCTCTGTTCCGAACAGATACGTTTACGTTATCCCTAACATAGAGATGACTGTTTAATTGTCTTTGGCAATGAGAGGAGGTTAAAGAAGTTTGCGTAGAAATGGTGAGAAGAGCGATTGGATACGATTGTTATCTTAAGTCCCAGGCTGTTGATTTAAGTTTCAGTGCATCCTGAAATATTCATAACAAAATTTGGGGGCACCCTGGCTCCTTTATCTGTGTCTGTGAGTCTACGGGACACCATCTGTAAGGCTGATATATAGCCGATAAATGAAAATGTAGGCTTTCTGGATACTTGTAAACGTTAAAGTACCAGATACGTGAACAGTTGGATTCAGAAGTCTGGCTTTGCCTTTCCCAGTTCAAATTTATATTAGTAAAATCCTTCTCAAAGTCAGCCTCCTTGAGAATAGGCACAGACTCCTGGAAATGGTCGAGACAATAAGATTAAGATTAATTGGTAGAATAGGAAGAATAGGAATTCAGAGAATTTGGTTCTAGAAGGGAACTAGAACAGGTAACCAGGATGAGCAACCCCTTATAGAAATAAAAAGAATTTTTTAGTGTCAGGCATATCCAAACTGGGGAAAGAATGAGGTGGTTTGTTTTGTTCTGTTTGTTTTCCCAGAAATTAAGCGCATAATCAAATCTGGAGCTGGGAAACTAGTGTGTGTGTGAGACGGTGAGGCTGCCTGGCTCACTAGTGTGTGGGTAGGTACAGTAAGGCCAGTTACAGAGGCTGCTGTGGGTGTGGAAATGCATGTTGAATGCAGCAAATTGCTGTTGAAGTTTCTTTTTCCCCCCAATTTTATTTAGGTGTAACTGACACACAACATTGTGTAAGTGTAAGGTCATCCTACCACATAATGGTACTATGGTATGATGGATATACTGATATTTGATATATGTTGATGCATTTATATATGTAAATATAAAATGATCACTACAATAAGATAAGTTAATATCCATCACCTCACATAGTTACATACTTTTTCCTTGCAAGGAGAACTTTTAAGATCTACTCTCTTAACAACTTTCAAATTAACTATCATCATCATCATGCTATTCATTACATCTGTTTGGCCTGATCCTGGGGTGTGGATGTTGAAGGAGGTAACCTGACTCAGGGTGATCAGCTACTACTGTTTACAGAATTTTGAATTTCATCCTTTAGTAAAGTTCCTTAAAAAATTCTTTTTTTTTCCCAAAAATTATTCTTGAGAACTAATGTGTAGTTGTCAAATATTTGTTTTGCTAAGGAGCGATGTTAAGGAAAAAAACCGAAAAAACAAAAACAAAACTAAAAGAATAAAAAGTAAATGGCCACATGCTATCTCCAAAATTTCATAAAGGAATCAAATTTTAACATTAAATTAGTAGAAAGGACACTTGCCCAGAGCCAAGGACAGAACTTTAAAATGAATCCACTTGGTATTATTAAAGACTTACTGCATTGTTCTTATTTTCTCATTTTCTCTTGTACCTCTAAAACTTTGTCCCTGGCCTGCCTGTCTCCTCAGACTGATGTCTGAGATTCACTGAGCTAAGAGAATATTATCATTATTCAGGAGTAAGATGATGAGAATCTGGGGAAGGAGAAGAAAGAACAGTGAAGGCAGGTAGATGATGAAGAAGAATGGTGGTGCCTGGTGACAGATTGAATGTAGAAGATAAAGGGAGAGAGTGAAAGATACCTTCAAAAATTATACTGTGACTGGGTATCATTTTTAATAGTTGGTATTACACATAGCATTGCCTTAATTCATCTCATAAATATGACACTTAAATATGACATCCTTTGGGATGTCCTATCAACAGATTGATATCTTGCTGTCTTCTTTATCTGCACCAGAAACCAGAAATGCAACGCACCAAACATATAAAGATCGTGTTTTTATTAGTGATCAATGGGTTAAAATATTTTTCCATCTAAAACCAAACTAATCTTGGGTAGGATTTTAAAGGAGCAAGGAAGTTGATTTTAAAGGAGATGCAAAAGTTCACTGTAATGAAGGACCATCATGTCGTCCTATTAAGCTTTCAAAAAATTCTTGAATGATTACCAGGACTCGTAGAGCTCATTAGTGATGTTCAGTTCCTGACTCTGAAAATCACCATTTAGCTGCCAGATTTTACCATTGTAGAGCTTCTGTTTGTTTGTTTTTAAGATTTTATTCATTTATTTGAGAAAGAGAGAGAGAGAGTCAGAGAGAGCACCAGCAGAGGATGGGGAGAGGGAAGAGAAGCAGGCTCCCCTAGCAGGAAGCCTGATTTGGGGCTCAATCTCAGGACCACTACCTGAGCTGAAGGCAGATGCTTAATGGACTGAACCATGCAGGTGCCCATCTTTTCCTTTTTCAATAGAATGATGGGTCATGATATAAGTAGAGGTATCAGAGTTGTTGTATTTGTAGAAAAAGAGCAAATGTGCTTTGTGGTTTTGGAAATTACATTTCCAGCTTACTCACAAGAGGGTACCTTTTTTGGGAAAGAAGGTAAATTCTTTCAAGCAGGAGAGTTTTTAAAAAATAGTTAATGGCAAATGTGTTCTTGGCCCAGTCTTAACCTACAGCATTAATTTAAGATGTTCTTAATTTATGTTTCTGGACTTCTTTTAAATGTCAAACTTTAGAAAGGCTAAACTGGCTCACCCCTCTGCTAGGAAATAGCTAGTATTGTCTTTGCTGCAGGGCATTCCAAATGAAATTTTGAGGTTTATTGAAAAATGTTACCAGTTCACTTATTATACAAGAGCTTGGAATGTGAATGTCTGAAAGAAGAAAAAATTCAATAAATGGCTGTGGAGTTACTTGCTGGAATTCACAACATAATAACAAGAAAAGGTTTGCTGCCTTGATCGTAAAGGAAATGAGTCATTTAATTTTACCCTTAGTGCTGGTACCTACTTTCAGCACTCAGTAAGAAGTCTGCATGCATTTAAATAACTTAAACAATTATTAAAAGAAAGTTGCAAGAAATAAGTGACATTTATTTTAAAAGGAGACTGGGTTCAAACTTCTAGGGCTTTAAAATTTCCATAAGAGCACATTCAAATTCGGAATAGGATTTAGTCACAATTAAAGGGATTTCAATTCCTTAATCCCTTTGTGAAGGAAAAGAATAAAATGTTAATGTTGATTCATATTAGCACTTGTAACTGAAAAATTTATTATACATTGTAAATACTTATGACCCCAACAGCTATTTGATTTACAAGTTAGGTATTGAAATGTAATGAAACACTTTCTATAGATCTGTAATCACTGAAAGAGCAATATGAATCATCCTTCAAATAAAAATACTTGCTTTTTTAACCTTTCCCAAAAATGTTTCGAAGTAAAAGCATGCCTCTCTGTTTTGTCTAATGTCTTAAGACCTTTACTCATCATCTTGAAGGTGATTATTTTCTAGGTTGATCCTAGCTAGCCTTGTAAGATAGAGCCTTGATCTATCTAGAGACTTAAATATTTTATTGAGTCAGAAAATAAATTTCAAACCATGCAATACTGTTTTACCTAGAATTATTACATTAATAAGAGTAAATATCTTATTAAACTCAAGAGGGAGACACATAATGGATAAGCAAGATTTCTAAAGGAGGTACTGGGTGTATGTAAAATAACTAAGAAAAAAATAAAAGTTAATAAAATGGGGCAGTTAAATCATGTAAGTCAATAAAATTTATATTAAAATGACCTTGAAAATCTTAAATTTTCCCAGATGGCCATATGGAATTGCTATTATTTGAAGTCAGAACAAAACATGGGGGATATCTGAGACTTTATTTAAATGTACTTAAAATTTGTATGGGTTATGAACCAGTTACGGTTTTTGAGGCACTGTTCCAAGTACTCATATTTGCTAGCTGTTGAATCCTCACCTCTCCACCATGATCAGGAAACCCTAGTTTATGCCCATTTTTTTTTTTAAGATTTTATTTATTTATTTGACAGAGATCACAAGTAGGCAGGGGCAGGGGGGATGGGGAGCAGGCTTCCTGCTGAGCAGAGAGCTGGATGTGAGCTCCGTCCCAGGATCCTGAGATCATGACCTGAGTTGAAGGCAGAGGCTTTAACCCACTGAGCTACCCAGGTGTCCCAAGTCTATCTTTTAGACGAGGAAAGTATGATACAGAACTCCAAATGGACACATGCTGTTGAGCAGCTGTGTGCTCTTGGGTCTGAGTCACATCCCCCTTTGAGAATTGGATTTCATGGGGGCAGCTGGGTGGCTCAGTCTTTAGGTGTCTGCCTCGACTCAGGTCATGATCCCCGGGTCCTGGGATTGAGCCCCACATTGGGCTCCCTGCTCAATGCTCCCTGCTCCGGGGTCCCTTCTCAGTGGGAAGCCTGCTTATCCCTCTTCTACTCCCTTTGCCTGGGTTCCCTCTCTTGCTGTGTGTCTCTCTCTGTCAAATAAAATCTTTTAAAAAAATTAGATTTCATAATAACTTCTTGTCTCCTGTCATGAGAAAGTGCTGTAATTTCATCTGTCTCTGGATTGTTCTTTCTTCTCATTTTCAGAGTTCTCATCACTTATGCCTGACCACGCTATTGTAGTCTCTCAGTTTTGTGAATCCCGGGCATCAGTCTGAGGATTTAAGCTGATTTGTGAGGAAATTTCAGCACCCGCTCTCTTAACCTACTGATACAGTTCTGGGTTTCAAAAAATGGTTCATGTGGGACAGCAATTATTTATAGAATGCTGTGGGAATAGTTACAGTCATTCAAATAGCACTTACAAGGGCACTTTGTAATCTCCAGAATGTTCTCCCTGCATCTGTTCTTGTTCCCTCTATTATATAGCAGCCAGAACTACTCTTTCAGAGTGTAAATTAGATCATGTCATTTTCTTTCCAAAATGCTTCCAAGCTTTCTACTGCACTTAGCATAAAATCGCAACACCTATCTCAGGACTACAAGACTTGGAAAAACGCATTCCTATCTATTTCTTTCATCTTCTCTTGGGTACCTCTGTCCTTTTGTTCCCTCAGGTGCGCCTTCCCACAGTCCTTCCTTTGCATTCTTTCTAATGTTGACCTCCTTAGCTCCTTTGTGTACTTCCTGTCTCACCTTTCCAGGGAGGCATTCCTTAACTCACCCCACATCACCCCACTCAAGTAGCTCTCCCTGCTCTTCTCTCTGCATTCAGTTCTTTTCCTGAAGAGCCTCACTCCAGTTCAAAAAAATTCTTTACTTTTGTTTGTCTTATGCATCAAACTTTAAGCTCACCCAGGACAAGCACGGAGTCAGTGTGCTTTGTTTGCCAGTGCGTTTTCAGTACTTAGTGCAAACTCATGAACATAGTGGGTGTGGAATAAATATGTGTGGCAGACCATTATAATCTTATGTATTTCAATGTATTACTATGATGTCAGCAGAAATATAAGCCTTAATAAAGATTTCTAGAGTCCAAATTTGAGGTGAGTTAGAGACAAGGAAGGCAAAAGTCTCAAAAATGGTAGGAGGTGGGAGCTTATCTTTGCGAGGGCTGAACTTTGTACAGCTGTCCCATGATATTTCCACACACATGCTTTCAACAGGGAAGAAATGGGAAAGAAAATGATCTTAGAAAACAAACGACTTATGCCTAGGCAAAAATCAGTCTTGATAGGGAAGGGGATCAGAATGTGCCACATCAAAATATGCTGCTTTTGCAGGAGAATTGTTTTGAGTTGAAGGCGATTATGAAGCAATAAAGGCAGGAGATCTCTGCCTTCCTTCTGCCTCATAGCAGGATGTACATTTCCCTTTGTGATGATATTCCCTGTCTCTTCCTTTATACCAGGATGGGGGAAAACAAACATTACTGGAGACAGAAAGTCAGTACTGAGTTGGGTCCACACAAATAACGCTTACTACAATTACCTTTATCTTCCATTAGTTTCCCCCATGTATTTACCTCCACACAATTTACCAACCCTAGGAATCCCTTTTCTTTTGCCAATTCTCTATAAGTGTATGACTCTTTGTTAAAATGGTATATAAGCCCCATGGGTATAAATACCCCTTTCATTTTCTTCATTTCTTTTTTATGAAGATCTCTATGCACATACAAAAATTAAAATATTAATATCAAATAAAATTGGTATGCCTTTTCTTCTGTAATCTGTCTTTTGTCAGTTTAGTTCACGGGTCTCAGATACCAAACTTAAGAGGGTAGAGAAAAAGTTATTTCCTCTCCTACAATAGTAAGTCTTAGATAAGCTCCCACTGCATAAACAGCGTTATGGCTCTTGCTTTCTTTTCTTTTCTTTTTTTTTTTAAGATTTTTTTAATTTACTTATTTGACAGAGAGAGATCACAAGCAGACAGGCAGGCAGAGAGAGAGAGAGAGGGAAGCAGGCCCCCTGCTGAGCAGAGAGCCCGATGTGGGACTCTATCCCAGGACCCTAAGATCATGACCTGAGCTGAAGGCAGTGGCTTAACCCACTGAACCACCCAGGCGCCCTGGCTCTTGCTTTCTTGATGTGGTGACGAAGGCCTCTTGCCTGAGAACCATAACTTTGAGACTTCTATTTTGCATTATGTTAAGAACATCCCAGCTGCATTTCCTTACTATGTTACATAGGCTGCTTTGCCAGGACCTTCTGGACTTGTGGTTTTTGCCTCTTTCTTTTGCCCAACAGGCATTTGCAGCTATTCAAATTTAGATTAATAGAAATTGGCTAGTGGCTATCCTATTGCACAGTGCAGATATTGAACACAATCATTATTGCAGAAATTTCTGTTAGATAGCACTACCTTTACGTTGTTCTAAAAGATTCAAGTCGTAAATAGGAAGGCTTAGATAGCTATATTGCTTTTTTGACATTTAAATGACAGTCTGGGGCAGTTGGCTAGCTCAAGTGGTAGAGCGAGTGACTTTTGGTCTCAGGGTTGTAGGTTTGAGCCCTATGCTGGGTATAGAGATTACTTTAAAAAAAATCTTTAAAAAAATTAACAAATGACATAGTCACAAAAGATCAGCCAATGGAAGAATAATCCATATTTAATTGTCATATACTTTTGAAAGATAATGAAATTGTTAAAGTATTAACTGTCTGTGCAAAGCACTAAGGAATAGGAATTGTTTTGGATAGAGTTTAAGACAGAGGAGATGATATGAATGTAGAGTTCAGAGGAATGGGAAATCAGGGGCAGATGTGTCAAGCCAGGGTTGTTTGCTGTCCAGGCTGGCCAGGCAGGTGTTCATTTCCTCCCATGCCATTCCTGACCTCCCGAGTAAAAGAGGGCTTTTAGAAGACAGCTGTTTTTTTTTTTTTTTTTTTTTTTTTTTTTTTTTTTTTTTTTT
>NC_081559.1:77481476-77493921 GCF_022355385.1 Mustela nigripes
TTATTTTATTTTATTTTTTCAGTATTCCAAGATTCATTGTTTATGCACCAGACCCAGCGCTCCATGCAATAATGCCCTCTTTAATACCCACCACCAGACTTACCGAACCCCCCACACTCCTCCCCACCAAAACCCTCAGCTTTGTTTCTCAGAGTCCACAGTCTCTCATGGTTGGTCTCCCCCTTCAGTTTCCCACAACTTACTTCTCCTCTCCATCTCCTAATGTCCTCCATGTTATTCCTTATGCTCCACAGGTAAGTGAAACCATATGATAATTGACTCTCTCTGCTTGACTTATTTCACTCAGCCTAATCTCTTCCAGTCCTGTCCATGTTGATACAAAAGTTGGGTATTCATCCTTTCTGATAGAGGCATAATACTCCATTGTATATATGGACCATATCTTCTTTATCCATTTGTCTGTTGGAGAGCATCTTGGTTCTTTCCACAGTTTGGCGACTGTGGGCATTGCTACTATGAACATTGAGGTACAGATGGGTTTTCTTCTCACTACATCTGTATCTTTGGGGTAAATACCCAGTAGTGCAATTGCAGGGTCACAGGGTAGCTCTATTATTAATTTTTTTTCAATTTCCATGAAAGTTATTCTTTTTTTAATTAATTTATTTATATTCAGCATAAAAGTATTCATTATTTTTTCACCACATCCAGTACTCCATGGAATCTGTGCCCTCTATAATACCCACCACCTGGTACCCCAACCTCCCACCCCCACGCCACTTCAAACCCCTCAGATTGTTTTTCAGAGTCCATAGTCTCTCATGATTCACCTCCCCTTCCAATTTCCCCCAACTCCCTTCTCCTCTCTAACTCCCCATGTCCTCCATGCTATTTGTTATGCTCCACAAATAAGTGAAACCATATGATAATTGACTCTCTCTGCTTGACTTATTTCACTCAGCATAGTCTCTTCCAGTCCCATCCATGTTGCTACAAAAGTTGGGTATTCATCGTTTCTAATGGAGGCATAATACTCCATAGTGTATAGGGACCACATCTTCCTTATCCATTCATCCATTGAAGGGCATCTTGGTTCTTTCCAAAAAATATGGAACGCTTCATGAATTTGCGTGTCATCCTTGCGCAGGGGCCATGCTAATCTCTGTATCGTTCCAATTTTTAGTATATGTGCTGCCGAAGCGAGCACTATATTATTAATTTCTTAAGAAATCTCCACACTGTTTTCCAAAGTGACTGCACCAATTTGTATTCCCACCAACAATGTAAGAGGGTTCCCCTTTCTTCACATCCTCTCCAACACATGTTGTTTTTCATCTTGTTGATTTTGGCCATTCTAACTGGTGTAAGGTGGTATCTCAATGTGTGTGTTTTTTTTAAATTTATTTTTAATTTATTTTCAGCATAACAGTATTCATTGTTTTTGTACCACACCCAGTGCTCCATGTAATCCGTGCCTTCTCTAATACCCACCAGCTGGTACCCCCAACCTCCCACCCCCGCACCACTTAAAACCCCTCAGATTGTTTTTCAGAGTCCATAGTCTCTCATGGTTCACCTCCCCTTCCAATTTCCCCCAACTCCCTTCTCGTAACTCCCCATGTCCACCATGCTATTTGTTATGCTCCACTAATAAGTGAAACCATATGATAATTGATTCTCTCTGCTTGACTTATTTCACTTAGCATAATCTCCTCTAGTCCCATCCATATTGCTACAAAAGTTGGGTATTCATCCTTTCTAATGGAGGCATAATACTCCATAGTGTATATGGACCATATCTTCCTTATCCATTCATCCGTTGAAGGACATCTTGGTTCTTTCCACAGTTTGGCGACCATGGCCATTGCTTTTATAAACATTGGGGTACAGGTGGCCCTTATTTTCACTCCATCTGTATCTTTGGGGTAAATACCCAGGAGTGCAGTCGCAGGGTCATAGGGAAGTTCTATTTTTAATTTCTTGAGGAATCTCCACACTGTTCTTCAAAGAGGCTGCATCAACTTGCATTCCCACCAACAGTGTAAGAGGGTTCCCTTTTCTCCACATCCCCTCCAACACATGTTGTTTCCTGTCTTGCTAATTTTGGGCATTCTAACTGGTGTAAGTTGATATCTCAATGTGGTTTTAATTTGATCTCCCTGATGGCTAGTGATGGTGAAATTTTTTCATGTGTCTGATAGCCATTTGTATGTCTTCATTTGAGAAGTGTCTGTTCATGTCTTCTGCCCATTTCTTGATATGATTGTCTGTTTTGTGTATGTTGAGTTTGAGGAGTTCTTTATAGATCTTGGATATCAGCCCTTTGTCTGTAGTGTCATTTACAAGTATCTTCTCCCATTCCGTGGGTTGCCTCTTTGTTTTGTTGAATATTTCCTTTGCTGTGCAGAAGCTCTTGATCTTGATGAAGTCCCAAAAGTTCATTTTTGCTTTTGTTTGCTTTGCCTTTGGAGATAGATCTTGAAAGAAGTTGCTGTGGCCAATGTTGAAGAGGTTACTGCCTATGTTTTCCTCTAGGATTTTGATAGATTCCTGTCTCACATTGAGGTCTTTTATCCATTTTGAGTTTATATTTGTGTATGGTGTAAGGGAATGGTCAAGTTTCATTCTTCTACACATAGCTGTCCAATTTTCCTAGCACCAATTATTGAAGAGACTGTCTTTTTTCCAGTGTATATTTTTTCTTGCTTTGTCAAAGATTATTTGACCATAGAGTTGAGGGTCCATATCCAGGCTCTCCACCCTGTTCCACTTGTCTATGTGTCTGTCTTGGTGATCACAACTTTGTAGTAAAGCTTGAAATCAGGAATTTGATGCCTCCAGTTTTGTTTTTCTTTTTCCTGATTAAAACGATTCAAAGTATAGGGATAGAGGGAACATTCCTCAACTTTGTAAAATCAATCTATGAAAAACCCATGAATATCATCTTCAATGGGGAAAAACTGACAGCCTTCCCTTTGAGATCAGGAACAAGACAAGAATGTCCACTCTTGCCACTGTTACTCAAAATAGTTCTGGAAGTGCTAGCAATAGTAATCAGACAACAAAAAAAATAAAAGTATTCAAATTGACAAAGAAGAAGACAGCTGTTTTGACTAAGATCTAGAAGCAGTAATAGTTTTTCATTCTAGGTATTGTGTGGTTGACAATGCTAGCCACACTTACTCTGCCTTAAGAAATGAGGCTAAATGGTAACGAAATGCTGTATCTTTTGTTTGGCAGAATTTTGCTAAAGGAAAGCTACATTGAGGTTAAATGATTTTAACCTGGATGATTTCTTCCAGCAAAATCTCAGCAAGAGCAAACAAGGTTGTTACATCATTCTAAGGGTTAGGTTATATGAGTGGTCCATTTTGCTTTGTGTAAACAGTTACAAAATTCTTGTTGAATGAATGATCTGTTTTCCATTTGTAATTCTACTCAGATTTTCCCCCCTAATGACTGTTCAGTGAAGGAAATTTTCACTGTGATGACTCTGGAAAAGTGGTACCATTTTGGACAATGATTCTTCTTCTCCTTCTTTTTTTTTCCTTATGTAACTTGTTCACTAAAAAATACACTAAATAAACACACTGTAAAAATGACAGTACAACATTATGATTTCAGGCAAAGACATATTTGACAATTTACTTGACATAACAATTTCTATTCAGAGGTTTTCATATGGAACACATTTGAATTGCCTGCCATGTACAAATGAATCCAAATCATTTTGTTTTGTGTGTGTAGGGAAAGGAAAAATATTTTTTCTCTTTCCCTTCCCAGGTTCTCTGGCAGGGACCCTATAAATTAGATTGATAAAAGACAAATTAACAAGAGAAAAACATAGCAGTTTATTTAATATGAGTTTTATGTGACACAAGCATCTTCATAAGGAAATGAAGACTGGAAGAAATGGTTGAATCTGAGTGTTTTTATTAGGCTTGATGAAGAGTGGAAAACTGTGGAGAAATATGATAGGACAAAGGGTATGAGCAAAGACTAGAAAACTGGGGGAAACATAATTCTGTTTGGATTCACCTTCATATCCTCCATCTTTGGAAATAAGGGTGATGCTTTTCTCTGGGAAATATCAAGGGCATCTCTCCCATGAGAGTTTCTTGACCTGCTTCACAGGAAAAAGGAAGGTCAGAAAGAACTTCCTACATGTGCTTTTTCTCAAATTCCTTCAGTTTAAAATATTCAACATGCTAATGTCCTGTATTTTAGGTAATGTGTTCCAAACTTCCTTTTGCACGTACTCTAGAGAGAGAGATAAAGTTTTAGTATTGACCTGTGAATCTTCGTCTGTTGTGTCCTCCTTTACTTAGCTTATATTTTGCCCCAAGGGTATTTTTCAAGGATATGATTTTATTTTTAAGTGCAAAATAGTTATGAGCCCCCAAATCTGAAAGATTGGTGAAGAAAACTGTTTCAGAAATAAGGAAAAAGTCAAGTATAATAACAGTGGATTTTATAAAAAAGCTGTGTTTACTTTCAAATTGCTGTTTATTACTTACATAAACATGTTTTCATTCAATTGATATATTTTTCTAGCTGTGAGAATGATTTGAGTATTTTGTGTTGAGATCAAACACATCACAATTTTCTTATTAAACTTAATGGAAACAACGTTTTGTTTTTGTTTTTGTTTTTGTTTTTTTCATTTAAAAGCTCTTTACTTAACTGCAGGGTTTTCAAGCACTAATGAAAATCATTAAGCAAGGAATCCGTGTACTTGAAAAATAACACTTTGATTGGGACACATAATGACTAGAAGACCCTGCAGTTTGAGAAGTCATCACTGTAAATGAGAAGTCTTGACAATTTTGTTGTTGTTTCTGCCTAACATTTTAATCTGAGTTGAATTCTTTCACCATAAAGCTATCAAATTTCCTATTCCATTTTTCTATCTGCTACTTCTCATGAACTCAGACAAGAGAACAAGTTAGGAACGTCCCCACCTTTGCTAAATTTACATTGTTCTTACTCCAATCCCCTAGCATTTATGAAGCAATTCAGATGGCTGAGATTCTCCTGTTATTCTCCACATTTTAAATGGTTCATCCTAAATCCTTATTTTCTATGGGTTTAATCAGGAATGAGTTTTGTCTGGAAGCTATTTTCTCTCTCAAGAACTCTTTGATATAAGACCAAAATGCTTTAGAAGAATCTTTTGCTATTTCTCAACTCACTTATTTCTTAACATCTATTTCTAAAAACGACACCAGGACAACTTAGATACCATAAAACTACATATATTTGTATATGTAACTATTTATAAATATAGCTATGATGATATGTGTTAATGTATGTAGTTTTCCTTTCTAAAAATTTTAGGCCATATTTTCTTTTATTTTTTTAAAAGATTTTATTTTTTTAAGTAATTTCTACACCCGACATGGGTCTCAAACTTATAACTCTAAGATCGAGTTGCACCCTCTACTGACTGAGACAGTCTGGCACCCCTCAGCCATATTTTTAATATTGCATTTAAAGAATCCTGTTTAGTGCTTCTAATATATACAAATATGTCTCTGTAAATTTTGTTTGCTGAGCTGGATTTTGGGGTGCTACCTAACTTTGAAGAACTTTTTATTGTGGGTGAATATGAAATGTGCTTGCTTCTCCATATGTAACTCTTCTTATATGCACAGAAAGAAAGTTTTATTAGTCAGGAGTAGTGGTCTTTTGTTGTGGTCGTTTATTTGCACTCTCTAATTCTTAGAGAATTCTCTCTAATCCTTAAAGAGAGGAAGACAAAGAGAAAATCTCACTCAGTTACTTACTTGACTGAGGAAGAAAGTTAAAAGTTAACGACTAATAAGATATACACTGGCTTCCCGGTCATAGAATGCTGAATAGCAATTTTTTTTTTTTTGGTCTCAAATGTAGGACGTCATTAATTTTATAAAAAATTATTTTAATCAATGATTGTATCCCACTGCCTTGTACAAAATAAGACTTTGATAAATATTGATTTTTTGACTTCTAGAAACTTACGTTATCTACTTTAACAGGCATTTTGTTTATTGAATTTATTTTACATAGCGCTATGAAGGACATTAGTGAGTATTACAATTAAATTGTGAACACCCTGTATCATAAATACATTTCTTAGGTTTAAGTTTCAAAAATGTATCTTCAGGTTTTTTTTTTTTTCCATCTCTTTTTTTAAAGTTTTTATTTAAATTCCAGTTAGTTGACATACAGTGTAATATTCATTTCAGGTGTATAAAGTAGTGACTCAGCACTTCCATACAACATCCTGGGCCCATCACAAGTGCATTTTTTAGTCCCCATCACCCATTTAACCCATCCCACCACCCTCCTCTCCTCAGGTAACCCTCCATTTTAAGAGTCTAAAAATATGTCTTTAAATAATTTCAGCTGATTTATTTCTGACATTACGTTTTATTTGGGGGCATTTTAAAATGTAAGAGCTTAGATTTTAAGTATTTGGGCTGTGCCTACATGAGTTAACTAACTAAATAAGGGTACAAAATACTTTGGCTTTAATGAGTAGCTTTAGATTAAAACACATCTATTACCAGGAAAAAATGTTTTCAACCTAGGCTTTGGTGATTTATGTTGGCTGAATTATGTTTCGTTTCTACATTCTTTCCTTAATTGTCATTATATTGTTATGTTCAGAAAACAATATTAACTGGCTGATTAATCCTATGTAAAGTCTCTAAGATTTCCTGTATTAGTGGTCATAATTTTTCAGAATTAGTTTTTTTAAAATTTCAAGCTTATTCAATAATAACTGTTAAAAATTATTGTATCATTAATTCTAGTACAGTTTTATACTAGAGAAAGGATTTTGTTTGACTAAAATACTTAAACTTATACATAGTAAATTATTTATAATAAAGTATAAGAGACTGTTATCCAAACAAGTAAAAAGGCCACAGATAGGGTGCCTGGGTGGCTCAGTGGGTTAAAGCCTCTGCCTTCAGCTCAGGTCATTATCCCAAGGTCCTGGGATTGAGCCCCGCATCAGGCTCTCTGCTAGCAGGGAGCTTGCTTCCCTGCCCTCTCTCTCTGCCTGCCTCTTTGCCTACTTGTGATCTCTGTCAAATAAATAAATAAAATCTTTAAAAAAAAAAGCCACAGATGTTTATTGAACGCTTGACATGATACAGGCTTACATTCTAAGAATAAAATTATTTTTATTGTTATTTCCTTAAAGACACTTGAACTGTCATTGTGTAATATTAAGAGATTTATAGAGGGGTACCTGCGTGGCTCAGTCGGTCAAGTGTCTCCTCTGCCCTCAGCTCAGGGGGTCCTGGGATCCAGCCCTGTGGCAGATTCTCCTCTCAGTGGGGAGCCTGCTTCTCCCTCTCCCTGTGTGAGCTGCTCCCCCTGCTTGTGTACTCTATCAAATAAATAAATAAAATCCTTTTTTTAAAAAAGAGTTTTATAGAATATGAACATCTTCTTTCGGGTTTAAAAAAAAAAATCAGGACTCTATTGCCTGTCTTCTACAAGAAAAGGGAAAAATGGGAGGAGGGATTTGACTTTGAGTTAAGACCAACTGGGTGTTTGTTACATGCTTTCTAGAGTAAATCTCATCTAATTTTTTCAATAGCCCTTTGAAGTAATTATTAACTCCATTTTACACCAGAGAAAACTGAAGTTCAATATGGTTACTTAATTTGCCCAAGGTCATACCATTAGTAAATGGTGGAGTCAGCATTTGAACATAGTGTTGTCTGACACCATGTTTTTTACAGCTTAGGATGTTACCTTCATTCCTTAATTGTTGAAAAGTTATCTTTAAAATTATCTTTTGAGGGGCACCTGGGTGGCTCAGTGGGTTAAATTATCTTTTGACAAAACATAATGTCATTTTAGTTTCATATAGTAAAAAGTTTACTTTCTAAGAACTAACCCAAAACTGGAGCCTTGAGAGACTTGCCCCATAGTTTGCTGTATTACTCTCCTATGTGTGGGCAAACAAATCTGGAAAGAGTAACTTTTTGCACTTACTCTGTGAAATTCTTTCACTTGTGAATTGTCATTATAAGATGAAAATTTGACTTTATAACTAGTAAAACAATTCAACATGCATACAGAGTTAAAAGCAAAAGAATTGTTCTTGGTTTCATATGAAGACATACCAACTTTATGATAGTCAGACCAGCTTAGAAATTCATTAAAAGTTGGTATTGCTATTTCTACTTCCAGAAAGTTGGTAGAAATTTTCCTGCTAGAAATGCTGGAAAAAATGTCACAAAATGTTATTTTATTATCTGCATGGATGAACTTAAAAGAGTATAAGGGGGGACACCTGGATGCTCAATTGGTTAAGCATTGGCCTTCGGCTCAGGTCATGATCCCAGAGTCCTGGGATTGAGTCCCACCTTGGACTACTTGCTCAGTGGGGAGCCTGCTATTCCCACTGCCTGCAGCTCCCCCTGCTGTCTCTCTTTCTGAAAAATAAATGAATAAAATCTTAAAAAAAAAAAAAGTATAAGGGAAATCCTTAGGTGCTTAAGCAAATAAGTACATGAGCATCAGATAGGTACAAAGAGGGACTATGTGACAGCCTAGAAGAGGTATAGAGACTTGGAATTGATCACCTACTGAGAATAGGCCTTGGGGTCTTGAGATGGAGATTTGGAGCCTGGAGCCCTGACTATGCTTTAAGAGAAAGGACTGAAAACATCCACCCATTAGGGTAGAAGCTGATGAGATGAAAAGGAAAATTATCTCTTTTTTTGGGGTGGGAGAAAAAGTTCTTGTGAGACATTTAAACTTTGGTCTATCCTTCAAATGGATTTAGAATTAAGTTATAGTATCCTGATGGCTTAAGAATTTCTAAAAAAAGAAATTATATAAAAATGTGTCCAAAGCCATAACATGTTGGGCACCTGACTGAAGGAAAATAAAACTGCTCGGGAAAAATATTTCAATGACCCATCATGCACCATATTTTCTTGGGGTTGAGATAAGGAGGGAGAGTCTTGCTTAAGAACAAGATTAGAAAGAAAGGTATATAGGGCAGAAATTATTATCTATTGTTCACTATTATTGTCTCTTTTTCACTTCTACTGCCCAGCAGGTAGAACTGTGTCTGGCATAGAGGTACCCAATATATATTACTAAATGACTGAACACACAGGAACACACACACATGCACACAAGAAAATGAGGAAGTCAGACCGACTCAACAAACAAGATTTATCTAAAAACTTGAGATAATAGTGCAAAAATTTATAAAAACTTATAAAACAAATATGTTTGTAATAATTTAAAAGATATGAAAATGGAAGTTATTGGAAAATAAGATATTTATGAAGGAAGAGGTAAAACTTAAAAATAGGATTCTTAGAGATATAAATATATAGTCACTAAATTTACAATTTGGAGAGTAAGTTAAACAATAGCTGGAGAGAAAATTAGCAAATTGGAAGACAGATTTATGTAAATAAACCAAATAATTACAAAAGAACAAGAAAATGGAAAATAAGAAGGTGAAAGTAGCAGACATTGAAGATAATATTCAACATACATTTAACTGCATATCCAGAAGGAGAGCAAAAGTGATGAGTTAGAGAAAATATTTGAAGGTATGATGACTGAGAATTTAGCAGAATTAATGAAAGACACAAAGTTTTGTTTTTAAGAAACACAATTAGTTTCAAATACAAAAAGTAAAATTGAAATGCTGGAATACCAAAAATGAAATTATGTTAAAATAAACCAGTAAAAAAAAGGTAGAGTTACCATTAATGAAATGTGCCATATATAAATGTGTGGATGTAGGACAGTTTGTACCTATTACCACATTTTAAATAGCCACATATTTTTAAAATTGCTTTGGCAATATTATTTGTCCTAAGAAAAACATTTTCAAACAAATTACTTAATGAAGCTCTGATTAATGAGTATTAAAAATTATTATAAAAGCTTTCAAATATGAGGGGTTCCTGGGTGACTCTTGATTTAGGCTCAGACCATGATCTCAAAGTTGTGAGATTAAGCCCAATGTGGGGCTCTGTGCGGAATGTAGAGTCTGCTTGGGATTCTCTCCCTCTGCCCTTTAACCATTACTGCCTCTTCTCTGTCATGCACACTCTCTCTCAAAAGGAAATTTTTAAATAAGGAAAAAATAGGAAAAATAGTTTGAGACACTCACTATACCCTTCATTAATATTATTGGCATTTTGACACATTTGCTTCAACTACCCTCCTCCCTCCCTACTTTGCAGATTTAGTTTAAGTATGTTCTACACATAGCATCAATTTGCTTTTAAAAGAAAAAAGAAGCTATATTCTCACAGTGCCATTCTCATAATAAACATTGAAAATAATTCTTTGGTATCATCTAATAAACAGTTCATAATTATATTTCTTCATTTTAAAAAAATCTCTTTACACTTTTTTTTTTTTAAAAGAATAAAGATTCAAACAAGTTTATGCATTTGGTGGTCGTCTCCTTAAGTGCCTTTTCATATAAAGTCATCTCCTCATTAGCTTTCTGCCCATGCCATTGACTGGAGGCAAGTGCCCTGCAGGTTTCCCATGTTCTGGATTCAAATATTTGCTTTCTTTCAATTTTATAATTGTTCCTCTTTTCCACATAGTGCCTGTAAATGAAAGTTAGTGCTAGCAGTTTGATTTGATTCACATTCAACTTTTATGGCCAGACTATTCCCTGGATGGTCCTTTATGTTCCCTATTGCATCACCTGCAGACGCATAACATTAGATTGCCCCACTTGTTATAAAAACTGAGATGGGGGTGTCTGGGTGATTCAGTGGGTTAAGCCTCTGCCTTTGGCTCATGTCATGATTTCAGGGTCCTGGGATCCAGCCCTGCTTCAGGCTCCCTGCTCAGTGGGGAGTCTGCTTTTCTCTCTCCCTCTGCCCCTCCTCCCCAACTAAAGCTCTCTCTCAAATAAATAATTAAAATTTTTTTTTGAAAAAGCTTCATCAGCGATTTCTGGTAGTGACAGCCTGATGCCTTCCATTGAAAAGTTCACCATCAAACTTGAATCAATGTGCTTGAATCAATGATTCCATTTGGGTCGCAAAATGGTGATATTTTAATGTTATTATTCCTTTGGCATTGATTAGCTGGAATACTTCTTTAAAGAAACACTTTCTTGTATGTTGAGTAGAATTTTCATAAATATTTCAATTTAATTGAAATATAATTAATTGAAATATTTAATTTCTATGAATGTATTCTCTCTTTATCTTCAGATTTAATATTTGGATTTATGATGAAGTTTTGGAGATTTATCATGAATACAACTACACATTGATACTAGAATTTCAAATACACATTAAAACAGAACCTAGTCAGGGAGGAGTCAAGATGGCAGAGAAGTAGCAGGCTGAGGCTACATCAGGTAGCAGGAGATCAGCTAGATAGCTTATCGAAACATTGCAAACACTTACAAATCCAACAGGATTTACAGAAAATCAACCACTTTCTGAAAGGTAGGACTGGCGGAGAAGTGAATCCAAAGTGATGGGAAGATAGACTGCCGTGGGAAGGGCCGGCTTCCTGCAAGTGGCAGAGCAATGGAGCACAAAATCAGGACTTTTAAAAGTCTGTTCTGGGGGTGCCTGGGTGGCTCAGTGGGTTAAAGCCTCTGCCTTTGGCTCAGGTCATGGTCCCAGGGTCCTGGGATGGAGCCCCACATTGGGCTTTCTGCTCAGAGGGGAACCTGCTTCCTCCTCTCTCTCTCTCTCTCTGCCTACCTGTGATCTCTGTCAAACAAATAAAAAAATCTTAAAAAAAAAAAGTCTGTTCCACTGAGGGACATCGCTCCAGAGGCTAAACCGGGATGAAGCCCATGTGGGGTCAGCGTGGCCCCAGGACCTGCAGGGTGGTGGGATCAGGGGTGTCTGAGTGTCCCAGAGCTTGCAGGTATTAGAACAGGGAAACTGGCTACAGAGACAGAGCCGAGGAGTGAGCTCTCAGCTCGGGGTTGCCTTGAACAGGTCTCAGCCTGGGTGAGCTCGGAGCACGGCAGGAGGCCAGGGAGACAAGGTTATTGGGTGCTATTCTCTGAGGGTGCACTGAGGAGTGGGGGCCTGAGCTCTCGGCTCCTCTGGGCCGGAGACCAGGAGGCCGCCATTTGTATTCCCGTCCTCCGGAACTCTATGGAAAGCGCTCAGGGAACAAAAGCTCCCGAAAGCAAACCCCAGCGGATTACTCAGCCTGGCCCCTGGTAAGGGTGGTGCAAGTCCGCCTGGCGTAAAGACACTTGAAAATCACTACAAAAGGCCCCTCCCCCAGAAGATCAACAAGAAATCCAGCCAGGACCAAGTTCACCTACCAAAGAGTGCAGGTTCAATACTAAGGAGAGCAGCGGAATTCCAGAGGAGGAGAAAGCAAAGCACTGAACTCATGGCTTTCTCCCCATGATTCATTAGTCTTGCAGTTAATTTAATTTTTCTTTCTTCTGCTGCTAATTTTTTTTAAACTTTTACCCTTTTCTTTTTTAATGTTTTTTAACTAG
>NC_081559.1:77494021-77507310 GCF_022355385.1 Mustela nigripes
TCTCTTCTGATTTGGTTACAGCATATTTTCCTGGGGTCTTTGCCACCCTTTTAGTATTTTACTTGCTCCTTCATATACTCTTATCTGGACAAAATGACAAGGCAGAAAAATTCAAAATTCACCACAAAAAAAGAACAAGAGGTAGTACCAAAGGCTAGGGACCTAATCAATACAGACATTGGTAATATGTCAGATCTAGAGTTCAGAATGACGATTCTCAAGGTTCTAGCCGGCCTCAAAAAAGGCATGGAAGATATTAGTGAAACCCTCTTGGGAGATATAAAAGCCCTTTCTGGAGAAATAAAAGAACTAAAATCTAACCAAGTTGAAATTAAAAAAGCTATTAATGAGGTGCAATAAAAAATGGAAGCTCTGACTGCTAGGATAAATGAGGCAGAAGAAAGAAGTAGTGATATAGAAGACCAAATGACAGAGAATAAGGAAGCTGAGCAAAAGAGGGACAAACAGCTACTGGACCACAAGGGGAGAATTTGAGAGATAAGTGACACCATAAGATGAAACAACATTAGAATAATTGGGAATGCAGAAGAAGAAGAAAGAGAGAGGGGAGCAGAAGGTATATTGGAGAGAATTATTGTAGAGAATTTCCCTAATATGGCAAAGGGAACAAGCATCAAATCCAGGAAGTGCAGAGAACCCCCCCTCAAAATCAACAAGAATAGGTCCACACCCCATTACATAATAGTAAAATTTATAAGTCTTAGTGACAAAGAGAAAATCCTGAAAGCAGCCCAGGAAAAGAAGTCTGTAACATATAATGGTAAAAATATTAGACTTCCAGCAGACTTATCCACAGAGACCTGGCAGGACAGAAAGAACTGGCATGATATATTCAGAGCACTAAATGAGAAAAACATGCAGCCAAGAATATTATATCCAGCTAGGCTATCATTGAAAATAGAAGGAGAGATAAAAAGCTTCCAGGACAAACAAAAACTGAAAGAATTTGCAAACAGGAAATATTGAACCAGCTCTACAGGAAATATTGAAAGCGGTCCTCTAAGCAAAGAGAGAGTTGAAAAGTAGTAGACCAGAAAGGAACAGAGACAATATACAGGAACAGTCACCTTACAGGCAATACAATGGCACTAAATTCATATCTCTCAATAGTTACCCTGAATGTAAATGGGCTAAATGTTGCAATCAAAAGACACAGGGTATCAGAATTGATAAAAAAACAAAACCCATCTATATGTTGCCTACAAGAAACTCATTTCAGACCCGAAGTCACCTCCAGATTTAAAGTGAGGGGGTGGAAAACAATTTACCATGCTAATGGACATCAGAAGAAAGCAGGGGTGGCAATCCTTATATCAGATCAATTAGATTTTAAGCCAAAGACTATAATAAGAGATGAGGAAGGACACTATATCATACTCAAAGGATCTGTCCAACAAGAAGATCTAACAATTTTAAATATCTATGCCCCTAATGTGGGAGCAGCCAACTCTATAAACCAATTAATAACAAAATCAAAGAAACACATCAACAATAATATAATAATAGTAGGGGGCTTTAACACTCCCATCACTGAAATGGGCAGATCATCCTAGCAAAAGATCAACAAGGAAATAAAGGCCTTAAATGACACAATGGATCAGATGGACATCACAGATATATTCAGAACATTTCATGCCAAAGCAACAGAATACACATTCTTCTCTGGTGCACACGGAACATTCTCCAGAATAGATCACATCTTGCATCCTAAATCAGGTCTCAACCAGTATCAAAAGATTGGGATCATTCCCTGCATATTTTCAGATCACAATGCTCTGAAGCTAGAACTCAATGACAAGAGGAAATTTGGAAAGAACCCAAATACATGGAGGCTAAAGAGCATCCTACCAAAGAATGAATGGGTCAATGAGGAAATTAAAGAAGGATTGAAAAAATTCATGGAAACAAATGATAATGAAAACACAATGGTTCAAAATCTGTGGGACACAGCAAAGGCAGTCCTGAGAGGAAAATATATAGCGGTACAAGCCTTTCTCAAGAAACAAGAAAGGTCTCAAGTACACAACCTAACCCTACACGTAAAGGAGCTGGAGAAAGAACAGCAAAGAAAGCCTAAACCGAGTAGGAGAAGATAAATAATAAAGATCAGAGCAGAAATCAATGAAATAGAAACCAAAAAGAATAATAGAAGAAATCAATGAAACTAGGAGCTGGTTCTTTGAAAGAATTAATAAGATTGCTAAGCCCCTGGCCAGACTTATCAAAAAGAAAAGAGAAAGGACCCAAATAAATAAAATCATGAAAGAGGAGAGATCACAACTAACACCAAAAGAAATACAAACAATTATAAGAACATACTATGAGCAACTCTACGCAAACAAATTTGACAATCTGGAAGAAAGGAATGCATTTCTAGAGACATATAAACTACCACAACTGAACCAGGAAGAAATAGAAAACCTGAACAGACTCATAACCAGTAAGTAGATTGAAACGGCCAACAAAAATCTCCAAACAAACAAAAGCCCAGGGCCAGACGGCTTCCCAGGGAAATTCTATCAAACGTTTAAAGAAGAACTAATTCCTATTCTCCTGAAACTGTTCCAAAAAATAGAAATGGAAGGAAAACATCCAAACTCATTTTATGAGGCCAGCATCACCTTGATCCCCAAACCAGACAGGGATCCCATCAAAAAAGAGAACTACAGACCAATATCCTTGAGGAACACAGATGTGAAACTTCTCACCAAAATACTAGCCAATAGGACCCAACAGTACATTAAAAGGATTATTCACCACGACCAAGTGGGATTTATTCCAGGGCTGCAAGTTTTGTTCAACATCCGCAAATCAATCAGTGTGATACAACACGTTAATAAAAGAAAGAACAAGAACCATATGATAGATGGTTGCTCTCAATAGATGCTGAAACAGCATCTCAATAGATGCTGAAAAAGCATTTGACAAAGTACAACATCACTTCCTGATCAGAACTCTTCAAAGTGTAGGGATAGAGGGCACATACCTCAATATTATCAAAGCCATTTATGAAAAACCCACCACAAATATCATTCTCAATGGAGAAAAACTGAAAGCTTTTCTGCTAAGGTCAGGAACACGGCAGGGATGTCCATTATCTCCACTGCTATTCAACATAGTACTAGAAGTCCTAGCCTCAGCAATCACACAACAAAAGGAAATTAAAGGCATCCAAATCGGCAAAGAAGAAGTCAAACTATCACTCTTCGCAGATCATATGATACTATATGTGGAAAACCCAAAAGACTCCACTCCCAAACTGCTAGAACTTATATCGGAATTCAGTAAAATGTCAGGATATAAAATCAATGCACAGAAATCAGTTGCATTTCTCTACACCAACAACAAGACAGAAGAAAGAGAAATTAAGGAGTCAATCCCATTTACAATTGCACCCAAAACTATAAGATACCTAGGAATAAACCTAACCAAAGAGGCTAAGAATCTATATTCAGAAAACTATAAAGTACTCATATAAAGAAATTGAGGAAGCCACAAAGAAATGGAAAAATGTTCCATGCTCCTGGATTGGAAGAAGAAATATTGTGAAAATGTCTATGCTACCTAAAGCAATCTACATATTTAATGTAATTTCTATCAAAGTACCATCCATTTTTTTTTCAAAGAAATGGAACAAATAACCCTAAAATTTATATGGAACCAGAAAAGACCTCAGATAGCCAAAGGAATATTGAAAAAGAAAGCCAACATCGGTGGCATCACAATTCCGGACTTCAAGCTCTATTACAAAGTTGTCATCATCAAGACAGCATGGTACTGGCACAAAAATAGACATATAGATCAATGGAACAGAATAGAGAGCCCAGAAATAGACCCTCAGCTCTATGGTCTACTAATCTTCGACAAAGCAAGAAAGAATGTCCAATGGAAAAAAGACAGACTTCAATAAATGGTGTTGGGAAAATTGGACAGCCACATGCAGAAAAATGAAATTGGACCATTTCCTTACACCACACATGAAAATAGACTCAAAATGGATGAAGGACCTCAATGTGAGAAAGGAATACATTTAAATCCTTGAGGAGAACACAGGCAGCAACCTCTTTGACCTTAGCTGCAGCAACATTTTCCTAGGAACATCGCCAAAGGCAAGGGAAGCAAGGACAAAAATGAACTATTGGGATTTCATCAAGATCAAAAGTTTTTGCACAGCAAAGGAAACAGTTAACAAAACCAAAAGACAACTGACAGAACGGGAGAAGATATTTGCAAAGGACATATCAGATAAAGGGCTAGTGTCCAAAATCTATAAAGAACTTAGCAAACTCAACACCCAATGAACAAATAAACCAATCAAGAAATGGGCAAAAGACATGAACAGACAGTTCTGCAAAGAAGACATCCAGATGGCCAACAGACCCATGAAAAAATGCTCCATATCACTCGGCATCAGGGAAATACAAATCAAAACCACAGTGAGATATCACTTCACACCAGTCAGAATGGCTAAAATTAACAAGTCAGGAAATGACAGATGCTGGCGAGGATGTGGAGAAAGGGGAATCCTCCTACACTGTTGGTGGGAAGGCAAGCTGGTGGAACCACTCTGGAAAATAGCTTGGAGTTTCCTCAAAATGTTGAAAATAGAGCTACCCTATGACCCAGCAATTGCACTACTGGGTATTTACCCTAAAGATACAAACATAGTGATCCGAAGGGGCACGTGCACTCGAATGTTTACAGCAGCAATGTCTACAATAGCCAAACTATGGAAAGAACCTAGGTGTCCATCAAACAGATGAATGGATAAAAAAGTTGTGGTACATATACACAATGGAATACTATGCATCCATCAAAAGAAATGAAATCTTGCCATTTGCGACGACGTGGATGGAACCAGAGGGTATTATGCTTAGCGAAATAAGTCAACTGGAGAAAGACAACTATCATATGATCTCCCTGATATGAGGAAGTGGAGATGCAACATGGGGGGTTAAGGGGGTAGGAGAAGAATGAATGAAACAAGATGGGATTGGGAGACAAACCATAAGTGACTCTTAATCTCACAAAACAAACTGAGGGTTGTTGGGGGGAGGGGTTTGGGAGAGGGGGTGGGGTTATGGACATTGGGGAAGGTATGTGCTATGGTGTGTGCTGTGAAGTGTGTAAACCTGGTGATTCACAGACCTGAACCCCTGAGAATAAAAGTACATTAAATGTTTATTAAAAATTAAAATAAAAAAACCAGAACTTAGTCTTGCCAATTGGTGTAGTGTTTTCCTCTGATTCCATTTTTAGAATTATTCTAACTTTTTATAAATCCATCAGTTTTCCTGCTAAAATGCTAGGTGAAAAGCAATCATCCTTATCTTTTTGCCATAACACTTATACAAAGGGATATGGAAACCAGATTAATTGGTTAGATTAACATCTATCATTTTTCTCTTTTTGCCTACCAGCTGTCTACTCTTAGAGGGAAATATCCAGCATCTGTGCATGACTGGTTCTAAAACAACTCTGCTAACAGATGGTGACTTGAAGGAATCCTATAGTTCATCATTAAATGTGGATGTCAAATTTCTGAACATGTTGAGAGGAAATTGTTTAATTTTTTCCATTCTTAGGTGCTAACTCACTTGAAAAAAAAAGGCTGTAGGTTAGTGTTGGGAGCATCTTAGGGAAAGAAGTATGAAAAATACACCGGACCTCTCTTCAGAGACCTGATTTTCTGGTCCCACTAAGTGCCTTGATTCATCCTTTGGATGTCTGAAGATAGACTTTGAAGAAACTCCACTGTTCTTTGGGATCACCAATGTCTTTAAACATAGGTGAGTGGATGGGTACTTGAAATTGTCCCCATGATGTCATGGATAAATGATATTTGGGATAAGATAATGTTCTATAAAAACTTTTTAGTGCATGGCTGTGAATTACCAAAAGTCAAGTGAATGACTTTTTAAAGAAATTTAAATGCTTCCAGGGGCATCTGGGTGGCTCAGCCGTTAAGTGTCTGCCTTTGGTCAGGTCATGATCCCAGGTTCCTGGAATTGAGCCCCACATCGGGCTCCTTGCTCAGCGGGAAGCTTGCTTCTCCCTCTCACACTCCCCTTGCTTGTGTTCCCTCTCTGGCTGTGTCTCTCTCTGTCAAATAAATAAATAAAATCTTTTTAAAAAAAGAAATTAAATGCTTCCAGATAAATATAAGGCTTTAAAATGAAAGCTTATGGATATTAGCTGTATTTCTTACTTTTTTTTTTTAAAGAATTTATTTATTTATCAGAGAGAGAGAGGGGGAGAGAGCAAGCACAGGCAGACAGAATGGCAGGCAGAGGCAGAGGGAGAAGCAGGCTCCCCGCTGGGCAAGAGCCCGATGTGGGACTCGATCCCAGGACGCTGGGATCATGACCTGAGCCGAAGGCAGCTGCTTAACCAACTGAGCCACCAAGGAGTCCCTGTATTTCTTACTTTTGTGGCAATGTCTGCTCTTCCAAATTCACTGGGCTTTAGACATACTGGCCATTTATGGCTCCTCAAATACATCAGGCATTTTCTTGTCTCATGGCTTTGTGCTTACTGTTTCTTTAAAATGATTTTCTCCAATGCACAGTTTTGTCCCATATTTTATTTAGGTCAAATGTCACCTCCTTAGAGAAACTTTCTGTGGGCATATCCTGTCACTCTATCCCCTTTATTGTTCTTTATAGCACTCAAAATTCTTTACTTATTTATCTTTTGAATGTCTTTTTTCATAGAATTCCATGAGAATGTTTGTTGTATTCACAGGACTTAGGAAAGTGCCTGGAACCTGGCTAGCACATACATCGGTTAGAATTGTTTTTTGGTTCTGAGTTACAGACAGTGCAGTCAAGAGAGCTTTAACTGTAGGGACATTTATCTACACTTTACAAGACCCCTAAGGGCTGACTCTCATGGGTTGGAGTGGACTCCTAAGAATTTTTCTCCATATCCACACTGCCATGTTTGGTGTTTGTTCTTTGGTCCTTATGTTTTTTGACTGTCAGACACAAGATTTCCTCAGTTCCAGGCAGAATGAGAAGGAAAGAGGTGTCACTAGGAACCTTTGTTACTTTTATCAGACAGCAGAGATATTACCACAAACGGCCAGCTGACTTTTGCTTACATATCATTGAATAGAATTGTGTCATATAGCTCCTAGCTGAAAAGGAGCCTGGAAGGTGAATATGCAAGATGTCCTAATGCTTTAGCAGAGGTAAGCAAGGGGGAAGAGAGTCTTGGGGATGGCCTTTGGGAAAGCTAGCTAATAACATCTATCATGGTAGTCAACAAAAATTCATGGAATGAATGTTAATCAAAATGACAAGAGTTGCTTTTAGCTCAGGAGTGCAGTAAATGTCTAAATTCCTGTTTGTCGATATTAACGTCTTTAAGGAACTTGGATTTTTGACATTTCACTAAACCTAAGGAGAGTATTAGTATCTAAAATTAAATACAATGAAAAATAACAAATGAATTAAAATGGTAAAAATGATAAAACATGTAGTCACCATTTTTTTAAAAAAAATTTTTATTTGTTTATTTATTTGAGGAAGCGGGGAGCACATTGCGGGTGGTGAGGGGAGAGGGAAAAAGAATCTTAAGTAGACTCCCTTCTGAGCATGGAACCCAACATCAGGGCTCCATCCCAGGACTGTGAGATCATGACCTGAGCCAAGATCAAGAGTCGGATGCTCAATTGACTGAGCCACCCAGGTGCCCCAGGTAGTTATTTTTTACTTAGGACAAAACTTCCTATGGAGGTCACACAACATAGTGATTCAATGAATCAGCAATCCTAAGTTTGGATTTGAGCTCATCTGGGTGTTGCTTAATTCTTCCAAACCTCATTTTTTCATCATTAAAATGAAGATAATGGATACCAATTTTATTCATAATGGTTAGTCTTCTATTAGAAAACGTATGCAAAATAGTATAGCTTAACACTTAGCACTTTACTGGAAAAAAGTCCAAAATTTAGATATAAAACTAAGTAAAAAAGTAAGTATAATTACTCAGATCTCCTTTTCATGATCCTAACTATCCTTGAGATAGTTAGCATTTTTAACCTCCCAAATAAAGTCTGATCATATCTCCATGTTCCATGTATGCTTACTTTCAAAATGGCAAAAAATATTCAAGTAGATTATTGGACAGTCTCTTAAGGTAATTCTGCTTAAAAGAACAAATGGCTTGAACAGTTTAAATTATGAAATTTTATGAGACTAATATAAAACTGTAGTCTATCATTAGTTTTTTGTGGTTCATTAGTTACAGTGCTTAGAAGTTGAATGCCACCTGGGTAAGGACGCATTAGATTATTTTCCACAGGCCTGTCTATCTTGATATAGTGCTGACTCTGTTATTCTTGCATCTAATGTATTCGAGTTGGCATAGAAATGAAAGACATAATTCTCATTACATGTGCTAAGCCAGGCAGCAAGGGAAACAAGCCTGACTAAATGCTTGGATTTCACCCAGTGATGCAGCAAACTAATGTTGTTTCTAAAAATGAAAACTGTGTCTGTATTTGTCAGCTGGAAATGTCCAGGGCTTTAGAGAAAGTATGCAATAAATGGAGGACACTGTTCACTAAGTTAAACCCCTTTAACTCAAAAGCACTGAAATGAAGTTCTCTGTGAATAATAAAGGTGCTTGTGTTAATAACATGGAACACTTTGGTGATTTTATGCTGAAGGACACATTGTATGACATTTTTATTTTAACATGATGCATTCCTTGGCAGCAGCAGCTAATAAAATCAGATGGATTTTTTTTTTAAAGTTTCAGAAACTGTTCAAATAGCTCTTGTAGGTCAATTGTATTGTCTAAAGTTTAAAAATTGGCATCTGTAAGAGTTTTAGTTGTCTTTCTTTCATTATTATAAACTTTGAACTTGATCTATTTTTCTGTGATTACAAAGATTAACCCACTATATTTTATTTGGTTAGAATTACTCCTAAGTACTAACCTGATTTTGAGATAATCACTTCACAATTACTATTTCTATTTCCTGCTCTGCTTAAAGGCTTGCCCATCTTGTTTCTCACTTGTTCCCCATTCATTAAGCTTATCAAATTCATGATTGTTTATTAGAATATGTGATGGCTCAAATGCCTCTGATGAATTACCTATTAGAAAAGTAGTAGGTTTTATTGATGATGTCGCTATGAAAAGTGATTTCCATAAAAATTCCTTGTATTTCCTTCAAATAGGGAACAATGTCACAAATGAATATTGTGTGAGAATAATTAATTATGCATTAGTAGCTGATACTTTCAATAGGATTAAGACTTTACCTATTTCTTTAGGCAATTTTCATCTCATATTAATTTAATAATTTTTTTTCTTTTAATGTACCTGAACCTCTTTTTCCTAAATAAAGTATTCTGGGGTTTCATGCATAATTACTGACACAATGAAGATTTCTGTCTAGAAAATGGGAAGGACAGAAATGTTCTTTGATGTCTGTAAAATGAGTTCCAAATTTTATCTTTCATGGAATATCATAAAGCATTCATGGAATTATCATTACTGGCTACCCATTCACTCTGGAAGCTTCAGAGTAATATATGGAATAAATGACTAAAGTGGCTTCACTTCCAGGGCTTTGGAGTTTTTTGACAGTTATGATCAACATAATTACAGTGTGTCTGACTTACAGTTGCAGCCTTTGGTGTGAAGGATTGTGGTGTGAAGTCGTTAATATGACTTTTGTAGTAGTTTCTCAACACACTTAGAATTCAGCAGTATTTGGCCAATGATTCCAAAAACTATATTTTATGGTGGGGTTTAGGAGTAGTTGTTGTAAGGACTCAGTTTAGGCATACAGTGAATTGCATTTATTCAATCAACAAACTCTTATTGAGCACCTACACTCACCTATGGACTCACTGAACTGGCACTCAGCTAGGTTTTCTCATTATGAATTCATGAAGTGTTTTGGGGGGAACTTGTGCTAAATTGTGCCTGAGGCCAACGCTTTAGTCTTTTCTCCCTTAATTCCAGCTGATAGGAAAGTCACAGGAAGGAATAGGTAAATTTATTGTATATGGTATGAACATGAGTTTTGAGATCAAATACTTTTGCAGGCTTGAAACTTTGGAGTTGCATTTCAAGTCTTATTTAACATTTCAAGAAATATGCATGGGCATAGAATCTAGTGCATTTTAAGTCCTCAAGAAAATATAAAGATGAAAAATAATCAGAATGCTAATATCCTTTACAATCTTTTTCTTGTTTATGGGCTGTTTGTAGCAGCTACTACAGAGCTCCCACTGCATCTTAACTCCTGTAGCTCATTATCTTAGAGAATGCCTCTAGGCTCTGCCAAAGGGACCTAATCATCTTTTGGGGTCCTTTGCAGACCTTTTACTTCAGATGCAGTTGTCCCTTTCTACAACCCAGAATAACACTTTCTTACCTGAGCTCAGATTTCTATTTTTCTGGCAACCTTGATCTGAGACAAAGAACTGGGCTTCCTCCTCGTCCTTGTAGTTCCACATGAGCCCCCAAATAAGCTTACATTGCTGAACATAAATTTGAAAATGTATTTATTACATTGATGAGTTCCAAATATTACTTCACTAATTGACATCAATGTTCTGGTGAGGTGTTTTGGCTTTACGAGATTTTTTGGTACTCATTTATCTTATAGTTCTGGAGAGCTTACAGAGAAAATTTAATCTGTTAAAAAAATCTTATCTAAGATTTTAATATCTCTACATCAATTTTGAAAAGAGAATCTTTTAGAAAATGGCCTACCTGTTGTTTGCTTATGTGTGCCAAAGTCCATTGAAATGATATCAGAAATAAACACGAAGAGCCAAGTTCCCAAGGGCACGCTGTTGTGCCCTTGGAGTCAAAACATAGCATTTTAAATTGAAACAGATTTATTTAATAATAAGATAAACAGAACAATAGGAGTCTCAGCAGGAGATAAGTAGGTGGCGCTGAACTGTGTGATCACTACACCAAGTGAAGGTTGATGATGTTGCTAAATCACAAATATCAATCAGTGTGGAGCGATTATAATATATCACACTCCCGGAGAGGGAGAAGCCTGTTAATACATACTTCTGAAAGGGGTGTAGCTTACTTGCTTCATATCCTTTTGCCACAGAGTATTGACTGCAACTGTCAGCTGGGAAGTACGTACTTATTTTACTTTTTTTATTACACCTTTATTCAGACGTAATTTACCTGCCATAAATTTTACCCACTTAAGGTTTACAGTTCAACCATCTTTTTTTTTTTTTTAAAGATTTTATTTATTTATTTGACAGAGAGAGATCACAAGTATGCAGAGAGGCAGGCAGAGAGACAGAGAGGAGGAAGCAGGCTCCCTGCTGAGCAGAGAGCCCGATGCAGGACTCGATCCCAGGACCCTGAGATCATGAACTGAGCTGAAGGCAGAGGCTTAACCCACTGAACCACCCAGGTGCCCCAACCATCTTTATTATAATCACAGAGTTGTGCACAATTTTAGAAAATTATCATTACCCCATATAGAAACTCTCTACCAATTTAGCAGTCATTCCCCATTTCCTCCCAATTTCCCAGCCCTAGACAATCACTAATCTACTTCCTTTCTCTATAGATGTGCCTGTTCTGGAGATGCCTTATTATAGAACCGGACAATATATGGTCTTCTGGACCTGGCTTCTTTAACTTAGCATCAGGTTTTCAAGGCCTTAGGTAGAAGCTAGAAGTAAACAGGAGGGAGCCTCCTGAGGCAGAGGTCCAGGTGTTGAAGGGAATTGATAGAGACAGGAGCTGGAGGAAAGGACCGCAACAAAGCAAGCCACACATTAAAAGCCTGGAGATACAACATCCTGACCTTGTGGCTTCCAAGACCTTGAGGCTGACAGACGGAGAGCCACAGGTGTAGAACAAGCGCTCTCTTTTCCCAGCTCTGCCCCAGGGTAACCCCTACATTCGTTATAATATTTTTGCTTTGCAGGCACAGCCTCCACAACCCCCCAACCCCCTCGCCAGCATTGAGAAAGGCTGCCATGGTGGTTCTCCCTCCCAACCTGTGTGAGGAGTTTCCCAAATGATTAGAATCGGGCTCCATTAGAGATCCCCCACTGTCAGTCACAGCTCCTTCCAGAGAGAGCTGACTATATCCAATTCCCAAATAACCTAGGTACAGGTTCTATTTCTCCCACCTTGAGTGTGTACTTTCACTTTAATAAACTGCTCTGTGCTTGCTTTCCTTCTGGCTGTCTTTACTTGGAGCATGGTTCCCCACCTAAATCTTACTGTGGGAAATCCAGACACAGAGACCTCCATTTGCACAGTGTGGACACCCTCTCTCTCATGCCTGACTAAGGGTCATCATGTAGCATAAATTAGCAGTTTATTCCTTTTTATTGCCAATTAATATTCTATTGTATGGATATATCACACTCTACTTATCTGTTCATTACTTGATGAACTTGGATGTCAATGCTGAGCAGAGATGCTTCCTTTCTGTAATAAATGAAAGCAAATTCTTTCAGTTGAGCTGCAGCTTGTACAGAAGGTGAAATGGTTGAGCAAAGGAGTGGAAAATTGGAATCTGAGTTGTAAAAAGTCAAAAGCTTCTTTTTTTTTTTTTGACAAAAGCAAATGTCTAATACTGAATTTTAAATCTTCTACAATGTTGATATGTTCTCCCCTTCACTGTTTTAAATGTCTGTTGAAAGTCAGTCACTGACAGCTGACTCACATGTGTTGAGAGCAGGTGGAAGAAATCAAAGAGATAGGCTGTGTCCCTTGTTTGGGTTGACAGTATTGAAGAGATTTACGGGAATCATAGAAAGCAGAGAAGGGAGTAGGAATTCAGATGTAGGAAATGATTCAGAGGCACCGTGAAGAAAACTAAGCCTCTCAGCCATCACAGAACTCTTAGGGAAGCCACTGGAAACCCCCAAAAGCCATGGACAAGTGTTCCAGTGGTATTTATCCCCATCTTTAGATGCAGGGAAACCCTAGCTGGCATGCAAGGACCACAGGTAGTGAATCACTACTATGAAATGTGCCTGAAGTTTTAAAAACACATTTATTAAAAATAGCTAATTTTTTCTTTTTTTAAGATTTTATTTATTTATCTGACAGACAGAGATCACAAGTAGGCAGAGCAGCATGCAGAGAGAGAGAGAGAGAGAAGAGGAAGCAGGCTCCCTGCTGAACAGAGAGCCCAATGTGGGGCTCGATCCCAAGACCCTGGGAACAAGACCTAAAGCAGAGGCTTTAACCCGCTGAGCCACCCAGGTGCCCCCAAAATAGCTCATTTTTAAAAATCATGG
>NC_081559.1:77507320-77604388 GCF_022355385.1 Mustela nigripes
TCTTTCTTTCTTTCTTTCTTTCTTTCTTTCTTTCTTTCTTTCTTTCTTTCTTTCTTTCTTTCTTCCTTTCTTTTTTTTTAGTAGATGATCTTGCTCGACTTTGAGTATCCACAGGCCTGAGTTTGGTTTAGGAAGAGTATGGATAAATCCAAGGAGAACAGAGATAATATTTAACTCTCCGTGTTCAAAAATAAGATTTTACAGATTTAAAAACTGAGCTATTATCTTTAGAAAGGATTCTCTAAATTCCTTTATCTTTCTCTTTGACTTATCTTTCTTTTTAACTTAGGCTTGCTTTGCTGCTCCAGACAGTGTGCAAGACATCTACGTAGGAAGAGGAAATGGGTAGACCCTGCTTTTTCAGACCCTGGGAAGAAAAGCACAAAGATGTTCATGTTGGGGCTGGACGTGGAGGTCCTCGGGAGGAGGAATTGTAGGTATGTATGTTAACATTAAGGGCAGAAGGGCTCCTCCAGCTGTATTATTCTCCTCTCTCTTTATTAGGGTTCTATCAATAGGCTCTCTCTTGGTTGTCCCACATTAAACTTGGGGCACAGCCACAGGAATGTAAACTTGACAACAAAATGGGGTAAGATCATGTAGGGATTTGAAGTTAAGATTTCTCATGTGGTGTGAGCTCTGGAATTCTAGCCAGCTTGCCAAAAGGTCCTCCATGGTGGGGTGGACCCGTGGGCTAGGATCCTGATGGAAGATGAGGCCGAAGATCTGGGGCCTGTAGCCAGCCAGAGTTGAATGAACTCAAAACCAGTAAAGGGGATCTGGACCAAAGATTGCCAGTCACATATGCTGTGTCAGAGCACTTTGATCTATCATATGTAATATGAGTTGGCTGTCAAGGAACTGTTTTAAAGTAGTGAAAGAGCCCAAAGTTTATACAAGATTGGACATTTATCCCAATATCTATCTCTCATCTAACATTATTATCCATGTGCATATTTTTGCTCACCAACAGGTAGAAACTTAGACCAGAGTCATCACCTATGAGATAAAGAAATGACATTTTCTCTGTACATCAGATTTATAGTGATATTTAAAGCTTGTGACTCGTCTACATATATACAACTATTATCTCTTATTAGAATTTATCATAGTTCTGGTACTTACCGAATTTTCCTCACAAGGTATTTTGAAACTTTGTGGGGCTATAGCCAAGAAAAACCTGTCCTCTGTGTTCTATCGTTGTACTTACCTTTTTCTTTTCTTTTCTTTTAAAGATTTTATTTATTTATTTGACAGACAGAAATCACAAGTAGGCAGAGAGAGAGAGGAGGAAGCAGGCTTCCCGCTTAGCAGAGAGCCCGATATGGGGCTCGATCCCAGGACCCTGGGATCATGACCTGAGCCGAAGGCAGAGGATTTAACCCACTGAGCCACCCAGGCGCCCCTACTTACCTTTTTCTTTCCTTCTTTTTTTTTTTTTTTTTAAGATTTTCTTTATTTATTTGACAGAGAGAGAGCACAGACAGGGGGAGAAGCAGGTTGGAGAGGGAGAAGCAGGCTCCCCACTGAGCAGGGAGCCCGATGTACGGCTCGATCCCGGGACTCTGGGATCCTGACCTGAGGTGAAGGCAGATGCTTAACCACTGAGCCACCCAGGTACCCTGTATTTTCCGCTTTTATTGACTGATTATTGTCCCTAGCTGTCTAGAGCCTAAAGAAATAGGTGTCTGGCAGTGTTGGTGTCCTGGTTATGAGGAGGAAATTTCAAATGAGATAGTTCTCCATTCTTAAACTGGCTCTTCATTTCCATATTAGCTTGACCTAACACTCTGAGGATACTAGTTAGAATTTTTTTTTTTTTTTTTTAGATTGCATTTCTGCCTTCTATTATTTTTTATCCATCCAGGGTAAGTTTCTCCCCTTTACTCAGTTTCCATTAGATATCTGGTGAGTTTTGGATGAGCATTCATGTTTTTGAAACAAGGAATATATTGATTCATAAAAACACCTTATATGGAATCTCCTTTGCAAAATGTCTATTTTGAATGGGATACAAGGCTGACTGCAGAATTTTGGCTCCATTTCTGGCTAGCTTGGAACCCTCACAATTTTCAAAGCAGTGGAGATTTCATGGGGGGTAATCTGGTCGAGATTGTAACACAGATCTCATAACAAAGCCACACAGACTAGCTGACTTCACAGAAACATTGGTTCTCACTGTCCTGGAGGCTAGAGGTCTGAGATTAAGGTGTCTGCAGGGTTGGTTTCTTCAGAGCCCTCTCTCCTTGGCTTGTAGATGGCCTTCTTTTCCTTCACATGGTCTTTCCCTCTATGTCTGTGCCCTATCTCCTCTTCTTATAAGGACACCAGTCTTCCTGGATTAGGGCCCACCTGTAATCTTAACCTAATTACAACTTTAAAGGCCTGATCTCCAAATATGGTCACATTTGGAGGTAATAGGGTTAGGATTTCAACATATGGATTTGGGACGGACACAGTTCAGCCTAGGACAGTGATCTTCACTGAGTTTTACTCCTGGGAGCACCTGTCATCCTTGTTTTACTCTTTGGGTACAATACGTTATTTTGGGATTTTTGCAGGCTTGCCCTGCTTATGTCCTCAGCCCAGACACGCGAACTAATCATCCTTCCCAAACAAATCTTCCACTGTTTTTAGTGGGACGTCCTTGCAGCTCCAGCTGGAGATGAAGCTACAGCCTTCCTGAATGGGTATTTGTTTCCAGAGGAAGCCGGCATCCCCTTTTATAGCCTCCTCACGTACTGAAGCTGAACTGTTTTGGTTTGGTAAGACTGGGTTTATAAAGATAAATCCTTCTTTTTCCATCTTCCAGAAATTTGTGAAAATACCAGACTACTAAATCCATAGAAAGCATCCTTTCTTGACTCCATAGTGCCCTGGGTTTTGTTTTCCTCTTCTTTTGTTTGTTTACATTTGTAATTTCTTTCTTTTTTTTTAATTTTTATGTATTTTTTAAATTTCTTTTTGGTGTTCCAGAATTCATTGATTATGCACCACACCCAGTGCTCCATGCAATTTGTGCCTTCCATAATACCCACCATCTGGTTCTCCCAACCTCACACCCCCCGCCCCTCCAAAACCCTCAGTTTGTTTCTCAGAGTCCACAGTCTCTCATGGTTCGTCTCCCCTTCCAATTTCCCCCAACTCCCTTCTTTCCAGTTTACATTTGTAATTTCAAAGGGCATTTGGGAGGGAGAAGAGGAAGATGTGTGCTTTGTATGGCACATTGAACTCGAAGTTAACTATAAAATTTTAAACTATTATATTTGTATTTTCTATTTGTGGCTTATATACAAAAATCTTAGGTTGTTCCTTTTTTTTTTTTTTTTAAAGATTTTATTTACTTATTTGACAGACAGAGATCAGAAGTAGGCAGAAAATGGTTGCCAAACTGTGGAAAGAACCAAGATGCCCTTCAACGGACGAATGGATAAGGAAGATGTGGTCCATATACACTATGGAGTATTATGCCTCCATCAGAAAGGATGAATACCCAACTTTTGTAGCAACATGGATGGGACTGGAAGAGATTATGCTGAATGAAGTAAGTCAAGCAGAGAGAGTCAATTATCATATGGTTTCACCTATTTGTGGAGCATAACAAATAGCATGGAGGACAACGGGAGTTAGAGAGGAGAAGGGAGTTGAGGGAAACTGGAAGGGGAGGTGAACCATGAGAGACTATGGACTCTGAAAAACAATCTGAGGGTTGAAGGGGTGGGGTGTGGGAGGTTGGGGGAACCAGGTAGTGGGTATTGGAGAGGGCATGGATTGCATGGAGCACTGGGTGTGGTGTAAAAACAATGAATACTGTTATGCTGAATATAATTAAAGAAAAAAAAGAAGTAGGCAGAGAGGCAGGACCCCCTACTGAGCAAAGAGCAGGATGCAGGGCTCAATCCCAGGACCCTGGGATCATGACCTGAGCTGAAGGCAGAGGCTTTAACCCACTGAGCCACCCAGGCACCCCTGTATGTTATTTCTTAATCCTCAAGACAGTTTTGAGAGTTAGCTATGACTGGCCTGATCTCCTGGAATCTTAGTGTCTTCATTGACACTTTAAAGGTGATGATTATAAAGATACTCTATATATCACAGAGCTTTTAGGATACAAAGAGATCAGGTATGTAATTTAGATACAGTGCCTAGCTTATAGCAGATGCTCTGAAAATATTAGTTTATTTGTCCAGTGCTAAGTCCTATAGTATTTTTAAGCTCCAGGCAACTATGCCCACAGCACATTTATGGCATTATAGCAAACTGCAATGTCCTTTCATTCTCTTTCCTGAAGGGCTTTTGTGTATAGCTCCCTCTGCTACTGGCTTATTTAGTATGTAAAATTCCTCTCCCAAGGATTAGCTTATATTAAGAATATTAATTATATTATCATATATTTATAATATATATTAAAATTAATAAAAGTTCTGGGGTGCATGGGTGGCTCAGTCAGGTAAGTGTATGCTTTTGGCTCAGGTCGTGATGTAAGGGTCCTGAGATTGAGCCCCATGTTGGGGTCCCTGCTTAGGGGGGAGTTTGCCTTTTCCTCTTCCTTTCCCTCTGTGATCTCTCTCACTCTCACTGTCTATCAAATAAATACATAAAGTATTTAAAAAAATAATAAAAGTTCCAAAACTGGGTCCTGCAAGACCCTGTCAAATAGAATATTGTCCAAATGTTTTTTCCTTCTACAACTATGTCCCTGTAAGTTGATTAAATGTAGTGTTTGTGGCCATTGACCATAAGGAAAAAATGCCCTCTTTTAGTATTGTTTCTTAAGCTAATCACATTTAATTCATCTTGTTTCAATGTTCAGGAATTTTGCAAAATCGAGCACTGTGGACTCACAGTACAATAAAACCCTTACAATGCTCTTGTGTCATATTTGTTTCATTTGCCTCTTGCTTTTTTCTCTATCACCCTTTACTTTCTGATGTGTCTCTTGGGCTTGAATTACACATCTGAATATACAGAGTAGATTTGGTGTACCGGGGATTTTTATGTGCCCTAAGTTACAGATCTGCTGTGCTATGTGACTTGTGTTTCCAGACTCGTTCATAATCCTAAGTGAGGGAGAGATCTGTGTTCAGGGTTGTTGCATTTCACAAGAATGGAGAATTGGACGAAAGCTCAAGGCACATTATCTGTTAGTTTTTAAAACCCTGAGCATTTCAAGGGAAACATAATCCATATGTATCTCATCTGTTCACAACTTTCCTTATCAAAATATTATGCTGTTGAGCTCAGAGGTGCCCAGGATGTCAGTTAAGCTTTTTTTTTTTTTTTTTTTTTTAGATTTTATTTGTTTATTTGACAGAGAGAAATCACAAGTAGATGGAGAGGCAGGCAGAGAGAGAGAGAGGGAAGCAGGCTCTCTGCTGAGCAGAGAGCCCGATGCGGGACTCGATCCCAGGACTCTGAGATCATGACCTGAGCCGAAGGCAGCGGCTTAACCCACTGAGCCACCCAGGCGCCCCATCAGTTAAGCTTTTTGAAGATTTCTCATTTAATTGTGTAATAGGAGATCATGTTTTGGCAAGAAAAAGAGGTTCTGTCCCTTCTAAATTCTCTATCTCAAAATTTAGTTGTCTTTATCTTCCCCAAATCAAGAGATTTAAGGCACAGATTTATTTTAAATTATTAAAAATGAGCTAATGCTATTATAGGTATATAAATAAGAAAAAAGAGAGACGGCACCTGGGTGGCTTAGTCAGTGAAGCATCTGCCTTTGGCTCCAATCATGATCCCAGGGTCGTGGGGTTATGGCCCCAGGGTCCTGGAATCAAGCCGTGTCAGACTCCCTGCTCAGCAGGGGAGTCTGCTTCCCTCTCTCTCCCTCTGCCCCTGCTCTTGTGCTCTCTCTTGCTCTGTTTCTCAAATAAATAAAATCTTTAAAGAGAGAGAGAGAGAGTTCTCAACACAGTTACTACTGTGTTGATTTAGAAATCTTAAGGGGAAAGAAGACTGTAGAAAATAATTTTATTTCTAAACAAAGAATCCTTTGGAAGCAAACTAAATAACTACAGGATATCTTTCATCAACGTCAGAGAACATAAAGAGGGTGTGGATATTCAAATTATTACAAATCAGTGTTGAATTATAACATTGGCAAATTCTTACTGATTTTACCATATTTGTTAATTTAATATAAAAATAAAATTCTCAATAGTGTTGATAACTTTATCAGGTGACTTTTGGAAAACTTTTAAATTTTGTTGTTTTATCCTCTGGAATAGTTCCTGTGTATGATCATATTTATAGTTTACAAAAATGGCTGTTATGGGTTATGTTTTCATTTACTGTATTATCCTACAAACTACATGCTCAAAATCTATACCAGAAAAGATGTGATTTCAACTTAAGTGAGATTTTTTTTTTAGTGTGTTGTTTTTGGTAAATTCTTAGATTTTGAATGATAGTCCAATACAGAATTCATTTGTCTCACTTTCTTCTTGCATTCAGGCCTTCCCAGCTGTGCATGGATTTCCATTTTGGCTCTGCTATGTGACATCAGGCATTAAGTAGCATCTCTGAGCCTGTTTCCTAATATATATTAGAAAAAGAAGGGTAAGAACCATATGCCTCACAGAGAGTTGTGAAGATTAAATATGATTTCCATTATATACTGCTGTGGTCACTGATGCTATTACTAGAAATGATGGCAACAAATTTCACCATTCAGAATAATTTCCTTAAAATTTTTTTTTTATTTGAGTATAGTTGACATACAGTGTTACATTAATTTCAAGTGTATGGCATAGTGATTCAACTTCTTTATATGTTATACTGTGCTCACAAGTGTAGCTACCGTCTTTTACCACACAATGGTATTATAATACCATTGACTATATTCCCTAGGCTGTGCCTTTTATTCCTGTGATTTATTCATTCCATAACTGGAAACCTGCATCTCCCACTGCCCTTCACCCTGGAATGATTTCAATAGTTATATTTGTTCTATTGCTGTATGTACTTTGTTATCTGAAAGTCATACCATTTATTTGAGAACAAAGTATCATTTTCAGATTCCTTTCCAGAGATTTTTTTTTTTTTTTTGTAACTGTTGTTTTTACTTCGTTGGTGATTTTTAAAAAATAGCTTCTATGGCAGAATCAAACTGAATTTATCATCATGATGAATAGATACAAATACAAATCAAAAGGCTTTTTTTTTTTAAGAAAAAGATTTTATTTATTTATTTGCAGGAGAGAGAGAGCGAGAGTGAGACCAGGAACACAAGCAGGGGGAGTGGGAGAGAGAGAAGCAGGCTTCCCGCTGACCAGGGAGCCCAACGTGGGGCTGGATGTGGGGCTCGATCCCAGTGGGATCATGACCCAAGCCGAAGACAGATGCTTAATGACTGAGCCACCCAGGCACCCTAAAAATACCATTTTTAAGACTATCATTTCCATATCTCTGGCTTGTAGCAGAAAGAGATGAGCACCAGCATTTCCTGTCAACGTTGCGGAGTTCCAAGAAGTTAAGGCCCTTTCCTCCTCTCATAACCAAAGGACAATTTAAAAGGAAGTGTTAAAGTGAGAATTTTTCTTTTTTTATAAAAGTAAAGAAAAAGAAAAATCAAATAAAAAATTGCTGCCAAGGGAGAAAGAGAATTGGAGAACTGTGACAAATCCCTCTGGGGTCCAGATTGTTGGCGCAATGAGGAGAGGTTAGAGTGAATGGAACAATGGGAAATCAGTCATGAGCCTGAAACTAATCATTTGGCTTCTGAACAAAAGGGGGAAGAACCAATATTTTAGAAAGGGTAGAAAGCCCAGGGAGCTGGTGCAGAAGTAAGTTCCTTTATTCAAGAACAAAACGTCAAAGAGAATTAATAGATGATTTACTGGAGCCTGTCCGGCATCTGAGAACTACTTACATGTTATAAAGAGGTTTCCTTTCCCAGATAATTGAAACAATGTTAAAAAATATTGCGTTTAAGAAAATATTTGATAATATATTTTCAGACTTTTGAATATATTGTTTAATTTCCTTCACAATTATAAACGCAGGGGTCTTTCTAAATCTAATGAGTGTCTGACTGTGTTGTTTTTGGTATACCTAGAGATTGCCATTTTTCCCCTCAATTGCTTTAATTATAGTAGAGCTGCATGTGCATTTTTTTCCCATTTCCTATACTGTGACAGGAAATGTAATAAAGTCTTTGAATGATTATGTAATAATAAATAAACAGAACTGTTGCTTAAAAAGCTGTATTGCTATTAGGTAACTTGAAATGAGTGCTTATCTGTTGTAAGTCTGGATTCTATATGTGGAAGATGTTTTGGAGGGGTCAGCATATAATGTGGAGAAGTGTAGGTTGAAAGAAAGTTGAAGAATCCCTTTGAGTGGGTTATGAATGTACTAAAAGCACTTTTCCTATGAAATAATTAAGAAAATTGCTTGCTGGATTTGGAAATCAGCATTGTTCAGCTGCCCATAATGTGAGATTTTCCATTATACTAACAAATACAGTGATTGGAAGAGGGTAGGTAGAGAGGAGATTTAGGTATCTGACTAGGAGAGTGTAGAGAAGGCCAGTGCTGAAAATATCAGATTCATAAAAATGGATTTTTTTGTTGCTCTATGTGGAGTGCCCAAATCTGATACCCAAATTTTTGTCATCATCTTTATGGACTGTATTTCTCCTCTCTCTGGGCCAAAACAGAGGGCATGCTGGAGCAAGAAGAAAGAAAAAGAGAAACCCAGTCAATGCGTGGCTACCTTATGCTATGCTAGACAAAATCACAAGGTAAGACTCTTAGTTGACAAAGTTTGCCATTCACCTTAGCAAAAATATTTACCCACTCACTCCAAGTAAGCATAAATCTGTGTAAATAGGAGGAACAGGGACTGGGATCCTAGATGGAGCCTGGCATCTGGTCTTAATGCTATATCTAACTCACTGTGCAAATTGAAGTATGTCACATAATTTTAATTGGGTCTCAGTTTTTCCATTTGCCAAGTAAGTTGAATGAGGTGTTCTTCATGATCTTTTTGAGTTCTAAGATTCTCTGATTCTGTAATTCATGTTGAAAATGTAGAAAGTGTCATAAATAAGGTACAAATAAGATGCTATGGAATGTCAGAAGAAGAAATTTCTTAGAATTTTGAGCTTAATGGAAGACCTTGTAGATACCAGTTTCACATGTGGAAATGAAGGAACATACCTTCAAGTCAGAAGGAGTGCAAACATATGGAGAAGAAAAGGGTAAGGCTCTAACAGAGAACAAGGAATTAAACTTCTTAAGAGCCCGTTGCTTTTTCTTTTAAAGAGAGGCAGCCTTTATTTAAAAACACACATAACACACAAAGAACCTCTCTAATAAAAAAGTCTTAGGTAAATGGGAATCAAGGGTAAAGTGAAAAAGAAATTCTATTTCTGATATCCAAAAAAATATAATCTCACTGAATAAAACTTGTACAATATAAAAATTATAGGTATGGGAATAAAACTCATGTGTAATTCCAACATGCAGAGATAATTACTGTTAATATTTTGATATCTTGGTGTACTTCCTTCTAATCTTTATTTTATGCATAAATATACATATATTTGTATAATTATGCTCCCACTGTACACATTATTTCAGTACCTATTTTAGATCTTAATATATCATACAGGATTCTTCCCACCTGGTTCCTTTTTGGGAAAATTTAATTCTGGGCTTCTCAATCTGCTTTGTCAGGAATCAGCCTGTCCTTAATGATACTCTAATCAGTTTCAGGAGAAAGTGCATGTTAAGATTTGGTCATAATAAGAATATTTATTAAGATAAGATTGGTATTTTTTTCTCCAAATAATCAATTCACTTGCTGTTACATTCTAGCTTCCTGGAGGACAAGGATGAACCTCCGGTCCCACACAGGATTGGACTTGACATGGAGTAAGTGCTCATATTTGCTGAACTGCACTTTTAGTGTAAATGGTCCTTTTAGAGGAAGGACAAATGCCCAATGGCTTTCCTGCTGGCAGCTAGAGAAAACTTTCGTGCATTTGGCAATTCCTGATCAAAAACACTATTGCTTTCCTTGCCTGGTATTTTCTTATATTTAGTATGTGTGTGCATATATATATATGCATACACATACATACATACATATATAAAATACCTAGTATCTATATCTATATCTACACTGTAATAATATATATAGGAAAAAGCTAAATTTGACTTAAAGAAAAATGTTAAGTAACTAATAGGATACAACAGTGATGAGGATATGGCAAAATTGTGAAGGTTGAGCCTGAATGACAAATATTTAGAAATACAACTCTACCAGATTTCCTGAACCAAGCAAAGAGTACGAGTGTTTTTCCTACTTTCTTTCTTCCGTTATGTAGGAGGAAGTGTGTAGTATCCTTATGCGGATTATTCCAGATTGGAAATATTCTTTGCATTCCAGGTTACTCTTGTATTACCATTCAGTGGATCTAACCGACTCAATTTCAACCTCCTCTGAGGATTCAACCAGTTCTTGTCAACATCTTTTCAAACACCATTTGTTGTTCCCTTGTTTTTATTTGTTAATTATGATACTGTAATTGCATTTCCTTTTTCATCAAGAAGTGCCAAGTGTTCTATGGGAAAGCTGTGATGATTCTAGTAGTTTAAAATATTTAGCCAATTAATACAGAGTTCTAATTTGTGCTCGGCATTTAACAAGCTCTTATAGGGGCACCTGGGTGGCTTGGTTGGTTAAATGTCTGACTCTTGGTTTCCGCTCAGGTTGCGTTCTCATGGGTCGTGGGATCAAGCCCCACACTGAGGTCTGTGCTCAGTGAGGAGTCTGCTTGAAAAGATTCTCTCCTTCTTCATGCACTCCCATGTGCACTTGCTCTCTCTAAAATCAATAAATAAATCTTAAAAAAATGCAACCTTTTAGATTTGAGATGGACAGCTCTGCTGTTGATAAAGTGAAATAGATAATCTCTCTAAGGTTACTTATAGTTCTACAAAAATTCTATGTTCCTGAATGTCTGATTTCTGTGTTTAAGTATGTTATGGGGTTAGAGCTGTCCTTGTTTGTACTCTATGGTCAGCCACACCTGAGCTACAGAGTTCCCAGAAGTCACTATGATCTGTGTGATTTCAGTTTGCTCCATTTCCCTGATCTGTGGATATTAGATTGAAATCCCATAATTTCTTTTCTTCTTCTTCTTTTTTTCTTTTTCCCCCATAATTTTTACGTAGAACACTGGTTTTAGGTGTGAGATATTACGTAAGAATGCACAATCACCCAGCCCATTCAGTGCTATGGAAGGTACATTTTAAAATTCTGATACACATAGCAATCAGGGTTATAATTAACCCTAAAGATTTTAATTCTCCGGGGGAAACCTTCCAGTTTTCACACTCCCAAATCCAAAGTGCTAATGTGAAATGTTTGGTATTATACAGTGTAATTGTTGTGTTCATAGACGATCATTCACGAGTTTGCTTTTGGTTTTAAAAATTCGTAATACCTAATTCTTTTTTAGGCTTTTAAGTTTAGCTTACATATACTATCAATTGGCTTATATGTTTAGAAAATGTTAATCACATTTAAAGATTCTTGAATATTTGGTCTAATTTAAATATATTCAAATATTATAAAGTGCTTTTATATTTATGTATTTTATTGTCTGTATACCAGTTCCTTTGACTTAATAATACTTCCCAAACACTGTTTTTTTAAATAACTGTAAGTGAAACTTAGAAATATGTTGAGCCTAGATTCTCAATGCTTTGTATAATCTTAGTAATATATCAACTTAAAGTCATAAGTCTAAACCTAAATTATATGCTTTCAATTGGAATCATAAGACTGGCACTCTAATAGACCTAACTCTTTTAAACACTAAAAGTACAGAAAATACCAAATATTGGCAGACTTCTTTCTAACACAAAATATTAATATCATGGTTTTAATTTTCTTAAACATTTTCATACTTAGTTTTAAGTCCTTGGAGTTGAAAGACATGAACTCCCTAGGTCAGATGGTGGCCATCCCAGTTACCTGAGGTTACCTATGATTAGATATTTGCATCGGCTCGCTGTTCAGATTCTGTGGAAGACTTTGATGCAACACAATGAGCCACATGTGTAGTGGCAAAACCAATGACTCAGGGACTCAGGCAGGATGATCCTACAGCCCATGACCCTGGATTAGAGTTTCACAGATTGCTTCATTCTTTAATGTGTTCAGAGAAGTCTGCAAGCTCTAATTAGGATAATGATTTGATTGATTTTGCATTGCTTTGTCTTCTAAGATATGAGCAGGGCTTTCTCTTCTAACTCACTTTTGATCTTAATGAGATTCTAAAGTATAAAATAGCTCTTTGAAACAAATTTAAAGATTTTAAAACTTGATAATAGCTTAGAACCTTTAGTTGTCCTAATTTTAGCTGCTCACAAATTTTAAAATGATATCTGGTTGACACTGGATATTTCTCATGTTTTTGTCGGACTTGAAGTCCCTACTTATAAGACCTATGACTAGAAAGGGGCACCTGGGTGGCTCAGTCAGTTAAACAGCTGCCTTTGGCTAAGGTCTTGATGTCAGGGTCCTGGGATTGAGCCCCACATCCAGCTCTCTGTTCAGGGGGAAGCCTACTGCTCCCTCTCCTTTTGCCTGCTGCCTCTCCCGCTTGTGCTCTCTCTTTCCCTCCCTCTCTCTGTGTCAAATAAATAAATACAATCTTTAAATATAAAATAAAATAAAAGATCTATGACTAGAAAGGAAATCTCCAGCCTGAGTTTTGTGGACTCTCCCCAGCTTAGTTAAACAGTGTTGAGTATGCTCCTACTTAGGGTCAGACATGATTCACGCTGGTTATTGGGTTCATGCTAATCACTTAGGAATCCAGAGACGTTTACTTCTCCATGTAGTATAGAATTCAGATCAGGCCTAGGATGAATCCTGCAGGTGAGGAAAAAATATGATTGGCTGGGAGAGACTAATAATACTTCTCATCTTTACTTATTTACTTATTTTACTCAATTAATTAATTGATTAATTAATTTTTATTGGCACATAATGTATTATTTGCTTCAGGGGTACAGGCCTGTGAATCATCAGTCTTACACACTTCACAGCACTGACCATAGCACATACCTTCCCCAATGTCCATAACACAGTGACCCTATCCCTACTGCCCACTGCCCCCACCCCCCAGCAACTCTCTCCCTCTCCTCTTTAAATAGAGTCTATGTAGAAGCACATTGTTTAGCTGAGTTATTGGTCCTATACCAGGGCAATATGATACTCACTTTCCCCATCGTTTCTTTAGAATAAACTAGTTAGAAAAAATAGAAGGATGTCAAAATAGTAGAGAATGTCGTCTATTTCCCAGACTCCTCTTGGAACTTAGTAAATGACAAATAAGATTATAAAGCTGTATTTTGCTCTAATAATAATTAGCTGATTTTTCACACTAAGATGTTGCTTTTGGGTATTGATGGGGGCTAGTTTAATTTTTTTTTTTTTGAGGATTTATTTATTTTAGAGAGAGAGAACATGCCTGAGAATGAGGGAAGGAGCAGAGGGAGAGACTCTGAGGCTGACCCCCAGAAGAACATGGAGCCCAATTCCAGGCACAATCTCAAGACACATGAGATCATGACCTGAGTCAAAAGCAAGAACTGGATGCTTAACTGACCCGAGCCACCAAGGCACCCCTTTTTAGCTGTTAATTATTATTTGATGATGGCATTGGGTTTTCCTGTTTTACCAGCCTACATGTGTTTGTAAGATGGTTAGTAGGGGTTGGATTCAGTCTGAGGATGTGGAGGGAACAAATGATCTGATACAATACAATCCTGGCTGGTTGTATTAGCATCAGGACACCCCAGACTCTGTAATGCAACTATCTAGTCCATCAGAACACAACTCGTTGTCTAGATTTATTGTTCTTTCTTACAGTTTTCTATTCTTTATTTTATGTTCTTACCATCTTTGATTTTTAAAGTTTTTTTTAGTTGATAAGATGTCATTTTTAGAAATCGACTTGAAAAATTTGTCTTTTCTAACTTGGGACTAATTCACAGCCATTCCCTCCCCTCTCCTCCCCTTAAGAGAAAATATTTTCTGTGTTTTATTCAACAGTTTTGATGTCTTTGAATTTAATTTTCCTAAGCATAGGAAAAATAGGATGTCTAAGTAAAGCCTCAATTGCAGAGTACAAGTTTACACCTTTTTCCCCTTAATGTGGATAACATTGTGTTCTAATAAAAAGTAAGGCTTCGTTTCAAGGGCACTCTCTGGATGATGCAGATTCTTGGATTCCTCTGTGTTTTGTTAAAACTCATTATGTGCCTGAATGACTAAAGGGAGAATGGGTGTTTTTATATTCCTCAATGGATGTCAGTTGTAATCAAGTTCAAGCAGCAAACAAAGCTCAAAGTGAATGAACACAGGGTGTTTTCTATCAGTGGCATCTTCATTTTTGAGCTATTGTGCCATTCACAATAAAAGAAACAGACAGACTCTGTTGTAAGCAAACACTGAATAACTCAGTTTAGTTCATTCAGATTATTGTGGATGTGTCATTAACATAGGAGTGACCTGGAAGGGAGCCAGTTTCTCTGTTCTGTATCTAAAAATGGATCACTGTACTGCTGAGAATACTGTGAAGCCAATGTAGAAAATAATTTATTTGAAAGATACAACATAAAAGGCTGAAAATTCTCAATCTAGATATTAGAAAATGATTGAGGACTTGTTTGCAAAGCCTCTATGGCTAAAGGACTGGCTTTCTTTCCCTGGTCTTTTTAAACAAATGATATTCTGCTCATTTTTTGGTGGATACATTATCACTGATATTAACAGGAATCAAAAGTAAACATGAAGTTTATACCAGTTTTTTCCAGAAAAGACTCTTAGTTGTAAGAAAATTAATATGTTCAAATAGCTCATGTGAAAAGGGAAATAGTGTTCAGCGAAAAATATGAAGACCTTATGGCATCTGAGAAGAGTAAATATGTCAAGTCAAGATTCTAAACCCGCTGTCAGGAACGGCGCTTCCTTGTTCTGTTTCTGTCTCCCTCTGTGGGTGTTTTCTCCATTCTTCTATCTCTGAATCAGTTTCCTGAGCTTATCCATCTTGCACACGGACCTATCTGACCACCTCACGTTGACTTTTATTTGATCTTTTAGCTCTAATTTCTACATCCGATGGACTCAGATTTCCAGCGTCTCAGTTTCAAGATCCTTACAGGTAAATCTGATGGATTGTTAGTAATACATTGACTATTCAAGAATTGTGGAGCAAGGCTGTGCAGCCTAGGGTGTGGTAGGCTCTAATGAAGTAGCTGTGTTAGGAGCAGGAAATGATACGTATGACTGTTACAGTTTCCACAGTGTGTTTAAGTCAATGGCCTTAAAACTTTTTCCACCATGATCCTGAGGCAGAAATAATTTTTTTTCATCTCCATGTTAATTCCTTTTTTTTCTTTTTCCTCCAAGTTTGGGACAGTCTTTATTGGAGCTTGGAATGTCACTGTGATTCACCTTAATCAGAAGCAGACTATGGGCAAATGTGCTGCAACAGGGGTGGACACCCAGCAGGGGCCACCCGGGCTAGCCTGGGAACCTCGACTGCCTGTAGGCAGTACCCAGGCACGCACACGTGTGCACACACACAGATACGTATTAATTCTTGAAGCAGTACTTCCTCTTATTACACCTGATACACTCTAGTCTTCCCTTTTCTATTTCTTCCTCTCCCAATTCATTCCATTACATAAAGGCATGCTGCTCTTGTCTCACTAAATTGATTTCATGCTCCTCTAATGAGTTGCAACTTTAGTTTCAAAAGCACTGGTCTATACTTTTCTTTATATTGTTTTCCTTTGTAGCATTTATTATAATTATAATTGGCTCCCCTGTTAAATTTTGCAGTTTCCTTTGTAGGAGATACCACAATTAAATTGCTTCCCTTGTTAAACTGTAATCCACATTAAAGCAGAGACTGTGTCTGTCTTGTTTACTACTGCATTCCCAGCACCTAACAGAGTTCCTGGCACATAGTAGATGCTCAATTGGGTAAATATTGATGAATGAATAAATGAAGACCCAAACAGATGGCACCCTTAATGGGCTCACCTGGTTTTTTGCAAGAAGTACATTCAGATACATATAAAACCGGCTAATCTGGCATGGCTCTGCTGATGGAAAAAGCAGATGGAAAGGCCCAGCAGGACACCCCGTGGAGCAAGAAGGGCAGGCCAAAGAGCAAGTTTCCATCTAGTCACCGGCAGCTGCCTGAAATTCTTCCACCAGGGAAAATCTCCTGTGATAGAGGAGGAGCCAGTGTCAGGTCTGAGCTCAGATCTCTTGGTTCTCATCTAACATTTATTCCACCATTAATGCCTTGTTGGTTACATGTGCAAAATTTCATTTTTGGTATTTTCATTTTTATCTTTACAGCTCATCATAGAGAAAGAAAGAATCACACAATATCTTCACACAAGATACCATGATACCTGCTTTCCAGCGAGACAAAGACATCTGGTTGGGAGATTAATAACACACAAAGCTCCACTCCCTCTCTTCTTGCTAGCCTCCTCCTGGCAAATCACAGACTCCCATCACATCAAGATTCATTTAACTCACTTCTGCAATTTATGGCTCCTACTGCTCTCTACCAGTTGTTTCAAAATCTACTTTTTATAAATGGCTATTTTTAATGGCATCATGTGCTTTCTTTTCCTGTTTGCCAAGATTCTGAATCTACAGGACATTTTTTTTTTTTTTAATTTAAAGAAGGAGTGCGTTTTATTTTTTAAAGGTTTTTTTCCCATTTTATTTTATTTTATTTCTTTTCAATGTTCCAGCATTCATTGTTTATGCATCACACCCAGTGCTCCACGCAATACATGCCCTCCTTAATACCCAGCACCAGGCTCACCCAACCCCCCACTCCCTTCTCCTCCCAAACCCTCAGTTTGTTTCTCAGAGTCCACAGTCTCTCATGGTTTGTCTCTCCCTCTAATTTCCCCCAACTCACTTCTCCAGGATAATTTAATAAACAATTACAGTGGTTTCATCTTTAGACCTACTGAATGATCTTTGGGTAAAAGCTGTATTTATGTAAAAAGCAATTCATAGACTGATAAGCCTTTCATCACAGCTCTCTGATATCCATAAAACATGACTGAGAGGACTTATTGTAACACTCAGCCAGTTCCATATGCTTCAAAATATTAATTTACAAGGTGAAAATATTATGCTTTTCAAAAGTCCATTTAATATTGAGTTAAAATTACAATATACAATTTAATTCATTACACATATGATCTGAGTATACATTTATCATCCATATGTATTTATAATTCTTGAGAGGGAGAATTTATATCTCAGCTCAGTGTTTCTCAACCCTTTTTAGTATGCTGTATGAATTTGCAGAGTATATAGTAGAGGGAGGAGGAAGTTTCCTTTTGCCATCTACACCCATTGCAGCTTGAATCAAATGAGCATGTAAACATATGCAGCAGATGTGAATTTTGTCCATGGTACTTGGAATGAATGCAGTTCAAGGCTTTTGAGGAACAGTTCTTTGCTTTTCAGTTCAATCCCATTTAGTTCCTTACAGAGAGGGGCTCTACACATTGGGTGCTAGCCAAGAGTGCTTCTTTTTGCTGGTCTTGGAATTCTTGGCTTCTAGTGTCCAATAGCCCCAGAAGCACCATGAAGCAACTTTCATCTAAGGTCCTACCAATTCTCCTGGCACTCTGTGGGCATGAAGTTCTGGTTTCTGTTCCTTGGGTAATACACAAAACTGCCAACATATCTTAAGCCAATTGGAAAAAAAAAACAACCATATTATTTGTTATACAGAATATATTCTAAGTAAAGAGGTAATGACTATATCTATACACATAAATACATACATGCACTCTTTCTCTCCTTGTGAATACTCTACAAATAGTCCACAAATACTTTGTCACTGAAGGACTGTTTAGCTAATTAATTCTTTTTAATTCATGAAAAAAACCCAAGATATATGCTTCTGGGAATTATTTGTTGATTATATAAAGCATAGGTACATGAATCATGTAAAAGTTAATCTCTAATACATGGAAACAATATTTTGGTAATATTATAGTTTATTTTAAAAACAGCTATATTTTAGAGATTTATACTAAAGTGTTTATAGAGAAAATGATCTGTTGTATAGAATTTGCTTCAAAAATGTTCTGGAGTAGGGAGGTAATGAATGGAATTATTGATGAAACCAACTTGTTCATGTTGCTAATAATCTCTCTTTTCCATATGTGTTTGAAAATTTCCTAGTAAAAAGTAAAATACATATGTATTTGAGAAACATATACTTCTGCCCTTCATCCTGCACTCATAGGGAAAATTGGTGGAAATGAGATGCAAGTTACATGGTCATGGAACGCTGCCAATATATGTCAGGCTGTGTAAACGTGGGGGCCCTTGTGCCCTAGGTTGTCAAACCTTCCAATCACTCAGTGGCACTAAAGTGCATGCATTTATTTCCAGGAGTGTTTAGCCCATTCTATTTATTTCTTCATCATTAAATCACAATTGCAATAGTACAGGGTACCACAAACTGAGAATCAGGTGAAATGTTCTATGAAAATAAATGCAGAAATTCCCAATCATGTCTTTCTTAATAAAAGCAAAAGGGACACCTAATTACCTATTTTCTTTTAGGAAATAGAGTCATCAACAGGGCTATAGCCTGCTATCCCAACTGCCTACCAATTACTTTGGGTACAAAGCACAGATGGCTTTTTTGCTCTCCGCAAGAAATTTGCCTATACTGCTTTTTTTAAAAAATTTTAATGAGAAATTCAGGTTTATTCCAATTATCAGATTTTAAGGATGTTAGAAAACACTACCACACGTTAAGTCAAGCCAGTTTTTCTTTTTCCTTTCCTTTTCTTTCTTTCTTTCTTTCTTTCTTCTTCTTCTTCTTCTTCTTCTTCTTTTTTTTTTTTTTAAGATTTTATTTATTTGACAGACAGAGATCACAAGCAGACAGAGAGGCAGGCAGAGAAAGAGGAGGAAGCAGGCTCCCTGAGAAGCAGAGAGCCTGATGTGGGGCTCGATCCCAGAACCCTGGGATCATGACCTGAGGCGAAGGCAGAGGCTTTAACCCACTGAGCCACTCAGGCACCCCTTCTTCTTCTTTTTTTTAAAGATTTTATTTATTTATTTGACAGAGATCACAAGTAGGCAGAGAGACAGGCAGAGAGAGAGAGGAAGAGAAGCAGGCTCCCTGCTGAGCAGAGACCCCGATGTAGGGCTCAATCCCAGGACCCTGGGACCATGACCTGAGCCGGAGGCAGAGGAGTTAACCGACTGAGCCACCCAGGTGCCCAAGTCAAGCCAGTTTTTCACCTTGAGGTCTGTGCCCAGCTGAAGCTCTAAGTAATATTCATTTGATAGTATGGTTTCCTTATTAAGGGAGTGAGATACTGCTCTTTTTGATGTTGGTTTTTTTTTTTTTTAGATTTTATTTATTTACTTGACAGAGAATAATCACAAGTAGACGGAGAGGCAGGCAGAGAGAGAGGAAGGGTAGCAGGCTCCCTGCTGAGCAGAGAGCCCGACTCGGGACTCGATCCCAGGACCCTGAGATCATGACCTGAGCCGAAGGCAGCGGCTTAACCCACTGAGCCACCCAGGCGCCCCTTTGATGTTGTTTTTTAGCACACTAAGTTTTAATCCCTGGTACCTAATTTTTTTCTTTCAGAGACCCCCTTAGACTGACCAGGTATAGAAAACCACAGGTATTTGTAAAATGTAGTTAAATACGTATACATATTTTTGAGACATAAAAATATTGTATTTAAAGACATGTTTACTAAAATGTATTTCATTTACAAAGTTTAAACTTTATTTAGTTGATCAGGAACTTGTTTTACATTGAACATTATTAGAAAATCAATTTTCCAACTAGAACTCTTCATCTAAAATGTCACAGGGACTGAGAATTATGAAAAGGAAACTTTCCATATTCTTTCACATCTTGGGTTTTTCACTTGCTTTCTCTTTGTCTGAAACCCTGTTTTCATCTCTGCTTTGCCAGGGGGTGAATTCCTGTCCATCCTTCAAGGGCTGGCTCCTCTCAAGTCACCTGCTTTCTGATGTCTTCCCCCCACACCAAATGGCCTTTGCACTCAGAATGTCTTCACTATTATTCTTACCTCATTGTGTTGTAATCGCTGTTTTCCCATTTTTCTTCTCTAGTAGATTATAAGCTCCTGGAAGGCAGAAATTTAGTAACATTTATTAAATTGCTGGGTTGAGTTTTGTGTTCAGCAAGCTGGTGAAATAATGGGGAGATCCCAAATAATAAACACAAAAAAGTAAGACTATGTCAGGGTTGAGGGAAAGGCTAAGTGTGAAAAAAAAAATGACCTTTCTCCCAAAGTAATTGCTAAATATCACTTGTTTGGGGGGGGGGGGGAGGGAAGATTATATCATCTTGAGAAGAGCCAATGGCAAGAATATTTGTGCTCCATTGTCACCTGCAGTTGGAAAATTGCATGGTAGTTTACATTCACTACAAAACTCAGACTCCTTGGAAAGATAAGTTGATTTTCTTCTTTGCAAAAAGAAACAAGTACTTTAGTACTTTGTGCAGGAATAGAAAAATGATTCATGTTCACAACATGAAAATATGCTAGGAAAGAAGATTTTATAGATAAACCACAATCCTACACTAAGCCCAAGCCTCCCAAGTGCTACGACTGGGTGAAGGGTAACATGCTCTCTCTGTATTGGATATAGTAGAGTTGATGAGTTCCAGTGGCATCATAAACAACAAAACGCAAGTTCCTATTATTGACATGAATTTGTAATTGAATTTTCCGAGACAGTGATGTAATGTAGGAAAGAGAACAAGGATAAAATGTTTCAAATATAACAGCGATTGAACAAGTTAGAAACATTGGTAGAGGAAATATTAATCCTGGCTAGTTTTCAAGAATCTCAAGATAGCAGAATTCCTCACTTGCATAATTTAACAGTGAGAGAGAAATGTATAATACCATCCTTGGACAGAGGGCTAGTCAGCAAGGAAGACATGGGGTAACTTCTTATATTCTAAATAAATAAAATGACTGATATTGCTGAAAGCTATAGGTAAAGATTTTTTTTTAAGAGTGCTAAATTAAAGCTTTGGAAAAAATAACAATTAAACCCAGCTCATAGGTAAGAGAACTAAACAAATAAGTCTCCAATCCTGAGACCCTTCTTTCATGCTAAGTTGTCTTCAGTATAATTTTGTGTTAGTCAGCATCAGTTGCCAAAAGGATTTATAGGTTTGTCGACTCATGAAATTCTTTTACCAAAGTATGAGCTGAGGATGCTGTGAGACCAGTGAGTCTGTTTGTGCGAACGACCTTTGGATTTCTAATGTTAAAGTTCAGTATTTGTTGTGGGACCTGGAATAGACACTGGTGGGAATTTTACTGTTTTGTCTCAATATACCGGTAGCAAAACAGAGAAACACTTGGTTAGACGAGACGCAATCGAACTCCATTAGTTCTACAATATCAAGTGCTTTTTAGTGGACCCTCAAGGCTTTGAATGGGGGTGCTCTAACATTTTTCATCAGTGTTGGATGTAGGTTTTTTCTGACATTGGGAGTTAACGTTGTAATCTTAGCTACTTTCCTTGGAGCTTAGAATTTGAGTCCGTTTCCAGATACAGCCAGCAGATGGAGCAATTTACTTTATTTATACTCTTCATGGGTGACAAAAAGTCGTTAGACTCCTTTATAAATATATATATGTATGTATACGCATACACACATATGTAAATTTAACTGTATGTACAAATTTAACTGTATGTTTCAAAACTTTTCATATATTCAGAGACAACATATCAAACATAATTTGTTTCATTTTAGAATAACAGCATTTATTTGCTAGGGTTTTAATCCAGACTTGTATTTACAAATGTAGACATTTGTAAAAGGAAGACATGAGAGGAGAGCTTTAGTTGGGGCAAGTACACCACTTCTTTTTCATCCGTTTCCTTCTGTAATTCATAATCACACATCCTGCAAGACGAGAGTGAGGCTGGTTTTGATGTGCCCATGGAATTCAGCAATACTTAGCTGTAATTTTGACAGTCCTGTAATAACAAACTCGACAATTCTGATTTGGGTAACAGACTCCAACAGAGCTTTCAAGTTGAAATTTATGGAATCATTGCAGGTACTAGACTATCCATCTTCTAGCTTGTCAATAGCGGTTGATTTCCTGTAGGAGATAACTAATAACTTTATAGAATTCAGGGATGTAATAGAATGATATTGTCCCCTGGAGGTCACATTTACCAACCAAAGGGTAATAACTTTTATTACAAGCATGAAACAGTCTATAAATGTTTCATTAAATCCTTAAAAATGTGCAGTTATTCACCTCTCTACCTCTTTGTGATTTCTGGCTAGCACAGTGAGACGGACATAGTGTTTCTGGGAACCTGGGGAAAATGCGATTGTGGCAAATTATCACCTGGACTATTTCATAGTGGGATTATCTGAAAACGTGTGGATTTTAGTAAGAGTCTTCTCAGAAAATTTCATTATTATTTTAAATGCCAGGCCCTGCTTCGAAGTTCTGCCTTGATCTTTCCCTTTTCCAACATGTTCCTACTGATTTGTCCCGCTTTAGGCAGCAGGCGAAGTTGGGGGAGAGACATTGCATTTTCTGGCAATTTCAGTCGATTCAAAAGCATTTAGGAAGCATCTGTCTGTGCAGGGCGCTGGCGTGGTGCTGAGCTGATTGAGTTAAAAAAGACATAGACAATGTCCTTGAGGCAGAGAAGCTGCCAATCGCTGACTCCAGGGAGAAGTATTTTTATTTCTTCAATATGGGCAAAGTTGCTGTGGAGGAGGTTGTGTGTATGTCTGAACAGGTACAGGATGGCCAAATCATCCCTGTCATTCCAGAGAACAGACCAAAATTTCACTTTATCTGACAGCAAGGAAGCACAGTTTCCATTTTCTGAGCAATTAGAATTATAGAATACTTAAAAACAAAGTACAGTTTTGACTTTCAGGTTAACATTGTAACTAACAAAATATTGCAAAATTGAAGTCCCTCCGGGGTTCAATTTAATGGATAGAGAATAGAATTTGAAAAGGTAATAAAACAGATTCTCACACAAAAGGTGCTCAGATTTTGCATCTGAATTAACACTCTGCTGCTATCCCCCAGAGCACCTTTTTTCTTCTTGAGCCGTGAAAAAGGACCTTGGCCTTTTGCTCTTCACTTCTCTTTAGCATCATCACTGCATAATATGTCATCCATGTAACACTTGTGCATTAGAAGTGAGCGTGAGGATATTTTGGGTTTGACCCATTTACTTGGAGGAAATGTTCTATTCGAGTTTCTTTGGTTGCAAGGAAGAGGAACCCAGTCAAATGGTTTGAGAAAAAAAAAAAAAACTTACATAAAAAGAGAAGAATCTCATGGATATAAAATACAGAAACAATAACCAGGTCTTATAGCCAGTGGCAGAGTGTTATTTTCTTTACCCAATTCTTATATCAATTACTTTTAATAAGTGGCCCAAGGCGAACTTGAAGAGGTCCGGTGAGGTCAACCACAGCCAGATCATGTAAGGCCTTGAGGACATGGTTAAGGGATAATCCTGTGATCAGACATGACAAAACCCTCAACTGAACTGAGCTGATTGAATTCTCTCTCAAAAATTTGACCTAAGACACCAGTGAGTTAGTGACGGCTCTGGAAATACTGATGATAATATGTAATACTTGCCAGGAGCTTAGCATATACCAGCTCTTGACTTAAGCTTTTCTTTGGTTCTAAGTCATTCATCCCCACAACTACATGATGTGATGTGGGTCAGTGTCATCCCCATTTACAGATGAAGCACCTGCGGGACTGAAAAGCAAAAGAACTTGCACAAGTTGATAAAGATGTAGTAAAGCTGTAGTAAAGGCTATAGTAAAGCTGGTTCATAAAGGATGTAGTGAAGTAATCCAGACAATCTGACTCCAGAACCTATACTCCTAACCAATGCATGACTTGGCCTTCCAAGGGACTTTGATTAGTGCAAACCAAAGAGTGGGTTCTGTGGTAAGCTAAAACTACATGTGAATCGAAGTTAGAGGGGTCAGGGAACCTAGAAATAGTGAGTGAGCAGAAAGAGCAAGGATGTGGAGAAGAACATGGTGCAGCTGTTCATGGAGCTAGCCCCACTGTCTAGACAAGCAAGGCCTAGTATATAGCAGATACATTCTAAGTATGCGCTGAATAGCAAATGAATGTTTTCAGCAGGGTCTGTGGGTGTGACATATGTTAGGGTCCGTGATCAAAGGAGTGAGACTGATACAAAGTGAAGGTCAAGCAAAGCTTTATTTCGCGCCAAGCATCGAGAATCAAACTAACCGGTCGGGGCTGCCTCTTAAAGAGAGATCGACCCCTTCCAACCTCACGGACTAACATTTATAGAGCAAAGGCCGTGTGGTTGAGCCTGGCCACACACAGGTGGCCAATGAGATTGTAACACACAGAGAAAGTTGCATAGTCATGCTAGGTCACACATAGGTGGCCAGTTGAATTACAATTCATCCTATAGCAGCTATTTGAACTAGCCTGTCACCTTGGTCAGAATTGGCGCCCAAAAGGCGGGTTTCACATTCTTTAGGGAGATAGTGATTGGATGTCTCCACCTGGCTTGACTCATCCTTGCATTCAGGCTTGTTATCTCCACCTGATCTGACCCGCCCTTATATTTGGGCTCTGTTATCATAAACAACAAAATGGCTGCTTAATCCAACATGGAATCTCTCTGGCTAAATAGGCCCTTACAACATACACCCTGAGAAGTTTGTATGTGCAAAAAAGTTATATCCAAATAACTTATTTTCATCTCTTTATTTTTAAAACTAATTAAATGACACATAAAACTACATGAGTACACTGTCCTTTTTAATTTTTTAAAAAATTTAAAAAAGATTTTATTTATTTATTTGAGAGAGAGAGCAAGAGAGAGATCATGCACAAGGGGAGGAGTAGAAGGGGAAGCAGAGAGCCCGATGTGGGACTTAATCCCAGGACCCTGGGATCATGATCTGAGCTGAAGGCAGACACTTAACTGACTGAGCCACCCAGGCACACACATTATCCTTTTTTAAAAAGTAAAGCTTTACAGGGAATGATAAAGTTCTTTCTGACCACCTCCCCATCTTTGTGTTTCATTTCTACTCCCCACAGAAGGTTCTGATTTTACTGATACATTTACATCATACATAGGATATATTGGAATAAAAAGTATTGTTTTGAGATATTAGTAATATTTACATAAGTTTTATAGTATTTAATATTTTCTTTCCTCAGTAATGTGTCTTAAGGATCTAACTATATTGTTATAATAAGTATTTAGACAATTTCTAAACTTCCTGCTATTATGAATTATGTTGTCATACAGATATGTGTGTATGTGCACGTGTGTTCCTTTATAAACGCACTGTTGTGTACTGAGAAGTGGCAATGACTGAGTCATTGGCTACCCACATTTACTGTTTTGATAGACTGTACTACATTGCTTTCCTTATCCCCAACATGACTAATTGTCAAACTTTTAAATTTTGGTGTGATACATAAATAGCTGAATCTCAATATTGTTTTAATTTCTAGTTATGTGTGATGTTGATCATCTTCTCGTATCTTTACTAATCATTGATGTTTTCTCTGGTCATAAGTTTTGCCCACTTGGTATCTTTTTAAATTGATTTATAGAAGTTCTATCTATAGTTTCACAATGATCTTCCAAAGAATTTTTAATACATACACAATTTTATTATTTTTGAGGTTTCTAAGATAGAAAGGAATTAGAGCATCTGAAATACTACCTACTCCAATGAATCTAAACTAATATGGGCACGGTGGGGTGGTTGTGGGTTTATCTAAACCACCTAGGAAGCTCCTTCAAATTATACAGTTTTTGTCTTCTGGCACTGCAGCCCTGTTATAACAGCAATAAGAGTCAGGAGTTGGGGTGAATAAGCACTGGAGGCTTCTGACAAACTACTTTCCCACATGATTCTAGTAGGTAATCCCCATCACTTCCCAAACACATGACTAGTTGAAGATTTTTAAAACCAGCATTTTATGCAAAAACTCCCACTAGTTTTAGTCCAACATTTTCCTAATTACACCAAGCTATTTTTCTTTTCCCTGACAGTTCATTTTAATCGAGTTTTCATGATACTTATTACGTCTAGATAGAAGCTATCTTCTTCAATTTACTTAAACTCTGCTCCCTTGCTTTCTTCTATTTTGCTTAAAAACAAACAAATTAATGAACAAACAACCACACAAACAAAAAAAAAATTAGGCAGAGATGACCAATTGTTCACTAAAAATTCATTTTCCCTTTCATTGCCTGGGCTTATTTCTGGTTTTCAAATTCCCAGGGACGTATTGAATCTCTCATACCTTTTTGCATCTTGCTGTGTCCACTTGGCTAGTTGCAACCTATGTAAGTTAAATGGACGTGATATATATCACTTTTAAGTTGGGATGGGTTCTTTCTCACTTTTTAATTCACCTTCCCCAGTTATATTCAGAGAACCTTAAGTCCTTATGCCTAGATGATGGTCGAGCTCAGAGACAGGGGTACTATATCTTTGCATTACCTCACAAAGGAAAGCCGGCTAACAAAAACCACAGCTGTTACTTCAGGTGAAACCATGCTCTACTGTGTTTAACCACTAATATTCTGGGGATATTTGTTGTGTCTAGGATTATTCTAGTTAATATACCCTCATTGGTGAACTAACTATTTACCAACTACCAATCAAGCAACTCGCCTTAACTCCATGGCCAATCAGGCAAGAGGTGGTCCTTTGTCGCAAGAACTACCCAATCACGGATAAAGTGCTTAGTATGAAACACTCTGCTCAAATAGAGATGAGGCTGACTGATAAAATTCTACCTTACTGAGAGTTTGAATGTGAGAAATATACAGAATTAACATTTGGCTGTGGGGACAGATGCAAAAGGAGACCTGAGGTAGGAAACAGCGTTATAAATAAGCAGATACCAGAAGTGTAGAGGAAGTTGGTCGGTTGGGAGAATAGCAGAAGCAGGGAGAGAGAGCTGAGTCAAAATACACATGTTCTATTGCCTCTTGCTGTTGAAGGGGTGGTGGGGTGGTTTAGGTCTGGGAAATGAGATGCATTTCATCCTCTGTGAGGCTTAGTTCAACTCTGTGCGGAATTTCTGTGTGGTTCCTGCTTCCTCCGCTTCCATGTGTTTCTTTACAACAAATCCATTTCCCTTGAGGTAGTCTGAGTGAGTTTTTGCCAACCGAGCTTGTAGTGAGAAGAGCCCGACATATTGTCCTTCTCAGTTTTCATTAGTGTGCATTAGATTTGTAACATAATTAAACATAAAAGTATTAACTAAAAAGTAGGCATTGCTATTATGATAGATTTTAGAAATATTTTATGATTATAAAATTATATGCAGTGTATTATTTTTTGGTCTTTAATCTTTCCAACAAGCATGCATTAAATATTTCCGGTTTGCTGGATTGTTTTGTTGTAGATCAGAATAGAGAGTGGGAATCAAGATTAGGTCTGAGTCATTCCATTTCTTTCTTTCTTTCTTTCTTTTTTTTTTTTTAAAGATTTTATTTATTTTTTGACAGACAGAGATCACAAGTAGGCAGAGAGGCAGGCAGAGAGAGAGAGAAAGAGAGGAGGAAGCAGGCTCCCTGATGAGCAGAGAGCCTGATGTGGGGCTGGATCCAGAATCCTGGGACCATGACCTGAGCCGAAGGCAGAGGCCCAACCCACTGAGCCACTCAGGCGCCCCTGAGTCATTCCATTTCTAAGTTCAGTTGTTCTCCTAATATGGTTGTTTTTTTTTTTTTTTTTTTTTTTTGATGATCAGTAGATGTCTTTATTTCTTACGATCACTTCTTTTATACCTTCCACAAGATACAAACAGGATATAGATTTATGTGCAGGGCATGGGCTACGTGTGAGCTGTGATTTACGAGCAGGCAATCAAGGGAGACAAGGGAACAACAGTGATTATCTCTTAGCTTTAAATGACAAGATCAAGTTAAGGATTCTCCACACTTACCAGATCTATCTAAAGGAGGACATGAAAACACTCCAGGGATCCTCCCATGTTTATTCCGGGCATCTGCCCAGGAAGACTCTTGGCCTCCATCTCCTGGAGTTTTCTCATAGGGTCCGTCAGGACCCCAGGCACATTGGCAAGGATCCGGGTTGTGTTCCAACAATTCCCCCTTTTTTGTTTTTTAATTGCAACATCTTAGCCAATTCCAAGCTAGACACCTGTTGTTTTTTCACTCATCTTTTGATGAGACAGTACCTGCTGATGTACAGGTCAGAAGAGCAACCATAGCCAAAAACAAGTTCTCAGGGATCTGTGGGCTTCAGGAAGATCATAAAACTGCTTCTCTTTTAGCTGACAGGGCCTTAATCTGACCCCATGTGGGCAGATCGGCCCTATGCTGATATGATAGGGGTCTCTTTTTACGAAGGGACAGCACATGCATCTTGTGAGTGAACTTCTGTGTATCTTGTGTTTCCGGATCTTTCTTGGAGATCAGGGGTGCAGTGATTATCAGCTGGGTCATTGGTTTTCTGGGGTCTGATGACCTGAAGAGGAAGCCATAGTGTTTCAGAGGGTCCATCACTGGAATCTCCTTCTGTGAGGGTCTCCAGATCACTGCATGACTGGTGATTTCAGGTCCCTGTTCAGGTGCCACTTGTCACCTTCATGAGGTGGGGATCCTGTTGATCAGAGCCGAAGTGATGGGGGGACTACTGACTGATGATCAGTAGACCTCCTAATATGCTTTTTATCATTATGCCCACACTTGATCTGGAATCATCCATATGTATGTTTATCTCTGTGTTAGGCTGAATCCTCCAGAAGCATGTTCAAGGTGCACTCCCAGGATGCTCTCCAGGATTCTCCTGTGCATAGTAAGTAACCATATCCCACAGCTCTTCAGGTGAATAATCTCTTTCTTCCTTTAGCAGAGTTGTGCTAAGCTTTGACTCTATTATTGGTCTTCACGAAGAAGTACAAATGGGCCAGATCTTGAGGGGGACATGTACTATCTTGTGAAACACCTGCCTAGATTGAGGCCTCCACATGGTCTTCAGGCAGTGTGCTAGGGTCTGTCACCTTCTGAAGAGGGGGAATGGGCTACCTTTATAAGCCCAGCAAGTTCTGGGGAGCCTGAGTAATGTTCCTGAATGTACCCACCTGGATGTCCCTACTTTTAGACCCCTTGGAAGATCTCATTTCTTCATTAATCACATAGAAAAATTTCCAAGGCTATGAATTCAGGGTTATCTGACATTTCCTACTCTTACAATTGGGTTTCAGGCCTGGTCTTCAGCATGGTCTGTCCTTCGCCTGGAGAAGAGAATGACGTCCATAAACACTGCCCTGGGAGCCTTTCACATTTTTGCCTTAAGTGGCTAATTGGCTGAACTGAGCCTGTTATTTTCTCTCTTCAGTGCATCAATACCACTCAACAATAACCAAATAAATCCCCCAGGCCTTATAATTACTATTTCCTGCTTATCTCACAAATGCCAAAGATAGCACAGAGGCTATTGTATTACTTTGACATGTAACTCATTCCAAGTCACCACAGGTGAGGTCCTTGGTAATTACCATGCTGTGGTGTGCCAGAATTAACCCAGAGATGGAGTCCTGGTTGCCATCAAGCAGGAGGCTGATCCAACTTCAGCATCACATCCCAGCACTGCTGGCTCCTCTTTCTCTGCCCCACTGTTAATTTTGGTGGGCTGGGAGTGAATAGATGGTGAGAAACTAGAGCCAGCATGGTCTTGAAAGGAAGAGAAGGAGGGCAGTGGGTAGAAGGCAAATAAGAAGCAGGGCCTGGAAGAGAACTGATTAGGTTTATTGGAGAGAGAAAACAGCCAGGGGAGAAAAAAGGGAGAAGACCCAAGACACTGAGTTGGTGAGAGTAGATGGAATGCAAAAATCCATTGGAGAGCTTCTTCTCATGAGATGGGAGTGAGGAATGGGAAGAAATACCTACAGATAAGATTGTCAATGGCAATAATACAGAGAATTGAGCCCTTACTGTATGCTTGCCACAGTTCTAAATGCTTGGACGGAAACTAGTTTTAATTTAATAACACCAGAAGATTATTTTTTTTTAAAGCTTTCCATCAGGTTTTTGACATCATCTAATACAATAAAATGGGAGAAAACAACTCAAGTGTTACAATGCATCATTTCTTGCTATTAAGCCCCATTTCTTTCTGTACTTTTCTTAAAAGAGTCAGGATTTATATTTTTATTTTTTTAACCAAATATTGGAAAGAACCCCTCATTTTATGAAGTTCCTATTGTTTCAATCCTTCTCTCCATCATTGTCCCTTTGCTTTTAATTAAATGGGCAGACCTGCAAATAAAAGTTGTCTCATCTATGGTACATTGAACACGGAATGTGAATGAAGAGCTGTGGACATTTGTTTTTCACAAGACATCTTGATTTGATGGCCCAGTAGGCAGCGATTTATTACAGTAGATTCAGCAGAGCTCTTAAAAAAGGTGAGCTTTTCCCTGAATGAAAAGGGCAAAGTTAACAAGAAGCTATACAGAGTCTTACCACTGCAAATAAAAGTAGAAGGGTACAAGAGGTAATGTAATGGGACACGTGCAGATTGAGGGGTCTTTGGAGAATTCTGTTGTGATAGAGACAGAGCAGTATCTTGTCATTCCCTATACCCCTATATAGTTCCTTTTAACTATAACCTATGAGAAGCTCTCGATTCTATATACTACTCCTTTGTTTGATGCATGAATAATCTCATGAACGTTTAGTTGAATTACTGCAAGTATGAACCTTTTTTCACTAATAGAGGCAAAGCTAATGCATCAACTGCAAGGGCTTTGCTCTCAGTCTTAGCAATGTTACTCAGATGTTTCTGATTTTCAGATGATGGAGGTTTATAAGTTTTCACTGTACAAGCAGTTTTTCTTCACAAATAACAGTGATAGCCATTTTTTGCCCATTGAGAAGAGATCAATTAGGCAGGAGCACTTGACTTTAGGATAACTGAATTTCTTATTTCACATAGCCATAACTGATAATTTTTTAAAAAGATTCATTTATTTATTTGAAAGACAGAGAGAGAGAGAGAGAGAGTGTGCACTTGAGTAGGGGGAGGGGCGGAAGGATAGAATCTTCAAATAGACTCCCTGCTGTGTGGGGAGCTTGATGCAGAGCTCAATCGCTGGATCCAGAGATCATGACCTGAGCTGAAACCAAAGAGTCAGATGCCTAACCAACTGAGTCACCCAGGTGCCCTGCCATAACTGATAATTTAATAAAATAGAGCCAGAAAGATATGCATTTCCTCATTAAGGTTATTAATAATTTTCAAGATTAGTTCATACTTTGTACAAAAGCTCATCATGTACTATAGCTAAATATAAAGCTGGTAAACTTTGAACCCTATCTGAAGGGGTTCAGTTACTGAATACTTTCTTTTTGTAAAGTTATTTTGTCTGCAGTATTGACTCTGGGAATAGCATTAGAGTAAGTTTATGTCCTTTTGTTTAGTCAATAGATGAAAAAAAAAACTTTTGCAAACAATTATACAAGGGAAATAATTAAACACAGTTTGAATTTGTGTTCCCAAATCTATTGATGAATAGGACTAGGGCATAAGTCTTATGTTAAAGAAACTTGTAAATCAGCTCCTAGACATTTTCTTTAAAACAGAATCATCCACTAAACGACTAAAGACCATAAAAAGAATTTAGGTAACAGAAAAGCTTATGTTAAGCACTTCCAGCCAATCATTTAGAATCAATCAACTAGGATGCTACTTAACCATACTCACTTAAAATTATCATTATGCTGTTTTCTTTTAATTTAATGACTTGATGTTAGTGTACTTAAGGTAGCTTTTAATGAGATAAATTATTGGAAAATGTACAAGTCAATACTTCCTTGGCTGAAAATAGCAAATGCCCAGTTAAAATAGTTTAAGTGACCAGAGGAATATGGCAGCAAGTGAAGGCATTGCTGTGACTATCTCCATACCCTCAGAAAGCAACATTAATAATCTATTGACAATATTTACCACAAAACTTGATGACAAGCTATCCCCACAAACACAAAAGGTGGTAAGAACAAATCACGTGACTCACAACTTGCACAGTGTCTATATCCATGTGGGAGAGAGTAGAAGGAAGCAATAAGCATATAGCAGTGAAGAGTAGAACCAAAACCCCACAGAAATGCACTACAAAGTGTGGCAGGCCAATTTGAGAGCAGCAGCTGACGCTGAGAGGTGTTTTGTTCAAACCAGTACTGGGTGAATGCAGGTGAGCTATGGCAAGTCTGGAAGGATCTGGACCTGTCTACACTTAGAGTTACTCTTGAAACTGACCTGCAAGGATTCTCTGCCACAATAGGGCCTCACTCTGAGGAGAAACTTCTTGAAACAGAATTAAAACAAATCAAGCTGGATAGAGACAATTAACAGAAGAGAGAAGATCTAGAAAAAGGTGGAGGAAAGAACAGTTCCAGGTGGAGGAAAGAACAGTTCCAGGAACTGTGAAAAAGCAAACCACAATGTTTCTGAGCATCATAAAGAAACATCAGAAGGGCCTCAGGGAAGGTAGAAGAGCTATCCTCAAACTTTCATCTTTCTAAAGGTTCAGGAAAACCAATTTCACATAAAGTGAGTGACCAAAAAGTACCAAGGTCAAATTTCATACAAAGTTATTAGAAGAAAAAAGAATAAGGAGCAGAAAAACATTTCTGTAAAAACCAAAGTACATCTGAATGATCCACCCACAGAATAAAGTAAAACAGTAACCACCTATTTCAGAACATGATATCAAGAAAAGGAAGTAAAACATGAAAGTCAGAATTTGAAAACTCAGAAATGAGGTGTGGTAATAGAACTTATGTAAGAGTTAGAAATGAAAAAAAAAAAAAAACCCCTTTAAAAAATCTTTTCAGCAATGAAGTCTAAACTAGAAGCAACACAAAAGAAAATAAACATAACAGACACTACCTTAAGGGTAAGGGGGTATAAAGGGAGAAAATTTTAAAAAATCTGAAAGCAATAAGAAAAGATTCAAAGTCACAGATATTGAAAATGAAGAGAGAAGATCTGACATACAGATAAAAGGAGCCCCCCACCAAACAACAACAACAACAACAAACCTAAAGCAAAGAAACAGAATGATTACGAAGAAGTATAATTCTAGAAAACTCTCTTGATATTAAAAGTTTTGAGACTTCATATTGAAAGAGTAGCCCATGTACCTGAAAATACTGATCCCAAATGACCAATGCCAAGACATATTGTAGTAAAATTATTGGACTTTAAATCAAATCAAAACAAAACAGCATCTTTGTGCTTTGAGGCAAAACCACAAACAACTAATAAGGGAAATGATCAGATTATTATCACATTTTCAACAGTGATATCATATGCCAGAGAAAGTAGAGTAACATATTTAAGATATATAAAGGGGAAAACAGTGAGCTAAGGATATTAAATCCAAGGAAACTGACTTTTAAATATGAAACATACAAACTATCATTAAAATGTGAAAACTCTGAGTTCTTTTATTCCACTGAGCTCTTCTTGAAGATTCTACTGCAGATACCTACTTCAGAGACCACAAAGAATAAAGAGATATTGAGGTTGACATAAGGATTGGTGATGAAGATTAAACATGTGGCTTGCTTGTAGCATTAGGTACATGAGAGTTAAAAGGAGAGAGTGTGGTATGTATTGGGTGTGTGCTTTCACAGTGAATATATAATACATCTGGAAAGATAAATGGATAAACAGGGAGAGCACCCACCAAAGAAGTTTTTTTTTTTTTTTTAAAGATTTTATTTATTTATTTGACAGACAGAGATTACAAGCAGGCAGAGAAGCAGGCAGAGAGAGAGGAGGAAGTGGGCTCCCTGATGAGCAGAGAGCCAGATGTGGGGCTTGATCCCAGGACCCTGGGATCATGACTTGAGCCAAAGGCAGAAGCTTTAATCCACTGGGCCACCCAGGCGCCCCACCACTGAAGTTTTTAACTATCTTTGCAATTATTGGTGTTACTTATATTGGTATTTGGAGAACATTGTATGTGCAATTTGGAATAAAGTAAATGAGTAATTATGGGATAGTCTTATTCAAGTATGCCCAGGGCCCTTGAGACCCAGGACACTCTGTGGAGGAGAGGACATATAAATGTAATATAGGAAAGATTAAGTAAAAACCAATATAAAACAAGACTCATTGTCCTGAGTCTGAATTTAAAAGTGTCAGTGTGAATTCATGCATACAGAAAGAGAGCAAGACAGAAACCTGGTTAGGTCCAAAAACAATGAGCAGCTCGGTAGCTATGATATTCCTAATGCCCAAGATGAGGTCTAGAAACAACAGTTCCCACTGGAAGAAACCAAAGAGAAATGGCTGCTTCCAAGATGAGGTGTGAACTCAATAACTGCTTCTGGCATAATAAAGAGGCAACCAGACATTATGTTTCACCAGATTAAAAAATAACAACATATAACTACAGTCTTGCTGAAGACTCCATCCAGTCTGATCAAGTCTCTGAATCTAGTTGCCAGTTTCTGGAAAATGGAGGACAGAGGAATATGTCAAACTGCTCCATGAAGGCACAGTTAGCAAACTCCAGATTGGCAAACTAGGCAGGCCAAATATCCTAGGTTCTTCACAGATAATTTTTAAAAAACTAAAAGAAGGGAGTGGGGGAGAACATGTAGCTTAAAGAGATGGGCAACAATACATTTTAATGGATAAGAATGAACTATAGTGTCTTGGGTTGAACATTTGAGTGGTAAAACTACAAAATTATGAGGAAGTGATTATTGTGAAGGTCAGGACAGTTGTTACTTTTTTGGGAATTTGGGGAAGTGGGGTTTGAGATATGGACAGGGCATATCATATGGGGGCGCTTCTGAGAACACTGGCAATTTTTATTTCTTGACTTGCATGGTGATTTCAGGAGTGATGCTTTGTGTATCTGTATTTTATTTTATAATAAAAGGGTTAAAATAAAAATAAAATAATAAAATAAAATTAAAAGGTGAGTTTTTTGTTGTTGTTGTTGTTGTTTGTTTGTTTTGGCTTGGCTTGGCTCTCTGTACCACCCTCCTCCTGATGTCATCCTTTTATTTACTCTCTATGTGGAGGTAAAGGTGGTCCCTGACAACCCTGAGCTCATGTGATCTTGAACCATGGTGTCTCCAAAGAAGCCATCGTTATAATCAGCCCCTTTTAAATTCTTGGACAAAATTATAGTAGGAGTAGGAGAGTGAAATGAGAAAAATTAAAGGCATCGATAAAAGTGGTCGAAAGCCCAGGTATTAGAAACATAAAACAATTGAGTCAAATGTGGAACACATTGGGAATGAAGACTAGAAACTGCAACCACATCTTGTGCCCATTGTACCTAACCAGTTCCTTACATTCAGCTCTAAAGGGGACAATCAAAATTAACAAATAGATTGGATAACATGAGATATAGCTAGGTATTTATTTAGCTCTTTTGGAATGTAATCCCTTGTAATAAGGAATCTATTTTTTGACTTTTGTGCATATTTTCAGGAATTATGTATTATGTATACAAATAAGGGAATGTCTGTTAATAAAAAAAATTATTTAGGAGAATTATGAATGCTAGGTGCATGAATGGCTCCAAAATGGGGCATTTTTATCCTTAAATCTGATGTTAGCTGGATTAAACCAGAGATCTTTGAAAACTTTGGGCTTCTATTTGCAGTAAAATACTAGGTTTGATAAGTTCAGCATGTTCTATGACTGTCAGAATGGCTAAAATCAGCAACAGAAGAACAACAGGTATTGACAAGGATATGGAGAAAGGTAAATTGTCTTGCACTGTTGGTGGGAATGAAAACTGGTGCAGTCACTCTGGAAAATACTCTGGATGTTCCTCAAAAAAGTTAAAAATAGAACTACCCTACTATATAGTAATTGCACTACTAGGTATTTACCCAAAGAATACAAAAATACTAATTCAAAGGATACATGCACCTCAAGGTTTATAGCAGCATTAACTACAATAGCAAAATTATGGAAATAGCCCAAATGTCCATTTATTGATGAACGGATAAATAAGATGTGGGTGGTATATACACACACTGTAATATTATTCAGCCATAAAAAAGAATGAAATCTTGCTATTTGTAATGACATGGATGGAGCTAAAGGGTATAATGCTAAGCAACATATGTCAGTCAGAGAAAAAAATACCATATGATTTTTCTCATATGTGGAATTTAAGAAACAACACAAATGAGGAAAGGGGGTGGGGTAAGAGGGAGAGAGAGGGAAAGAGAGGAACCAAGTAATAGACTCTTAATGACAGAGAACAAACTGGTGGACTGAAAGGATATGGGTTGGGGATGGGTGAAATAGGTGAAACAGATTAACGAATACACTTGTGATGAGCACTGGGTGCTGTATGGAAGTGATGAATAACTATGTTGTACACCTGAAACTAATGTTATAATGTATGTTTACAGTTTGGAGTTTAACTGGAGTTTAAATAAAAACTTTAAAAAAATGAACTAATCAATGAAAAGATTTGTTCTTGATAGTACATGCCTGAGAAATAGGATGCCCATATAGTCAGATGTTCAAAATATTTCTAATCTATTATAAAACATTCAGATTTTCCCCAAGAAGCGAGTGGGTTCATACAAACATATACATAAACATTTTTATTGAAGAAATTTTTCAAATTTTTCAAATTTTTCAAACCATTTTTTTTTAGATATTTTATTTATTTTTTTGACAGAGAGTGATCACAGTAGGCAGAGAGGCAGGCAGAGAGAGAGGGGGAAGCAGGCTCCCCGCCGAGCAGAGAGCCTGATGCGGGGCTCGATCCCAGGACCCTGAGATCATGACCTGAGCTGAAGGTAGAGGCTTAACCCACTGAGCCACCCAGGTGCCCGGGAATTTTTCAAAGTATAATAGTAAATGAGTTGATTATCCAGTTACGCAGGGTTATTATACATATAATATAATAACATATATGAAAATAATAATGATAATAAATAAATAAAAACTTATTCTTATACAGCATTATGACATGGCAGACACTGTTCTTCCTGTTTTACTAGGTACTATTATTATTCCTGCTTTACAGACAGGGAATAGGAGTGCTATGATTGCTCGATGACACATAGTTAAGGAGTAGGAGATCTGCATGCAGATCTGCATGCAGGCAGCCCAACTCCAGAATCATTCTATTTTTAAAAAAGTAAATATTTTGATATTTGTTGGAGATGTGGCAATAACAGACATTGAATGAATACCTGTGTGTGTGTGTGTGTGTGTGTGTATGAATGTGTGTGTGTGTGTGTTTATATATATGATATACTCCAATGCTGAAACTTTGCTTCTCAAAATTCTCTGTCTTGATTCCTGACAGGAAAGCACAGTTTGATTTGTATTTCTAAAAACTTGGTCTTAATTTAGATATTGAGGTAAAGCCATGAACAGAATAGGAGCAGAAGCATAAATTCCAATTCATAAAAATATTTTGAGAAATTGTTTCACAAATCCTATCCTGCCCGTATCAAGTGTGATGTATTCCAAAGGTTGGTTGGTAACATTTCTTAAATGCCAGCTTGATAAGCAACTATATACACATATATATGTATATATATGTATATCTGTATATAGACACACACATATGTATTTGTAGGAATGAGTATTTAAAACTACATACTAAAAAATAAAATAAATACAAATAAAAATACATAGTTAAGGGCTTATCTTTTATTTCTATCCACATATATTCATATACATATGGAACACCCAGGTCATTTAAATCTTCAATGGCAGTTAATTCATTTTGTCTTGTGTGCATGGCATTTAAGTAAATCTTGGGGGAAAAGCTCCTGCAGGATTACAGCAGGATCTCAACATGAACATATTGTTCTCTATACCATTTGGGTGATATGTAAGTAATATCAAGGTATTACTTTAGGTCTTTTGGATTAAGGGAATACAGACATTTAGAAATTATTACTTTTAGTAATAAGGTCCTTGGCCGTCCAGTGGTAATGTTTTTAAAGGAAAATAGGAGTGAAAGGATATGGTTTTTGTAAAATAATGTAAATTAGTAACTCCATTGTGAAGGAGAGCTTTTAAATGAAAAAAAAATCCTTTTCCTCCTCTTTATAGAATTGTCTTTAAAAATTATTATTTTCCTTTGAAATATGCATTTATAAGTGGTGTGTGTGTGTGTGTTTGTGTATCTATACGTAACTTGCATCGGAAGGGAACTGCTTAGAAAACAAAACCTGGAGTGCCTGTTCTGATCCTTGGCTGCTTGGGGGGATGTGGATAGTCAAGGATCACCATGAATTGTCCTTTTGGAGCACCAGGAATGTTTAATGGATTCATTGAAAAGAATGAGCGTCTTGAAAGCGAAGAATAGATCATGGAATAGATCACTTCCGGTGGGCATTAGGTGGAAGTTTCCTGAAAGTAGAGAGGGCTGTGCTACTCTCTTAGATAGTAGCATAGACCACAAAACAAGGGAGCAAGATGGAGAACTGGGGATTGATGAATGTGACATTTTGCTTACTGTTCCCTTGTTCTATGAAAGAAGTCATACTTGGTATTCACTTTAAATGGTTTTAATGCCAATTAACCAAACTCCAGTAAATCCTGACTCATTTATACAATTATGCATGGTGAATTTGTGGAGAATAAATGAATGTGTTTGACTTGAAGTATGGTCTACCTTCATTCAGTCAGGGCGAGGACCCATGCAGCTTCCAAGAATGCTGTGTTCAGGAATTTCCAGACATCAGGAAAGCGAGCAGCGGTCCATGGCATAAATGTTGTCATAGCAGGTATAAGACTTAGAGGACCAATTTTAGGGTGCACAACTCATGAAGATGATAAAAACATCATTCTCTTAGCTCATTCCCTGTTTAGGGTGGATTTATGAAGAACAGAGTGGGAAGCTTTACTTTTCACACACATATGCACACACATGCACACACAGGCACACTCATGCTTTCATTGAACTATATATTCTAGTGTTCATCCCTTTTATTGGATTGTAAAATTCTTAAAAGCAGATTCTGTAGCTTTTATTTAATATGTAATACAAATACTTTTATATAACCTAAGGTACACTAACAAATACCTGTTTATTGAGTAACTGTTCTTTATTGTATTTGAGGAGCTCCTTTGGTCATATTACTTCAGGATTTCCTTCCTCCTTCCCTCCCTCCTTTTCCCCTTTCCTTTTTTCCTTCCTCCCTTCCTTCCACTTCCCTATCCCCCTTTCTTTCTTACTTTTCTACTTAGAAGAGTTTTATGTTGACTCAGGTCACGTTTTATAGAATTAGCTTCATATATATATATATATATATATATACACACACACACACATATATATATATATATACTTACTTTATTTTTTTCCGTCCTAGTGAAGGACGGAATCTTTTTCCAGAGGTTGCAGTTATGTTATTTTCGAGGTTATCCCTTGATTCAAGTAAGTAGAATTGCCTTTAAATAGACTGTTATTTGATATCTGCCAAAGGCAATGAAGGGTCTTAAAATTATAGCCCAGTGAACTCTCTTGCCTGATATTACACCAATGTTAATCCACAGAAAGTCAGAGAGTTTCCATGTGTAAATTTGATTTTAAATGACGTTTTATTGAACCCACCTCACCCTAAGTTTCTTGGTTTGTGAGACACCATATGCATCTCTTTCCCTTGGAAAAAAAATAAAAAGAGTGCTCTGAACTGGAAGAAATTTATTATATTCTTCAGAATCTTATTTGTGCCCTGTGTATTAAGGACCATAAACTATAGTATTCATTACCTGTGTGGTTTGATACTTCGGTGGGATAAAACCTTTTCAAGATAAAGTTTACAAATCTTTTAAGATTTAAATTCAAATACTAAAAATTTTAGTATAATGATATTTTAATCAACACTTTCCTTTATAAAAATATGTTGATGTGGTTGGTATGAACACAAGGAAGTATGGGAAAATGTTTATCTCAGTGCTGGCTCAGCAACAGTGTGTGTAAGGAGAACGTTCTCCTTTCACATGGCCGAATATCAAGTTCAGGGTTATGCAAGCTAATGAACTTCTGACCTGTTAAAGGGAATTTCACTCCTGGGGTTATTGGGCAGCACCTACATGTTGGGAGCTACTACTTGGGCCATGGATGTGTATGTGTGGTTTTAATATATAGGTGGAGAAAAAGCTTGGTGAGAATGACCCCTGTATTGGCTGCAGGCAATGGGGAGTCCAGTTGCCTCACTTGGAGAGGAATGAGAGAGGAGACTCAATGGAAAGGGAATTCCTGTCTTGGAAATGTGTATCACACTGGCAATTAAGTCTTTGAAACAAAAAGGTCTATTATTGGAATACACCTCCATCATGCATCCATCCACTCATCCATATCATCCATTTATTTGTCTAATTTATTTATACATTCAGTCTTCAATTGCTGGCAAATTGCTTGTAGCTTTTCTACTGTTTAATCTCCAGAATGAGTTGTCATCTGAGATTGGGTATGTTCTGCTTTCCCCTTCTTACAGATCTCAGGGACTTGCTTTCCTTTCATTTTTACATTTAGAAATATTTATCTTTAAGATTATGAAAGAAATTCCTGCTTAAGACCAAAGAAGTGAAGAATAACTTGAAGAGTATCAAGAAACTAGAAAAAATTTACTATAGCTACAAAACACAAATAAAAAAAAGCACACACCTACTGCCAACATTTTTTTTTCTTTTTAGTCTCTCTTTTCTAATAAGCTGAAAAGTTACAGTTGTGCTAACTTCATAAGGGCACAAATAATAAATTAGTAGTGTATCAGTTTTTGCCTTAGGCTCTATATTCTTGGGATCCCAGGTAAGGACACAGAGTTAATTTGAGTGGAAAAATAATTTATTAAAGTTATCTTGGAGAGACAGAGAATAAGACTTGGATGCTACATGGTTGAAAACAGTGCTTATATCACCGACCATAGGGCTGTTCTTCTAGAGATCTCTTGGCTGCCACCAGGGATAGACACTGCAAAGTAGATCATGGAACCTCTGTCAGTGTTATTTCTGTAGCTGGGTAGAGTTGCTCCACCTTACTGGAACAGATTGTATGAGATGCCTGTTTCTGCACACTGCATTTGAATTGAAGATTTGCAATTCTGAGTGTCATAGACAAATTATATGTCTTTACGCTGACTGCAGGGGTAACTAGGAAAATAAGTTTCTGGCATGGGCTCAGAATATGGCAAACTCTCCAAAAATAAAAGCTTTAGAAAGTACTAGTGAACCCAAAGCATAGAAAACGTCCAGAAGTCTCCCCTTGGCTGTACAACATCAATATACCCTCTTTTCTGTTTTCTAAACTTTCAAACAAAATCAACAACAGCGATGACCAAATGCTCCAACCTAACTCAATGTTACAAACTCTTGAACAAATAAAACCTGATGTACCCTCTCTCGAAAAGCAAGGCAACATAAAATCTCATTTGTCTTTGCATCCAGTTTCATATCCAGTGTCTTTAGCTTATAACATTTCTCCTTCAGTTTCATCATGGTACTGTCTTGATATTCAATAGCATGGACTAAATTATTAAGTAAATCATAACAATACGCCTTAGATAAAAGAATAAGAAAAGGTGCACCTGGGTGGCTCAGTGGGTTAAGCTTCTGCCTTTGGCTCAGGTCATGATCTCAGAGTCCTGGGATCGAGCCCTGCATCAGGCTCTCTGCTCAGTGGGGAGCCTGCTTCCCCCCCACCCTCTGCCTGCCTCTCTGTCTACTTGTGATCTCTCTCTGTCAAAAAAATAAATAAAATCTTTTTTTTTTTAAAGAGTAAGAAAAAAGGGAAGAGAAGAGAATGAAAAAATTAAAACTTTATATATCCCAAAGAATGGGAAGAAATTTTGATATTTTGATATCCCCCTTCCCCACACATTTGATTAGCCACCAATAGTAACAATACCTACAATGTTTTTTAATATCAACATTTAAGTGCTCTTAATATTTTAAGAGCACTCTTTTCATATTCAACATCTGAAGATTGTTCCTGAATCAGTTTTGGACTTTTGTACCCTGGTGATGCACAGAAAATTTTGCCTTTGAATGTTCTATGATATATCCCAGAAATGTCTACCATCTCTAATTGCAGCTTTGATGTATGACTATCTTCAACAGTTAAAAAAATAGATTTTACTGGTGTATTGTAGGCAATTCTTTGAAGACTGCATAACAGCAATTAGGGATACACATAGAAGTTAAAACTGAGCCTGCTGTGGGACTTCTGATATCAAAAAACTCAGTTGAGGGTGATGATCAGAAGACAGATATATTGGGGCTCCTGGCTGGCACTGTCACTTAAGCATCTGACTCTTGGTTTTGGCTCAGGTTGTGATCTCAGGATTGTGAGATTGAGGCCCCCTTTAGGCTCTGTGAGTTTGCAGTCTGCTTAGAACTCTCCCTCTCCATCTGCCCCTCCCTCCCACACTCTCTCTCTAAAATAAATAAATCTTTTAAAAATTTTTATTTATTTATTTGACAGAGAGAGACACAGTGAGAGAGGGAACATAAGCAGGAGGAGTGGGAAAGGGAGAAGCAGACTTCCCGCTGAGCAGGGACCTTGACACAGGGCTTGATCCCAGAGCACTGGGATCATGACCTGAGCCAAAGGCAGACACTTAATGACTAAGCAACCCAGGTGCCACTAAGACAAATACATCTTTAAGAACAAAGAAAACAGGGGTGCCTGGGTGGCTCAGTCAGTTAAGTGGATGTCTTTAGCTGGCATTATGAACCTAGGATCCTGACACTGAGCCTGGTATCAGGCTCCCTGCTCAGCAGGGAGTCTGCTTCGCCCTCTCCTTCTGCCCCTCCCCCCACTGTTCATATACGTGTATGCTCTCTCTCTCTCTCAAACACATAAAATAGAATCTTAAATATATATATATATACACACACACATCCATGGCTGAGGACATGTATTGGGACTATTTTAATTTATCCTTAGCAATAATAGGCAAATTTCCTTTGAAATTAGTTAAGATAGATGCCAAGTTTAGATAGTTTGAAATGTGGAAAGGATGCATATAACTAAGATAACTAAGGAGTCATAGCTCTGAAATTAATATTAGCATGTTTTACTCATCCTTACTTCTACCGAAAATTCTTTTTAAAGTTAAAGAACCCAAAGTCCACATGAAGCTTAGTATTTTAAATAAATTCCCCCTCCCCCTATGAAAAGAGACTACTATGGCCCATAGTGAAGATTGAGTCAAGAGTTTGTGACATGTAGAATTTTGACTCTTAGAACTTCATGACTCAGACCTGTAGCAGTTGAACTAAATCTAGTTCCTGGGGAAGTAGCATGCAGTAGAAAGGGAGAGGGCTCTAGAATGAGGGAGACCTACAACTTCATCCTGATGTCCCCTCCCCTCCTTAATAGCTGTATGCTTTTGTGCAAGGTTATATGACAGCTGTAAGCCCCAGTTCCATTATTTATAAGAGGGGGTCATCATACCTTGTTGAGGGTGGGTTGCAAACATTATGTATGTATCATGCCAAGAAGAGTGCCAGGAAGCTCACAGATACTTGGACAGAGTAGCTGCTGAATTACTTTACCTTCTGGTTCCTCATTTTGTCATGCGTAAATTAACTATCTCCCAAGGCTGTTGTGATGGCAGTAAAGAAATGGTACAGAGTATATATATGTAGTACTTGGCCTTTAGTAAATGGTAGTAGATAATATTGTTCCACTCCAGAAAGGCTTTAGAAAAAAATGCTACCTCCTTTTTTTTTTTTCTAAATATGAAGGGTTAATTGTTTATTGTGTATTAGTGCTGCACCATCGTCATTATCAAAGTTAGCTGGAAAATAGTATAGTTACAGAGGAGGGGGCAGGGCAAAATGGAGGTGCTGATAGAGAGTTAATTTGTTAACTTTGAGGAAAGAGGGATGGAATGTGAAAGAGCCAGGCTGGAGAGGGTTAGGGAGGAATCACACTGCAGAGGCTGATCGGGCAGTGCTATTTTTTTGAAGTAGAACCATGATCTCATTCAGGTAGGCCCTGGTGATGAGTAACTGTCTTTGTGAGAATTAATTACTGAGGCCTTAGAAAGATAACTAGACCAATTAAGTCTACAGGGATTTAGTCTACTCCATGGTATCTTATTTTTCTTGGGAAAGTGGTAGAGGATAATTTTCTCAACTGACCCAGATCCCTCATTTGTTAGAAGCTGAGACTTTTTTAAAAAAGATTTATTTATTTATTTTCAGAGAAAGAATGGGGGGGGGGGGTGTGCAGAGGGATAAGGAGAGGGGAATCCCACGCGGACTCCTCACTGAGAGCAGAGCCTGATGTGGGGCTCAATCTCACAACCCCAAGATCATGATCTGAGACAAAATCAAGAGTTGGATGCTTAAATGACTGAGCCATCCAGGTGCCCTATAGAAACTGATATTTCTGATGAGGAAATTATCCATGTGCTTTTGGGAGGGGGTGGGATAATCTCTGGCTTCCACTAGGGTATTATTAAAAAAGAACACACACACATATATATGCATATATAACACGTATATAATAATGTATGTGTATATTTTATATATATACACATATATATGTACACACACACACACACACACACGGTACCAATCAAGCAACACAGGTGATCTTTCCAAACATGAACACAATTTCCTCCCTCACCACACTCCTTCTTCCAGTGTGAGCATTTCTGGGTCTCAGTTAGGAGGGATCACTCATTGTTTGAGTCAGGGGTCTTTTGAGGACAGGTGATAGAAACTCAATTTGAATTAAGTGGGCCAAGAAGTGAACTTGTTGGTTCATGAAATTTGGAAGGATAGGAGTATACATGATGGTCAGAACCAGAAGCTTTAGCACTAATTTTCTCTCAATTTATGTCTGTTTCTCTACAGTTGGTGATTTCATTCTCTTCCATTCTCTTTTGAGGTGAAACCCCAAAAGTTTTCTTCCTTCATTTCCATTTGAAAAGTCCTTGGGATGGACTTTGATTTCTGTCACAGACTTAGGCTTCAACAAATACTGTGTGGCCATGGAGATGGCATTAGTTCTTAATCAAATTACATGATTCAGGATGGGAAGACTATGTTGCCCAAAAGTAGGGAATAGGTGACTGGTAATCATTCCCTAGAAATGGCCCCTGTGAGTTTACTGTGAATTGGGTAATCTATCCACACTCTGTGATTTGTTACCATCTTGCAGCTAATCATTTTTTTTTTTTCTGACTTCTCAGTCTCTGTACACCCTGCTAGAGATGAACCTTGCTTAGAAGGCTCCCTTTATTTACTTGTTGAGTACCTATTGTGTGCCTGGTTTTGGAAGGGATTTGGAGATGAAAACTCGTTCAACATGGTCTCTATCCTCAAAGGACACATGCACATGGATTTATAAATGAGGACGTGCAGGCATTATACAACCACTACTGCAAGGCCCTGATTAATATTTTTAAATTTAACTGTGTAATTAAACTATTGTAATTGTAGCTTCAATTTATTAGAATTTTCCTTTCAGTATTTCTCCATTTAGTGCTCTTTAGATCAAATTAGACTCAGCTGAGCTTAGAACTGTGGAAGCTGAATGGATGAATTCTCGACTTCCCCCATAGCCTCAAGAAACTCTATGTACATGTAACAATCTGTGGGCTAGTTGCCCTGGTAACACGTGTGCATTTTGCCAGACCCTCAGAAAGATGTGATCTCTAATTAACCTTAAAATTAACAGGCTAACAGCAAAGATTTCATAACAATTCGGAAGAAGAGGCAGAAAATATTTTAGAAAGTGTAAATCTGAGGGGACACTTGTAAACCTGCTGAGGTAGTAAAATATTATGGGATTTCAAAAGGCTGAGAGACTACAAAGCACCAACATCAGAATAGTAATTGAGTGTGTTTGTTCCTCAGTTTGAGTCTCACATCTAAATGTTTTGAAGGAAATTAGAAAAAATGGTTAAAAAATATATTTAGCCCAATGTCTTTTAGAGTGGATATTAGAGTAGATGTTAGATCATGTTGGAAATGGAATCTGCTCTTAAAAAATTATTAATTGCATGTTTTGACCTGTCTCCTTTCCTGTCTTGGGCGTTCATTTGACCAGGTTTCCCAAAACTACTTTGTTCTCTGGTGAATAGATAAAAACTGAGTACTTTTTTTGGTGAGAGAGCAGAAGGCTGGCTGAGGACAAAGCAAAAACTGGCATCTTGCACCCCCTATCCATCCGCTCCCCTCGGTAATATGTGTGACATTCCTCAGGCACCCCTGGCTGCCCTAAAAGAAAAACAAATAGTTAACTTGGAGAGATCACAATCCTGCAAGACAGGAATCTCCCTCGGTTTACAAATGTCCTAGTGATTTACAACAAAGAAGCTATCTTTTCAATAGCCCAATTTCCAGAGACAAATAACTCAGTTCCTCAAGCCCTAATGTCGCCCTCCCCTCCATAAAAACTGAAGGAGGCTGAGGCAGAAGGAAATGTAAATAAAGTTAAATTTCTTCTAAACCCAAATCTCACTAACAAGGACACTTGATAGGAGAAATGTGAAACTTTATCTCTAAACCTCCAAGATAGTGTCAGCAATCATTCCCAAGCATATGGCCCACTGGTATACATCTAAAGGGTCTCACGAGAAGCTTTTTTACTAGTAATAAATAACCTTTCTCCCAACAATAGCTAACCCTGCAAGGTATTAGAGACCTTGCTTCCAAAATTCCTTAGAGACTAAGATCATCCCCTTTGTCCTCACCTACCCAACTCCTGTGTATATAATTAGCCACTCCTCAGGATAGTGGTGCAGCAGCTCTTCCTGCCCACGGGTCCTGTCCCCATGCATTAATAAACCGCCATTTTGCACCAAAGATGTCTCAAGAATTCTTTCTTGGTCATCGGCTCTGGACCTCACCCCATCAAACCTCATCTAGGTTCTAGAACTTCATCATTTTTTGTTGTAAAATTAGATGAAAGTAGCATCTTTTTTCTCCCCGGGTTGAGATATAATTGACATATAATGTGGTATGATTTTATGGCATACACTGTAATGATATATTTTGTATATTTTGCAAAATGATTAGCACAATAAGGTTAGTTAACATCCTTACCTCACATAGTTACAAATTATTGTATGTACTTTTAAAATCTACACACTTAACAGCTCTCAAATACACAAAACAGTATTGTTAGCTAGAGTCACCATGCTGTGTATTATACCCCCAGAACTCAATCATTTTATGCCTGGAATTTTGGTCACCTTCACCCCTGTTCTCTATTTTCCCCCTAACCGTGTTTCCCCCACCTCCCACCCCCAATAATCACCAATCTTTTTTTCTACTTCTATCAGATTGGTATCTCTTGGAGATCCTGTTTTGGCTATATGCCCAGAAGTGGAATTGTTAGGTCATACAGTAGTTTTATTTTGAATTTTTGGAGGAACCTCCATATTATTTTCCATAGTGACTGTACCATTTTACATTCTCACCAGCAGAGTATAAGGGATCCCTTTTCTCCACATCCTTGCCGGCACTTATCTCTTTTCTTTTTGACGATAGCCATTCTAGTAGGTGTGAGGTGATATCTATTGTGGTTTTGGTTTGCATTTGTCTAATGATTAGCGATATTGAGTACCTTTTTGTGTACCTGTTGGCCATTTGAATATCTTTTTTTGGAAAAATGTCCATTTAAGGGCTTTGGTCATTTTTAAATTGGATTGTTTCTTTGCTTTTGAGTTGTATATTATACATTTTTGATATCAACCCCTTATCAGATATATGGTTTGCAAGTAAGTATTTTCTCCCATTCTGTAGGTTGCCTTTTTATTTTTTTGATAATTTCTTCTGCTATGCAGAAGCTTTTTAATTTAATATAGTCCCACTTGTTTATTTTTGATTGTGTTGCTTGTGCTTTGGGTGTCCTGTCTATAAAATTGATGCCAAGAGCAATAAGAGCTTTTCCCTTATGTTTTTTTTTTCTATCAGTTTTATGGTTTCAGGTCCTACATTTAATCCTTTTTGAGTTAATGTTTGTGAATGATGAATTACATTTCATTCTTTTCCATATGAATATTGAGTTTTCCCAGTACCATTTACTGAAGAGATTATCTTTTCCCCATTGAGTATTCTTGGCTCTTCTGTCAAATATGAGTTGACCATATATGCATAGGGTTATTTCTAGGCTTTTGATTCCGTTCCACTGATCTTTGTTTCTGTTTTTATGCCAGTCTTAAACTGTTTCAGTTACTATAGCTTTGTAATACAGTTTGAAATCAGGATTTATGATGCTTCTGGCTTTGTTCTTTCTCAGGATTGCTGAGGCTGTTTGGTTCCATATGAATTTCAGGATTGTTCTTAATACTTTTATGAAAAATGCCATTGGAGTTTTGGTCAAGATTTCATTGAATCTGTATATCACTTTTGGTAGTATGGATATTTTAACCATACTCATTCCTTCAGTTCATGAAAACAGAATATCATATCATTTATTTGTGTCTATTTCTTTAATCAGTTTTATAGTTTTCAGTGAACAGATATTTCGCCTCCTTGTTTAAATTTATTTTTAAGTATCTTGTGTTTTTATTACAGATCCCTATTGTAAATGGGATTGTTTTCCTTATTATTATTATATTTTGGTGGGATAACTTGCTGTTGTTACATAGGAACACACTAATTTTTATATGCTGATTTTATACCATGCAACTTATTGCATTCATTGAATATTTTAACAGTTTTTTTGGTGGTATCTTTAGAATTTCTATGGGTAAGATGATACCATCTGCAGAGGCAATTTTATTTCTTTCTTATTCAAATGAATTTTCTTTCTTTTTCTTGCCTAATTGCTAGAACTTCTAGTACTCTGTTGAATAGGAGTAGCAAAAGTGGACTCTTTGTCTTGTTCCTGGTTTTAGAGGGAAAAAGTTTCAACTTTTCACCATCAAATGTTATGTTAGATGTGGGCTTGTCATTGTTTTATCATTTTGAGGTATATTTCTTTAAAAAAATATTTTGTTATTTATTTGTTATGAGAGAGAGAGAGAGAGAGCACATATATGCACACACACAAGCGGGGGGAAGGGCTGAGGGAGAGAGACTCTCTAGCTGACTATGGGCAGAGTTTAGAGCCCCAGTGGGGCTCCATCTCACCATGAGATCATGACCTGAATCAAAACCAAGAGTTGGTTGCTTAACCAACTGTACCACCTAGGTGCCCCAAGGTACATTCCTTTTATACTCAATTTGTTGAGAAGGTTTTTTTTTTTAATTAAAAAAATTTTTTTATATCATAAATTGATGTTGAATTTTGTTAAATGCTTGCACTGGTATGTATCTGTGCATTTGAGTAAGTGGTCTCCTCTTTTAGACTTTATAGATGTCCTTTGGTCTTTTACCAGTCCTCCCAGTTGTGGTTCTGGATAGGTCAGCTAGTAGTGCCCTTGGGCAAGTGGGGCTTCCTATCTGGGTCTCTATTTGGGCAAGGCTGCAGCCTTTGCTCTGAGGTCAGGGGGTACCATTGGCTGGGTTCAGCTTCAGGTACAGTTGCTGCATAGAGTCCCCAATTTATCCAATTAGGCTGCTGGCTATGCTCTGTGATCAGTTTGGGCCTCTAGATGGGCTATGCAATCTCGTTGGTCTTGGTGGGATATGCCACTGATGGGATTCCACAACTAGGCAAGGGTATAAGGCTTGGCTCTGCAATCCTTCCTGCTCAGGGGTCTCAGGTTGTGATCCTTGACTAGATGGTGCCACTGGATGGACTCCGTGTTCAGGTGGGCCATGGGCTGTTCCCAGGTTGTTCTAGTTGTCAGGCTCTGCTCTGGGATCAGGTAGGGATGAATGCTGTGCTCTGAAGTTGGGGAGGGCTGCACACTGGGTTTCCCGATGAGCTAGACTGCTGACTGTGCTGCCTTCTTGGGCAAGATTGTTGGCCAGGCTCTTTGGTCAGAAAGGCCGTCCAGCTTGATTTTGCACTTGGGTGTGGCTGGGAACTGAAGTCAGGTAGGGTTTTCCGGTTTCTTCGTCAGGCGGGACTGTGTACATGCTTCACGATTGGACGTGGTCCCTGGAACCTGGTCCCTGGAACCAAGGACCTGGAACGTCGGCCTGGGAGGGGCTGTAGGTTGCATTCAGCAATTGTGCTAGGTTTAGGCAGGGCTGTGCTGCTGGGTGGGCCATAGACTAAGCTCCCGTGCAGCCAGGGATGCTTTGGTTAGGCTTCCTTGTCTCGTCTCACAGGACTGAACCTTATACTTAGCAGTTAGGTGGGGCTGCAAATTTGGTTGCCTGACTCTTGAAAGTCATAAAACAGCTCTACCTCTAGTAATGGTCACTGGCTAGTGACCTGAATCAGGCTGAACCGTCCACCAATTTCTTGGCCAGACAGGCCCCTCGTCTGGGCTCTGAGGATGGGCAGATCCGTTGCCTGCGCCCTCGGGGTGTAACTAGCTAACTAGCTGCAAGCGAGGCTGTAGCACGCGCTACGCAGTTGCCTGGATTCTCTCGCCAGACTTCCTGGTGGGGTCGGACTGGAGGCCATACGCCGCGGTAGGTGGAGCTTTAAGCGCGGTGGCCTGGCGAGGCAGCGAGTGGAGCGGGCTCCGTGCAGGAACAGCTCAGGGTTAGTGACCTGAAGCAGGCCAAACTGCCCACCGAACACGCTGGCTGGCCAGACTGGTCCACTGCCACGGCTCTGCGGGTCGCCCGAGTCACTCGCTGGGATCTCGGCTTGTCGCTGCGGGCAGGAGCAACGCAGTCTGGCCAGTCCGAACGCCGGATGCGGTAGGTCTCATCCCTCTTCTCCATTTCTGGGGCGAAGCTCCATAGATTTCCCCAGTGATTCCTGTGAGGTGACACCCAACTGGAACTCCTGGGAAACGAACCCGCAGTACTGGGGGAGCTGGGTGTCTGCCTTGGGCTTCCCTTTCCCGCTGGAGAAGCCGCAGGCCCAGGAAGGTGGTGTCAGTTTGGCGCGGTGCCCGCGTGGACGTAGGCGAGGGCGAGGCCGGCAGGGGGTAGCCGCTTCTCTTCCTTCCCAGGAAAGGACAGAGGACTGTCCTGTCACTGTGGTCTCTCTGTCTCTGTGGTCCCGGGCCTTGCTTCGGCCTCACCCCTGGGTTCTAGGATTTTCGCAGTGGTGTCTTATCAGTGGATAGCTATGGAGACCCAGGAAGAGTTGCAGAATTTATGAGGGAACAGATTCTGTGAAGAAATGGATTAGTATACATAAATATTTACGAGGACGACAAACCTGTTGAGACACTGTCTTACAGCGAATCAAACATTGGAGGTTGAAATTGGCATGACCTCTCCTTGACTTCTTGTCTTTTATCTGGTCTTCCCTTTCCTTGTTTTTTTTTTTTTCTTTCTGGGTAGCTCAGCATAAACACCCAGGAAGTAAAATCTCTGAAAGGCTTGTTCCTATGAAGAGGCAAGATTAAAGTAGATTCTTTATGCTCTCAAGTCAGTTGGCCTTTTAATATGTTGCTAGTACAAAAAATTTATTCAGCCTTCCACAAATTTTTCATGGCTTCCTCATTTCCTTCTTCCAAAATAACTTCTGTTTCATGGTGAATGAAATCTTGCTTTCAGCAATTTCAAAGTAACTTCACCTTATCCACATGATTTTAGGGATCAGAGAAGAGGACAGATTAAATATTAACCTTCAGCTGTGTTGTTCATGCTGACACACAGGCAAATCTGACTTTTGTGCGCTGATGTTTGGCAGGGGGTCCGATTTTTTGCAGCTGTAAGCTAGAAATTATGGAATTTATGCAAAGTTAAGTTCTGCTTTGTGTGAAATTAGATGATAAAATGAGCAGTAGAAACTTGGCAAGGTATTCTTTATTATTAACCAAGTGAAGGAAACTCCCTTTATTATAACCTTGGAAGCTTTTTTGTTCTTTTGTTTTTTTTTCTTCTACCTTTCTGTCACTCTTTTATTTGCTTTTTCATTTTAGTAGTGATAGGGAGAGGGGAGCAGGTGTTCCTAACTGTAAATCCTATCTCCCTGACGGGGTGGTTAGGTTCTCTAAGATTTTTTTGACATCTTTGTGGATTGTCTCATAGCTATAGGACATTTTTTCCCCTTTGTGATATATGGGTTGTGAAGTCACTGTGTTGACTATATTCAATACCTGGGGGTTATTGTGGGTTGTAGAAGAATGTGTTATGACCACTGGATACACTATAGTAGCACTGACTCAGATTTCACTGACAGGTAGAATTGCATATTATGTTTGACCAATTTGAGTTAGGATTATTTTTTAATTCTTCTACTGTAATTCACATACATCTCCCTTTTAAAAAAATAATATATTATTCTTCCTGGCTGGATCTGAGATTGCTTTCTTCTTCTACAGAGCTCAAAGTTTATGGCATATTATTGTCATTTATCCTGAGCTGATAGTAGAGTCATCTTTACTTTAATCACTAGCAGAGCTGGGGATCAGAACTTTGGCACAATTTCTTATTTTACCTTACCATTTGGCCTTCTTGAAAGACTTTTATCTTTTTCTTTCTAAGTAATGTAAAATGTTTATTTTTTAGAGAAAAGATCTACCTACCTTTTTCATAGAAGAAGAATGAGAGAATAAAACAAATAAGTTTAATAAACTGGTGGACTGACTTTTTTTTTCACTTTGAAAGACACACATTATTAAGTTTCTGCTTTCTTAGAGTTTGGGTACTGTCACAATATTCTCTAGGCTTTCAGAAGTTTGCTAATGATTTAATCCAATTGTTTAATTACCTTAAAATTTAAGTTAGAATCAAACAAAAGTAATTTGATAAACTTTAACTAGATATATTCCAATTTTATAACAACAGATTCTTGGTTCACTTTTTGGCTGCTCTTCTGTTCAGAGAAATAAATGAGTTTTTAGTGAAAATCAAAGTTAATACAATGTTTAGCATCTAAAGAATTTTTATACCACCTCCTATTTAAAGCTTCTTTTCCTATAAGGTACACTATATTTCTGAAGTGTTTTTAATGCCTAATATTCAAAGATTTTCTAATCCCCATAGAAGCTTCCTGCTGAAACCTCCTGTGATGTGCTGCAAAGGGGTCTATGATAAATGTAGTCTCTAATTCCTTATCTGTACTCTGGTCTCCTCTCTTGCTTTCCTTTTCTCATCTTTTCCTTTTCTCCTTGACCCCAAATTCCTTTCTTATCTGTCGGAACTGCTAGAAATCCTGCTGGTAAGTCTCAGCTAGAGATTCTGTTCCCTGCAGAGGGCAGGAAATGTTGCTGCTTCTCCTTGATTGATAAGAGGTGCTGAGCCCTGCTGAGCAGCTGCAATAAGCAAATCCCTGCTTCAGCAGAAGTGGGTGTTTTTAAGACATTGATCTCCTCCTGAGAGTTTGCTTTACCTGTGAGGTGTCAGGAAGGATGACTTGGTGTACTGATGTGGTCACTGGTCAATCTGTGGTTCCATCCACTACGGAGTGATCATGCCAAGTTGGAAGGAGACCACTAAGGGCTGAGATTATGGTGCTCCTTCATGATTTATGTTGTTAATAAGTACAGCTACATTGCCGTCGTGGCCTTTATATCAAGTTGTTTTTGTTATGACTATTATTGTTCAAGAATTGCATTTTCCAATTAATGGAAGTACTTTAGGTACATTATCTATAATAATCATTTTAATGATAACACCGAATATGGAAATTAGGCCAGAGCATAAAATTAAGGATATTTGAATAATTATAGTGCAATCAAGTCAAAATTACTGACGTCTTTATTTGATGCTGGATTATGTGGAAAGCAGCGCAAGAACATACGTGCTTTGGAAGTTGAAAATACATCAGATTTTGACAGCACATCTGCATAAATTACCAAGTAGTTTGGGTGATTTTTTTTTTCCCTCCATAAATCTTCAAGTAAAAATAATAGTTGTAAGGATGAGTTTTGAACTAAACTGGAGTGAGTAAACCAATATTACAAGTAACTTCCTTATCATATTTGTTTTTTGAAAGCATAGTTTTGTAATCAATATCTTACATAGTACCTAGGCAATAATGAAATATTGTTCTTAATGTGTAAAGATGTACCATCTGACCAACAGAACTGACTAGAGGGAAATGTAATGAATCGAGTCAATGATAAAGCATATAAAATGATTTTGGGGGCACCTGGCTGATTCAGTCAGTATAGCATGTGGCTCTCTACCTCCGGGTTGTGAGTTTGAGCCCCATGTTGAGGGTAGAGCTTACTAAAAAAAGGGGGGAAAAAAAGAAAAAATATGTGTGTGGTTGAAGGCTTTGGTAAATAAAACAAATGTGGTTTTATATGTCAAATATTTCTTTATGCCATGTTAGCAATGGAAAGTAATAACTCAGTGGATTTAGAAGCATATGTCTCTGTAAGATATTTGATGATACAGAGGAAATAAGGAGGAGTAGGTTATGTATGAATATTTGACTTTCTTGAGGCTACAAACATGAAGAAGGTCAAGGACATAATTGGAATAAGTCCAAATGAGATAGAAGTCTAAGGTAAAGATGGTCTACACAGATGCAGTTCCTTTAGTAACTGATCTTTCTTTTCATGCTATTAATATTAAAAAATTATTGGAGATAACTGTGGCTATTCAATGCTCTTCGCTTCAAAGAGATCCACACTTTAATCCCTAGATCCTGTTTAATATGTTACATTACATGTCATAAAGGATTTTACAGATGTAATTAAGGTTATGGATCTTAAAATAAGAAGATTATATTGGATTATCCAGGTAAACCCAGTGTAATCACACAAGTCCTTTAAAGCAAAAATGAAGGTAGAAGTGTCATTCAGAGAGACGTGGCTGAAGAGGAAAACAGAGGAGATGGTGTATGTGAAGTCAGAGAGATTCCCTGCACAGGAAGGGTCTGATACATTGTCCCTGGCTCTGAGATGCAAGGGCCCTTGGGCAAAGATGGAAGGAGTCTTCAAGAGCCGAAGATAGCCCCTAGCTGACAGCCAGCAGAGAAACGGGGACTTCAGTCCTAAAATAACGAGAAACTGGTTCTGCTAACAACCTGAATGGACTTGGAAGGGAATTCTTCCTAGACCCTCCTAATAAGAACCTAGCTTGCCAACATTTTGATTTTGGTCTCGTGAACCTGGAATAGAGAAACCATTTGAGCCAATTTGGACTTCTTACCTATGGAACTGTGAGATAATACATTTGTATTGTTTTAGCATTTTAAATTTGTGATTGTTAGGACAGTGATAGAAACTAAGGCAGTAACATACAGTAAAATGCTCAGATTTTGAATTTACATCTTGATGATTTTTCCTCTATCTGTAGTCCCATGTAACCATCAAATCAAGACAGAATATTTCCAGATCTTTTAAAAAGCTCTTTCATGCTCTTTTCCTGCCACTACCCTCTTGCTTGCCCTAGAGGTAATCAATGTTTTCACTTTATTACCATAGGTTACTTTTGCCCGTTTTTGAACTTCTGTCTAAAGGAATCATATATGTACTCTAGTGTTTGGCTTGTTTTATTCATTATAAGTCTGTAACGTTGTCTATATTGCTGTCCATAGCAATAGTTTGTTCTCTTTTATTGCTACACAATAATATGCATCTGTGTGCAGCTTTGTAAATTATTATTCATTGTATGAATATAGCACAATTTATTCTGCTATTGATAGATATTTAGAATTGTTCTGGTTTTTGACCATTATGAATAAAGATGTGATGAAGATCTTTGTGCATATCTTTTTGGGGAACATAAGTACTCATTTCTCCTGGGTGTGTAATAAGAAGGGAATGGAATGGCTAGGTTATATGATAGTTTTATCTTTAGTTGATATTACCAAACAGATTCTGCTGCTTATTCTCTACCGATTTTGGACTTTTTCCAAAGAGCACCGATGGAACAAAAGATAGTCCAAGAAACAGAAACACATACATAGGCTTACCTAAATTATGGTGAGCAAATCATTGATATTCATTGGGAAAAAGAAAGTCTTTTCAGTAAATGATGCTAAATCAGTTTGCTATCTATGGAAAAAATATGAACCTTGTTCCCTATCTCACAAATTATGATTTGAATTTGATGATAGAAGTAAATCTAAAAAGGAAAAAAGTAAGGCTTCTAGAAGAAAATACAGAAGATTATATTCATGACCCAGAGGAAGGCAAACACTTCTTAAGCAGGATATAAAAAACATAATTCATAAAGGGAATAGTTGATAAATCTGACCTCATCAATATCAGGAACTTCTGGTTACTGAAAGACACCATTAAGAGAGTGAAAAGGTGAGTCTTAGACTGAGAGAAGATATTTGTAATGCATATATCAACATAAGACTTATATCTAGAATATAGAAACAACTCTTAGAAATCTATAGGTAAAACCAAGCAGTTCAAAAAAAAGTGAATATACAGAAGGTCAATAGGCCTATAGATAGGTGCTGAACATTGTCGGTCACCTGGGAGATGAGACAGCACAGTAAGATGCCACCACAGGTAGCAGAGTGGCTAGAATTATGAAGAGTGCTTTTAACAAGGACACGAAGCAACTGTAACTCTCATATTACTGGTGGGGGTTAAATTGGTGCAACCAGTTTGGACAAATGTTCTGCAGTGACAAATGTTCTATGACACTGAATCACATTAATATTTTAGTAAGTCAGAATTCACCAGAGGAAGAAAAGTAACCAGAAGTGGTGCTACGAGAGATTTTGTGAACTCTTAAGAAGACTGGAGTGGTGGTGGGAGGTGTATAAAAAAGCACTTGGGAGGTAAATAAAGGGATATACTACATCTGTGTAGTTGAGAGAAACTCAGACACTGTGTAAGCTTATTTCTTCTAGCTTACAACTATAACAAATCAAATGTTTGTGAGTCAATCAAATGTTTGTGAAAGTATGTGGCCTCACCTCCCTGACTTTTCTCCTTTGCTACAAAACAGGATCTAGAATTTGTGAGATGGTCAGTGAGCAGTTCTGTGAGTTGGCTTGCACTGTCAGCTATGGTGGGAGCCCCCCCTTTGCCCTTCTGTCCCTGTTGTGGCTGAAGACCTGGAAGGGGTGGGGTCTGCTTTATCAGGAAGGTTGCTCCTGATAAACATAAAGTGATGTTTTTCAATAAAAATATGTGAAGTTTTACCAGAGCCATTTCACATTTCTCTTAAATACCCTAAAATTATCAGGATTTTTTTTTTTTTTAAGATTTTATTTATTTATTTAACAGACAGAGATCACAGGTAGGCAGAGAGGCAGGCAGAGAGAGAGAGACAGGCGGAAGCAGGCTCCCCAGGGAGCAGAGAGCCTGATGCGGGGTTCGATCCCAGGACTCTGGGATCATGACCTGAGCCAAAGGCAGAGGCTTTAACCCACTGAGCCACCCAGGTGCCCCTATCAGGGTATTTTAAATTACTACAAAATAAAAATATTACTCCTTCCAGAGTTAACATTTTCCTTGCAAAACCAAGCTTTTTAGGTGTTTTAATTTTTCAGATTTTAAGTTATCTCTCCACTTGATCTGGGGCTTGAACTTAGAACCCCGAGAACAAGAGTCACATGCTCTACCGATTGAGCCAAGCAGGCATACCAAGGTGTTTTAATGACATTTCCAAAGCTAGAGTTATTTGCATGACAGGATTTCGCTCTTTTTTTGTGCCCTCTGTGAAGAGTCAATTCTTTTCTTTCTTGGGACTGTCCTCCATCCTGTGTTCACAAAAAAGGTTCATCTTGATGACTCAGCGGGTCCCAGAGAGATGAGGATTGCATCTTTAGCTGCCACTGGCACCTGTTCTGTTCTTTGTCCTGATGCTGTTGATAGATCACCCTAATTCCTTCTTGTTCATCATCACGTCCTTTTGTCTTGTTTTAGAAACCACTCTCAGGCATTTTAATATTGAAGACCTTTTATATTCCCTCATGTCCATCTCTTCTATGATATAGATGAATACAGACTCTAATACATTTCTGTTGTTCTTTATTGGCCAGACGAAAGTAAACAACTTGATTGTTCTCAGAACCTGTCTCATGCCTCATTAGGTACTAGGGGTAAGCAGACGGCAGCAGCAATACAGCTCTGCAGAAACATCTGATTTATTTTTATGAGCAAGTTATAGTCTTTAAGACATGAGCACCAAAGTCACAAGTGGTGCCATATACATCATAAAAATGAAAGATGTTTTCTTACATGTCATGAAATAACCCATGCGTGTAATTCCTTTGAGGGAAAAAAATAAATAGTCGCTTAGAACAAATTGATTTTTTTAAACCATGTTATACAGTTGTCTTTCCAAAATCAATGATTTGGTTGCCTTGGTAAAAATTAAAAAGCACAAAATATTATCATCTGTATCTGAGAAGAGTGTGAAAGTTCAAATTTTCCTGGCTTAAAGTATGATCTTTTTATTCTGTTTTTGTAGAAAAGCTTCTCCATTTGAAAGCTTGTACCTATTCTCCATTCCTTAGAGCAAAATTCTTTTGTTTAGAAATATGCATCTGTAAGTGATTCCACCAATGATGAATGAGTACAACCAAAAATATTCTTTGCTAGCAGAAGGGCTGGGTTTATTATTTTGGGTTTATTAGATAATAATAAACAAATTATATTCCACAATATTTTATCATTTACAGATTGCTTTTTCTTAATAAGCTTGGTAGGTAGTTTTCAGTTCCTATTTTTCAGGTAGGAACCACATCAGAAGTTAATTTTTATGGTTATTAAGTGGCAGAAAATCAAGTTAAAATTTAGTTTTCCTACAGTGGGGTCCTAGGGTCCAAGTCTTAATTCTTTTTTTTTTTTTTTTTTTTTTTTAAGATTTATGTATTTATTTGAGATAGAGCATGTGAGCAGGGGGAGGGGCAGGGAAAGGGAGAAGGGGAATCCCAAACAGACTCCCTGCTGAGCATGGATCCTGATGCAGGTTTGATTTCAGGACTCTGAGATCATGACCTGAGCCCAAATCAAGAGTCAACCACTTAACTGACTGAGCCATGCAGGTGCCCCCTAAGTCTTAATACTAGTCTTGATTTTAGTTATTTATAATTGCTTTTACAAAAATCTGTGAGGAAAGTTGTTCCTTGATGGCTCAGCAAACTTAGAGGATCAAACTCAGAGCTGGGAGTCAAAGGCCCTGAGTTCTAGTTTGGATTCTTAATTTGCAAAGCATGTTACAGGTCTCCTACTCAGCAATCAGCAAAATATTTCTCAGGGGCCTATAGAATGCCAGGTATGATATTAGGCACTATGACGCCCAAGAAACAGGAAAAATTCTTTTGCTCTAAAAAACTTAGGAGTCATTTTCTAGAGACAAGATTTATTGTAAAGGTTCAATTCACATTAATGTTAGAGCATTATAAGGCAGGTCAATCATTTTATCTTTAAAGCTGAGATCTCTTTTAGTCCTTCTTTTTTCTTCCTCCTCCCCCTCTTCCCCCTCCTCCTAGTAGTCCTCCTCCTCCTCCTTCTTCGTGAGAACCCAAAGTTTGGAGAAGCAAAGTGACTTGTAATGGGGGTCCAAAGTTGGATTAACAGGAGAGCTGTGCTTAGACTGGGGTACTTTGGAGCGTATTTGAGTATTTTCTGTTTTACAATTCTAAACTGCCCCAGGAGTTGGGCAGATGGTTAATGCAATATGTTCTGAGAAGGATAAGTCACTGCATTCTGAGAAAAAGCCATGGAGGAGGAAACATCTGAACTGACCCTTGAAAGATGTACAGGATGTAGGTAAGGCAGGTGAGAAGGGCTTTCCAGGGGGACCAAATAGGATAGATTAGCACATTGGGGATTAGACAATAAGAATGAGGTAGGTACTTTCTCCTATTGGAAAGTATTAGCAAGGGAAGCTTGGAAATCAAAAGAGAGAAATCATGGTGACGTTTAGAGAAGTTTGTTTTATTTTCTTTATTTTTTAAGTAGGCTCCATGCCCAACATGGGGCTTGAACTCATGACCCTGAGATCAAGAGTCGAGTGCTCCACTGACTGACTGACTCCACTGAGTCGAGTGCGCCCCTTTAGAGGTTATTTTATAGTGGAGAGCAGGATTGATAATAGTATGTGAAAAACTAAAATAGAAGAGATCAAGTTGGAGGTTATTGAAGCAGTTGAGTTATTAATGATAAGTGTCCAATTGATATGGTAGTGTGGAAATGAGAAGAAGGTTATAGATATGAGAACTCTTGAAGGATGAACTGAAGGAAGTTGATGACAGCTTGGATCAGGGAGGTGGCAGAGAAGATGTAGGAAAGGAGAATGAAGTTTGAGCCTTCATGGAGAAAAATGAAAAATGAACCAGTATGAGCAGAAAAAGAGAAGGTAGAAGGAGAAGACAATTTTGATGGGGAAAGTGACAATTTCATTGGGCTTCAGGTGAGAGGGTAACATCAAGGCAGAAAACTTTACAAGGTGGACAGGAAGGTACCTCTTATTCAGTAAAGAGATCACAGGCTGAAGACACAGATTTAGGAAATATCTGCATAGAAAAGTGGGAGTAGAGATATGGCCGTGGATTAAACTGAGGACAGGAGTGGAGTGGGAGAACTTTGAGAAACACCTGCCTCTAAGGGGAGTAAGTGGGGAGAAGAGTCCATGTAGGCAGTACAGTCCCTGAGGGAAGGGGGTTAGCCCAGAAGCAGGACAGTTAGAAAAGTGCAAGACCAGAATTCAGTTTCAAAAGGAAGGAGGTGGCTGATTTTAACAAGATGGTAAAAATGTATTTTTTAAAAATTATTCTTATTCTTTTTTTTTCAGAAATTTTTTTTATAATTTTTTATTTTTTATAAACATATATTTTTATCCCCAGGGGTACAGGTCTGTGAATCACCAGGTTTACACACTTCACAGCACTCACCAAAGCACATACCCTCCCCAATGTCCATAATCCCACCCCCTTCTCCCAAACCCCCTCCCCCCAGCAACCCTCAGTTTGTTTTGTGAGATCAAGAGTCACTTATGGTTTGTCTCCCTCCCAATCCCATCTTGTTTCATTTATTCTTCTCCTACCCACTTAAGCCCCCATGTTGCATCACCATTTCCTCATATCAGGGAGATCATATGATAGTTGTCTTTCTCTGCTTGACTTACTTCGCTAAGCATGATACGCTCTAGTTCCATCCATGTTGTCGCAAATGGCAAGATTTCATTTCTTTTGATGGATGCCTAGTATTCCATTGTGTATATATACCACATCTTCTTGATCCATTCATCTGTTGATGGACATCTAGGTTCTTTCCATAGTTTGGCTGTTGTGGACATTGCTGCTATAAACATTCGGGTGCACGTGCCCCTTTGGATCACTACGTTTGTATCTTTAGGGTAAATACCCAAGTAGTGCAATTGCTGGGTCATAGGGCAGTTCTATTTTCAACATTTTGAGGAACCTCCATGCTGTTTTCCAGAGTGGCTGCATCAGCTTGCATTCCCACAAAGGAATGGAAAAATGTTCCATGCTCCTGGATTGGAAGAAGAAATATTGTGAAAATGTCTATGCTACCTAAAGCAATCTACACATTTAATGCAATTCCTATCAAAGTACCATCCATCTTTTTCAAAGAAATGGAACAAATAATTCTAAAATTTATATGGAACCAGAAAAGACCTCGAATAGCCAAAGGGATATTGAAAAAGAAAGCCAACGTTGGTGGCATCACAATTCCGGACTTCAAGCTCTATTACAAAGCTGTCATCATCAAGACAGCATGGTACTGGCACAAAAACAGACACATAGATCAATGGAACAGAATAGAGAGCCCAGAAATAGACCCTCAACTCTACAGTCAACTAATCTTCGACAAAGCAGGAAAGAATGTCCAATGGAAAAAAGAAAAAAAAAAGTAAAAATGTATTTTTAAAGTTTTCAATTGAAAGAGTATTAGGGAGAAATGTAATAATCCTCATAGAATGGGCCCAGAAAATCTATTAATGGTTGTTTCCCAATCTTGTAGGGGTATGTTGGTAGGAAATATTTCTAGAACTTGGTATGGTGATTTTCTATATTTCCTAAAAAGTAAAGAAACAAATCCGAGAAAATAAATAAAACCCAGTCAAATGAACAACCTTGAATAGAGATAAAAAAAGATAACTTTTTATTGGTAGAAGTATCAATTTCTCTGATTTGTTTCATCCTCATTTTTTTTATGGAGTTAAATTTTCCAAGTGGTTGACTTTAGTTAGTTAGTTAATTAATTAATTAAATTTGAATTCCAGTATAGCTAACAGACAGTGTTGTATCAATTTCAGTGATTCAACAATTCTGTGCATTACTCAGTGCTCATTAAGATAAGTGCACTCTTAATCCCCATCACCAATATCACCCATCCTATCACCCACCTCCCCTCTGGTAATAATCTGTTGGTTCTCTGTATTCACTGTTATTTTTGAAAGAAGAATTCCTATTCAGAGTGTAAAGGAATTGGATGAATATTCTTTAATTTCTCTGGGAAGTATCACCCCAGATTAAAAACAAATAGATTTTGACAAGGAGACAAAAGAGATTTATTTTCAAAGAGGACTGACTTAGTAATTATAATTCAGATGATTGGAAGTACTGTATCTTCATTTTCTAAACCAGTTTGGAAAAAAGAAAGGATCTTTAAAAAGTGTGTTTACAAAGTGTCTTTTTTTTTTTTTTTTAAATTGGTGAGAGTAGAGAGAAGTGTGAAGTATGTTATAGCTTTAGACATGTGGAGAATTTAATAAGTTTAGTAGGGTTACTGTGAACCCTTGACATTCCAAGTTAACATAACTCTCATTTTCTCTTTTTAATGTCTGTTATTAGAACATACTTGGAATTAATTTATGCAACTTTGCTTGCCTTTAAGCGTCCTCTTGCTTTTACATCTTTATGTTTACTATGAAATGATAGAAGAATATTTTATACACAAATTATATTAGATATCATCATGTAAGTCAACTGAAATGAAATTTATTTTCTACATTTGTAAATAACTTCTTAAATTTTATGGATTGCTTAAGACTGAAAAAAAAATAGACTGTCAAGATTTTTAGAGAGGACATATGAAGAAGTTTTTTAAGCTCAGATATATTCATCAAATATTTGATTCTGCTTTTCTGATTTATATTAGTTATTTTTACCGTATTGATTCTTATTTTGTGTGATGATGTTGAATAAATGTTATTAAGTACTTAAGTCTTTTTGGAATATAGTTTGCATAGTAGATAAAGATCTACTTTAGATTTGAAATCTGGATGCCCTACATCTAATGATAACTTTTTTTTTCTATTTCCATAATTTTATCTCCTAAAATTTTCTTTCTCAGAGCTTGCAACATTAATGTCTTTTTCTAAGTGAAAATGGAAAAAGCCAAAAGCAGGGATGTGTAGAAAGAATTTTGCCAGGAATGTTTAATTTGACATACATTTAATACCTGCAATAGCAAGCCAGATAGCAAGAATGAAATACAATATGTCTCCAAACATGAGATTCCAATATAAAAATTTGAGATCAGATGAAGTTACTTTGCAGTTCCTTCTGGCAATTAAAAGATTTCAGGTTTCATTGTATGTGAATTGTGAGTAATAATTCTGGGGATAATTAGACAAAAGTCAACTGGGAGTTGGGAATATTAAAAAGAGAAGTAAAGCTAATGATGGAGAAAGAACAAATTTTTATAAACAACTGAGACATAAACTGAAAGATAGTTGAGAGAAATACTGGGCCTTGGAAAAAATTCCCTAGTAGCCTCTAGGAGGAAGGGAGGCTACTTGGTTGAGGCTTCAGTGAGCTAAGCTACTGGGGCTTGGGAACATGGGAGTCAGTTATGAGTCAAAGAATTGAAAGGACCATGGTCATTTTGGACGTAGTCACAGACAAAAGAAATGCTTCAAAGTATTTATGTCATTTGCCACAAAGCTAAGTTAATTTATAAACATGTCATTAATATTGGAGAAAAGAGATGGGAAGAGGGAGATTCTGCAAACTGATAGCATGCAGTACTTATCCTTGCTAATTTAGATGTTAAAAAGTGTGATTAACATCTTTATGTAATACGGTGTTTTTGTAATTTTGTTTTACAAATATAAGGGTATATATATATATATATATTTTGCCTTCTCATAGAGTTAGTGATGACATTGTTTCCCTAAATTGTTCTTTTCCTATGGTTTTAGTTTATTGTCTGTAAATTATGCCACAGGGATTTTTCTGGTCTTGAACATCTGTGGTTTGGGGAAAACTTTACGTGTTTTAAGGAAAAGAGGTACAAGTTTGTATAAAAGGATTTCAAACAGTAAAAATGCCTAAAGTAATTTTGGCTCTATCTGGTCACCATAGAATAATGCAGTTTAAAATGGACATGTCTAACCTAATGAACATTCCAGAATTAAAATTTCAATGTATTAGACATGGAGATGATTTTTTCCCTCCCAAGAACCAAGTCTTATCTTTTAAAACGGGAGCCTGGAGTAACCTCCTTTTAGTCTTAGAATATAATGGTGAGGATCCATATACCTTAGTGTAACCCTCGGTCCCAGGTTTCACCAGCACTTGAGTATAACTGAGTTCATCTGAATAGCCGAATTAATAACAACGTTTCCATAGTTCTGGGTCTTATCTCTGCATCTGCTCAAATAGCACTGAGGGATCCTTCTGCCGATGGTGAACTGAGACACAAGTGTGCTGACAGTTTTCTACTTTGGTCTCCTTGTCTGGAAGCTCTGGCATAGTTGTTGCTGTTAATGCCTTTTGTGTAATTGTCATTGAGTCTGCTAAGGGTGCACTTTTCCATGCGGGCAGTGCCACCAATATTTCTTTCTCTTATGGGTGCCTTGGTTTCAGTTCAGATGTTATACTCACAGGAATGCCCTCCACGTCCCTCCTCTTTCTGTGCCTTCATAACTCTCTGTACTTCTTCTTTGTAGACTTGAACACTTGTAATTATTTAAGTGACTTCTGTATTTTTAAAATTTTAACTGCCCTACCCCAATATCTTTAGCACTTATTTAATTTTTATTTATTTATTTAGCAGAGATTTTATTTATTTATTTGACAGAGAGTGTGCCCACAAGCAGGGGGAGCAGCAGGCAGAGGGAGAGGGAGAAGCAGGCTCTCCACTGAGCAGAGATCTTGATGTGAGGATCATGACCTGAGCTGAAGAGGGATGCTTAACTGACTGAACCACTCAGGTGCCCCTATTTTTAGCATTTTAGACAGCTTGATGTATAATAATTTTAAGAATTAGTTTATGTAATAATTTTTTTTGATCATGGAGAAATTATTGAGACAATTGAGGACATCTTGAAATCTGCTTGGAATCCTCTTGGGAAGTGATTGGGCATGAATTATTAATTACTGATTTTTTTAGATCCAGCCTTAGTTGGCATTAGGAATCTGGGGAATTTTTCCATTGGATTATGGATGATTTTGCTTATAAAAAGTACTGTGTAATTGTTAAGATACAAACTTTGGAGTCAGACCTGTTACTTTCCTAGTCATGACAATTGAGATAATATGGCATATGTAATTGGCATATAGTATAATATGGTATTTAATTGATGATGTATGTAATAATTGTACAATTGATTTTTTAAGTTAGACAGCACAAATCTTAAAATTTAAAAAATGGAACCAGTAATTAGTTACAACATTGTGAGTAAGTCCTTGAATAGAGACAACTATAAAATGATGCAGTAGCATAAAGGGGTGTGACTAGCTCCCTGGAGGAGAATAGGAAAATTTCACAGAATGGATATCTTGGAGTTAGACCTAAATGAGTAATTATTTAATAAATTCATACCCAGTCACATTCCTGAAAGGATTCAAAACAAATTGCAAAATATATACAATGCAACAAAGACAAGAATAAGAAGACAAATCTAGTATGAGTAGAAAATAAGGTTTGAATCATAAGATGGAGTCGGGGAGAGACTTTGAATGCAAAACTACTGCCATAAAATCCTACACATTTGCCCATTCTATTTAGTATTTTCTCTTTCTCTGTATTTTTCTTTATAAAGAGGGGATTCAGGGAATGGGGAATGATAAGATAATCTGTTTTCAAAATGGATTTATTTAAATTAAAGTATAATTAACGTAATCTTGTATTAGTTTTAGGTATAGAACATATTTATTTGACTATTCTATACATTCCTCAGTGCTTATTGTAGTAGGTGTAGTCACTTATAATATTATTACAATATTATTGACTACTGTATGCAGAATGGATCGAGAGTAGAGGTAGGAAGCAAGGCTGGATGGAGAGAAGCCAGGAAAACCAATTAAGGAGTTCTTGGGCTAAGTCAGTTTTGTGTAATGAAGGTCTGAACTGGGGCAGTAGCAACAGGACAGTGAGAGGGCAGATTAGAATTCCATTGAAATCAAGACTGCTTTCACTTTTGGGATTTTGTTATTTTTGTGTTTTTTTGTTTTTGTCCCTTCAATGGCCACAATTGTTGTTGTTCAGTAGGTGCTGGTAGGGGGACCACGGATCTGATATTCTGATAATTTATGCATTATATTTTGGGCTATAACCTCAATGACAGTTACCACACATCAATCAAAATTAAGTATGGTATATTGATTATGTTCATCTTGTGGCACTGCTTAAGAGAAGTAAAAATTTCTTAAGGTAATACAGACTTTGATTTCTTTTTTTTTTTTTTCAAGATTTTATTTATTTATTTGACAGACAGAGATCACAAGTAGGCAGAGAGGCAGGCAGAGAGAGAGGGGGGAAGCAGGCTCCCCGCCAAGCAGAGAGCCTGATTTGGGGCTCCATCCTAGGACCCTGGGGCCATGACCCGAGCCAAAGTCAGAGGTTTTAACCCACTGAGACACCCAGGTGCCCCCGGACTTTGATTTCTGAGGTAAGATCGTGGATCTGCTTTCGATCCCTCTAAAAAAACGAGTGCTTTTGTTTAATCTCTCAAATTATGACATGGGCACTTATCCTGTTTGTAATTTCTGAGAGGCTATGGTTTGGTGATACTGAAATTTGCAGTTATAATTTAGCTTTTAATAACTTGTTCAGACTTACATAGACATCTAAAGAGAAAGGAAAACATAGAGACTGTCAGTAGTGTGTCTACCACACAACATAAAGTGGTATCAGTTCAGGAGATTTGCTAAAAATCGGTTATGCGTCTTAAGGTGAGACAGGTATAAAAGTAGTTGGGTTAAGAGTCCAACAAAGTTCTTTGGAGGGGGCGCCTGGGTGGCTCAGTGGATTAAGCCGCTGCCTTCGGCTCAGGTCATGATCTCAGGGTTCTGGGATCGAGTCCCGCATCGGGCTCTCTGCTCAGCAGGGAGCCTGCTTCCCTCTCTCTCTCTCTCTCTCTGTCTACTTGTGATTTCTCTCTGTCAAATAAATAAATCTTAAAAAAAAAAAAAAAAGTTCTTTGGAGGGTGATTTTTCTAATCACTCCACACTTTCTGTCAGCATTATGCTTTTGTTCCTCCTTACTTTGTCTCTTTATAAACATGAGTGTACCTGTACTGAGTTTAAATTGCGGAAAAGTTACATGAGGTTTCAAGTATTAATGACTTGTTATACAACTTTTTTTTGAAACAGCAAAAAGTAAAAGAACATTATAAAGGAAAAATAGTATTGCACAGTAATTTCATGACAAAAGTGTCTCTGTTTAATGATTTGTAAAAGAAGTAGGAAGCTTTTTCAGTGAAAACTGCTAATTATTTTGGTTTTCCATAATGAAAACCTGTGATGTTGTTTAAATGTCTCTGTTCGTTAGTTTACTCTGTGAAACTGGTACTTTTTTTTTTGCTTTATGTGTTTTTTTCACTTCTCTGCATCAAATAAGGGTGATAATGATAGAAGAGTGTAAAGTTTTTGGAAATTATGGCAGTAGTCTCTTGACCATGAGAATCGATGACTTTTAAGTTGTGCTATTCAGGATGAGAAGGAATATTCCAATCATCCTTTGGTCTCGTATTTCATGTATCATTATGTATCTTGGAAGATGGTTCTTTATTTTCTCTTTTGTCAGAAACATCCACAAATCAAATAATTATTGATACACACTTGGTGACTTATGTCTAAAATAAATTTAAAGGTTACTAAAGAAATTAACCTTGGTAATAATTGTTATTGCCTTGCTAATGGCTCTTAAGGAATGATTTAATTGTGCATGTCTGTGGCAGGCGGCTCAATGACACTGCTGTTCAAACCAGAAAAGGACAAGGTTGTAAGGTCAAAGACCAGAAATAGCCTGTTCTATCACACTCAAATTCGACAAGTTCAAGGATTTTTGGAGCCCAGAGTTTTCTTAAATTTGATCACAATAGGGATTGTGAATTTATGGACTCTTTTTTTTTTCTTCTTTCTTTTTCTTTTTCTTCCTGCTGTCTGCTTTGGTTTTGCTTGCTGCTGAATTATTGCTTCTTTTCTTCCCACAAGCCCTTTAGTATGTGGTGGAGGGATGCAGGAGAGTTTACAGCTGGGCTCATAAACACTTTCTGCTGAGTCCCTGCTGCAGATTTAGGTGTGCTGATTGATCTCCTATCTAGAGTCCAAGGCCTCTGTACCTATCCAACATGTTCTGTCTGCCCTCATCGGCTGTCTTCTCACCCCTTACCCAAATGAAAGTAGAATGTGATTCAGGAGACGGTGCACGTGTCACAGAGGGCAGACCCAGATCTGAGTCAGAAGATATACCACCTGGGTGATTCTGCTATCTCAGGTGTGCGACCTTGTTTCTTAACACTGACTCTTTGGCGTTTACTCTAGGATTTACGGACAAAGACCTCCTGCTCATCAGGTCCTTTCAGAAGTTGCAATAAAATATTAGCAGTCAGGGAAGAATAAATCTCCACCGTAAATGAGTGATTCCTCAGAAACTAAGTAAAATAGAGATGGGACAGTGAATAGTTATTTTGTGCTGGACTCTGTGCTTTTTTGTAAAAGTCTTGTTCAAGGAATTCCTTTACTTCTCTGTCTTTTCACTTTGTTACGCTCTTTGCTGGGTTGCTCACCTTTCAGATTTGCTAGACTGCTTGCTGTTTTGCACATTTGGCATGATCCCAGTTTAGACTGTCTCCAAGGAGGCCCAAGAATTTTCTAGGTGGAATGGCAGTGTTACTGGTAATGAAGGAAAGGGAATGACCATAAGTCGTGATTTCACTAATGCATAGAAAAAACTTTAAGTAGGTATTCTATTTCTTGGATGAACCTATCCCAGCACCCCTTTCTCTGTGCCAAGAAAGACACTTATTTTCCCTTTTCTCATTAGATGTTTACATAGTCACTAGGGATGGCTAATATGCTATCTTCCAGTTCTGAAACATAAAATTGTACCCCCAACAAGAATAGAAAACTTCCTTTTACAGATCTCAAAACACCAAAGTGACACTTGCAAGATATTTTATAAGAAATGTCTCTATCACTCTTACACCGTTGGTGGGCGATGCAAGTTCCTGCAGCCACGTTGAAAAACAGTGTGGAGATTCCTTAAGAAATTAATAATAGAGCTACCCTATGATCCTGTAATTGCACTTCTGGGTATTTACCCCAAAGATACAGATGCAGTGAAAAGAAAGGCCATCTGTACCCCAATGTTCATAGCAGCAATGGCCACAGTTGCCAAATTGTGGAAAGAACCAAGATGCCCTTCAACAGATGAATGTATAAAGAAGATATGGTCCATATACACAGTGGAATATCATGCCTCCATCGGAAGGGATGAATACCCTACTTTTGTATCAACATGGATGGGACTGGAGGAGATTATGCTGAATGAAATAAGTCAAGCAGAGAGAGCCAATTATCACATGGTTTCACTTGTGGAGCATAAGGAATAACATGGAGGATATTGGGAGATGGAGAGGAGAAGTGAGTGTGGAGAAATCGGAAGGGAGACAAACCATGAGAGACTGTGGACTCTGAGAAACAACCTGAGGGTTTTGGAGGGGAGGGGGTTGGGGGGTTGGGTTGGTCTGGTGGTGGGTATTAAGGAGAGCACGTATTGCATGGAGCACTGGGTGTGGTGCATAAACCATGAATCTTGGAACGCTGAAAAAAAAAAGAATAAAAGAAAATTACAAAAAAAAAAGAAAAAGAAAAGAAAAGAAACATCTCTATCAGTTGGCAGTAGTTTTCACTGACTCACTGTTGAACACAGTCTGCACTATCTCTCAGATTTGCGTGTGTCTGTGTTAACTGCATTCTCAGGCACATAGTCTCTGTAGAGGGATTAACATAGCCCCTATAGCTCCAGTTACATGGTCCTTAAATTAATGGTCTTACAGGAAACTAGATTGCCTTTGCAGAAATCTTTCACATAAGTTTCACATTTTTGATTGCCCTGGCTTGGGGCATTTGTTTCTTCCTAGGGCTGGATCAGCCTCACCTGAATCACTGAGCCAAAGCAGATTACTATGAGGAAAGTGATTCCCTGAAGGAAAGGCAGACTAGGTAGACAAAGGTCTTCTTCAATAAATATGATAAAAATGGGGATAACTGGATGAGGTTATTAAGAACAAAATGAAGGAAGAAAAACTCAAACCAGACTTAGCCACTGATATGAGGGTGATCTTGCTATAGGTTGTTTTCTGCCCTACTGTAATGAAAAGAGTCTTGGGGGCTCACAGTTTTATAGGACTCCAAATGAGAACATTTCTTTTATCTGATGTGGAGTATATGAATAAGACTTCAACTTGTATTTGCTGAGTTTTTTTTCCCTCTAAAGCAGTAGTCTTCAGTACGAAAAAGTAATAGATTAAGGCTTCCAAATTTCGATAACACAGAATTATTAATTTTGTTTGATTTCTGTAGGCTAGAGAACAGATTGATACAAAATGAGAAAAATGTGTCTTAATAATTTCCAGCAGTGAATGAGTATAGCTAGCCTTACTCAACATAATAAGGGCAGATAATTAATAGCTAGTTAATAGTTATTTGTATTTGTAAATGTTTAAACGAGTGCTTTGAAAAGTTCTACTAGATTGTAACCATCCTTGTGGAGCAAACGGCTCTTGTTACACTTGTCCACATGCATGCATACACTCACACTCATACAGCTCAGAGTCTCCCTATATAATAAGGAAAGGAATAGAAAAGAAACAGTTTTGTTATTTAGTTCTCTGGGAAGGAGATGGCTGGAACAGGAGGATGAAGTCCCATAGTGATTGAGCTGCTCTGAGAGGGGGCTGAGGGTAGGAGATAGGCAGCTGAACTTTTCCATCTCTAGTGTCTCCATAACTCCCAGGAGTCACAGCACACAGTTTGCAAAGCATGAAATTAAGATCGGTGATGGGATTTGAAGCACTTTATAGCATTACTCATAAGTAATTCTGTGAGATGGACTCATTTGTGTTTTTCATTTATGTGCTATGTAGGGATGACTAAAAATATTTGACAGTTGATGATATAGGCATCTATGTAGTACTGACAAGGCAGAGCAGACTCTGTCTATAAACACCTGGAATGCTTTGCCAGTATGCATCAACTAAATATCAGATATTCAAAGCTGTGCAGAATTTCTATTAACAAGTATTTTTGTCTGTTAAAATGCATACTTGAGCTCCATTTTAGTCTATTTCATTGATATTGAAATCATTTCTAGTAAAAAGTTGTATTGGGAGTTTCATAGTTTCCTGGCTATTGAAAGCATAAAATATATAATTTGCATGTATTCATTTTAATATTAATTAATATAACTAAATATTCTACCTAAAGACCATCTTCCTGGAACATTATCTAACTAAATGATTAACATTAAGTCTACAAATATTTTGGGACACCTGGGTGGTGCAGTTGGTTGGTTGTGGACTCTTGGTTTTGGCTCAGATCATGATCTCAGGGCTGGGATTTCAGGGTAGTGGGATCAAGCCCTGCGTTGGGCTCCATGCTCAGTGCAGAGTCTGCTTAAGATTTTCTCTCCCTCTGCCCCTCCCCTCTACATGCATGGGGTCTCTCAGATAAATGAATGAATGAGTAAATAAATCAATAAATCGATCTTTAAAAAAAAAAAAAGTCCACAAATACTTTTTGGTTCCTACTGTGGGCCAAACTATATGTTGGTCTCTTGGTATACAACAAGAAGGATAATGTTGCTGACTCCATGGACCTTACAGCTTCACTGGGGAGAAGGATAATGACATGTCTAAAGCACAGTAGTACAGATTGACTTGAGGAAGGTCAGGGAGCTATGAAGACTCTGTGTGTGTTTGTGTGTGTGTGTGTGGGTGGGGGGCTTATAATACATACATACATACATAGATCAAGGAAGACTTCATGGGAGAGGTGATCACTAAACTGTGACTGAAGGATGCATCAAGATGTGGGAAGCATGGAGGGAAAGGACAATGGGAGGAGAGGTTCAAGCATGTATAACTTTTCAGAAATAGATAAAAAGACCGCCAGTAGCCTGGAAATAGCTTGATATTTTAGGAGCCCTGTCTAGTGACTCCTGATAAGAAAAATGGGAAAATTACTATATTTAAACTTTTTCCTACTTACTATCCCCACCCTATAATATTTGTTAGCTGTTTTTAATACTCTCAAGGTGTATAACTTTATAGTCTGTTCTTTAAACAGAGTTCTATAAGTTCTCAGTTTTTACATTATAAGTAAGAGTGTGTAGTAGCACATACAGGTAAAAAGAAATATTTTCCCTCGTCTCCTAGTTTATGACTCTCCTCCTTAGCTCATGCTGTCTCTTTGACCTGGATTGTCCTTTCTCTTATTCACCTGGAGAATCTACACATCTTTCAAGATTTAGATCAAATGTTCTCTCTCTTATTAACATTTCAGGGAAAGCTGACTACTCTATCTAGGATACGGTCTTCTCCTATCCACTGTATTGCTTTATACCTCATGCAGCATGCACATTAGTTGTGTCTATCACAGCCTGGATTTTAGAGGTTCATTGTACCTCCCACCTCTCCTTTTTTGTTTGTTTTTTTTTTTTAATTTGCTTTGTACACAAAAGCCTTACTACCCAAATGTGAATAGTATTGCTTTTGTTGCTTTCTTCCAATAACTCAAATAAACGGGATTGGGGAACAAAGGCTTGGATCAGGAATTTTATGAGGGACTTCCTACTCTCTAACCATTGAATTGGATATGTTTGGTATTATGGGTCTAATATTACTTTATCATTCAGTCAAGGGCAAATAGGCAATAAACCACAGGGCTGGATATGGGTAGGGAAAACATGATAGGAAACAAGGGGCCAACCTCTTGCCTTTAGGCATTAGGCCTGCTCACCACTAAATCATGAATGTCAGAAATGACAATCAATGTCAAGGAATGTCAGTTCTGACAAGTCCAATTAGTGATCCCTTCTTCAATGCTAAAATGATCATTTGCAAACACATTTCCTCAGCATATATGTAATTATATATACTCACTATGGAAAATATGTAAGTGCCATTGAAGCAAATGCTAGAATATTGTACACTGTTGGAGGGATGCTTAGATTTGATGATTTTTTAAAAAGAGTTTATTTATTTGAGAAATAGAGAGACAGAGCACAAGCAGGGGGAGAGGCAGAGGGAGAGGGAGAAGCAGACTCCCCACTGAGCAGGGAGCCCAACATGGGGTTCAATCATGACCTGAGCAGAAGGCACACACTTAACCATCTGAGCCACCCAGGTGCCCCTGGAATTGATGATCTAAATTGACTTCCAAAGAAGCCAGAGAATCTATGTTCCTTTTATCTTTGATGTTCTTTTCACCTAAAATTATTTAGTGTCCTTGGGATTTGGTGGGTCTGGACCAGGGAGTGTTCTAGTTCATGGAAAGGGACTGAATTTATGGGGAAATATTGAGGCTCTGAAGTTTGTTTTCTTTCACTTAATATTTGATCTTGTTGCAGGATAGGGGTAGACTAGTGCAAATTGTAACCAAACACTGTAGGTAGCAATGTACATGCATTGAACACTGAAGAAGCTTTTGCATAGTGAGAATCTGTGAACCCTTCAGTTTATTGGCTATGGTGTGATGACTGCCAAGCTGTAGGATTGAAATTTTAGTTAATTTTTTTATTAGGTATGATCTCTATAAACTATAACTCTCAGATAATGCTGATTGTGATTTTGGAGGGTAATCTAAAATAGACAAATAAATCTTGGTCTTTTGCCTGAAAAATACAGAACTAGATATTAATTCTTAAAATATAGCACGTTTAGTTAAGATTGGGGATAAATGATCTCATGGATTGCTGTGTACTTAGCAAATAATTTCAGATGTAGTGAGACATGAACACAGTAGGAAAGAGTGCTGAGTCTTGCCATGAAGATGTATAGCAATCACATTTCTTCTTGTTTATTTATTTGTTTATTTATAACTGTTCTGTTTAGGATAGACTGATGGGCACTGAAGGAATCATGGAGTGGTGGAAGGGTAAGCTAAAGTGCCAGTCCAACCTTTGATGTGTGCTTTTGTTTTTACTGAGAATTATTTTCAGTCATTATGTTTCAAAGTTTATTTTAATTTTATTTATTATAGCAACAGTTGGTATTTTTCTGATACCACTAATTCAGTTTTTCATAGAAGTGATTCTAGATTTGTTAGTCATATTACTTGTAAATAGAATGATCCAAAGCACAGTAAAAATGCTGAAACTACATACATTGTGGATTAAACCTGTAATGATAGGATTTTGTAGGAAATATGTAAAATGTTATATACCTTTCAACATTAAGTTAAGAAAAGATACTTTGTTTCAGAGGAATTTCAGGTCAGAAAATTGAAATTTAGGAATTTTGAGTTAATGGAATTAAACAGATCAACACATTCACTGTTGGAGAATTACATACAACTTTGTAAAATTTCAAGCTCTTCCTATTTTTTGAAAAATGTTCATGTGAGGAATATTCTTCAGAAAAATGGAAAACTCCGGTGGATTATGTGTTTTTATATATTGTCCCTCTTGGCCTTATCTAATTTTTTTTCGGATGACTCCACTGAAATTGCTTCAGCAAACTTGCCAGGTAAGAACTTTTCATAGATTGAGGATAACCGATAAAGAAAAGTTCTTTAGTGGACATATCTATGCTCTTTTCTTCTGTTTAATTAAAAAATCTTTCTATTATGAAGTATAACACTCCTAGGGACAAAGGCAGAAAACATCAAAGTATGATATAATGAATTGTTACAAAGCTCTAACATGTCCTAGGTCAAAAATGAGAACATCCACAGCTTTCAAGAAGCTGCTTCTCCCAGACAGTCCCTGTTTTAGTTAGAGGATATTACCATACTGACGTTTATGATCACATTGCCCTTTTTTTTTATCATTTAACCACATATGTCTGATTTCCTAGACAATATAGTTTTTGAAATTTATGTAAACAGAACTACCCTGCATGTAATATTTTTGTGCTTTGTTGTTTTGTTCAATATCATATTTAAAATTTATTGATCTTTTACTTCATTTTGAGAGATTTTAATTGTCTTCCATGTAAAATAATTGCCAGGATTGACTAGAATTTTTTCTTATGTATCATTTAACGGGTATTTGTTTCACTTCTTTTCAAATTTTATTCCTTTAGTTGATTGCTTTAATGTACAATTGCATATAGACTCTCATTTACTTGCCATGATCCTGTTCATTTGTAGAGGATTTTTGATCGCTATTTTTTCTAGTTCTTAGATTATCATATAAATTTATAGAGTGCAAAGATTTTTGAACAGAAGGGAAAGGAATAGATGTTGCCCTTTGAAATGATTGAATAGACTTACTAGAGAAGCATATGGTATGAAGTATGGCATGAAAGGAGCTGACTGATAGCAACAAGGTTTTAGGGAATAGGGTGTCTGTTTAGTTTCAAAAGGAGAATCAACAAAGGAAGAAAAACAGTTGGCATCTTTATGTTTAGTAACCTTTTGGCTTTATTGCTTGGAAAATTCAGCATTCTGCCAAAACAGTTGCAAATTTATGACAATGCTAGAGAAATAAGTAATTGTGATTGAAGGATTTTTTTCCTAGAATCCTTTTATGTAAGGAATGTGATTATGTTTGAAGCCTAAATATATATGTTGTGGAAAAAAATAAAAGTAAAAGCAGGTTTTTTTTTTTTCTTTTTAATTAGTACAGTCTTGTTGACGGCAACTTGAGTCCACAAATCCACAAATATTTCACCCTACATATTTTGAGATGCTCCCTGTGGAGTCCCCACAGAAAGATTTGGCTGACACTTTGTTCAATCAAGTGAGTGATGAGAACGATATTGGAAATTCAGTTGCAGAAGATGGGCAAAATAAAACACGAGATTCCATTAAAATCAAGTTACTGTTTTTGTTTTTTATTTGAGAGAGAGAGGGAGAATGCAGGAGTGAGGGGAGGGGCAGAGGAACCGGATTCCAAGCAGACTCTGTGCTGAGTGTGGAGCCCAACCCAGAGCTTGATCTCATGACTCTGAGATCCTGACCTGAGCTGAAATCAAGAGTTGGATGTTCAACAGACTGAGCCACCCAGATGTCACCAAATAAAGTTATTGTTAATTAAATTCCAACTTCCTTTCTTTATTCTCTGCTTTTGTAAGTGGAACTACCACCCACACAATCCCTCAAGTCAGAAATAAGGAGTCATTCTAGCCTTAACCTTCTTTGCTTTCTTTGCTACCAACTATCAAAATCTATTGCTTCTTTCTCTTTAACATTAGCATACCTCCTTCATGTTTTGTATTGCCACTACTTCAGTTTTGGGAAGCATTTCTCATCTAGTTGATTGAAAATTTTATTTTTTGCCTTTTTTCAGAAGATCCTTTATCTTAGGTATTTTCAAAGGGAAAATTATTTTTTTAATTGAATCATAATTGATATACAATATTATATTTGTTTCAGATGTACAAGATAGTGATTCAATATTTCAGTATAATACAAAATGATCACTATGATATATCTAGTTACCATCTGTCACCATATGAAGTTATTACAATATTATTGGCTGTATTCCCATGAGCTGTGTATTACATCCTGGTGACTTATTTATTTTATAATGGGAGGTTTGTACCTCTTTATTCCCTTCACCTGTTTTGCCTATCCTCCAACCCCTCCCTTCTGGCAATCTGCTTTTGTTCTCTGTATCTATGAGTATATTTCTGTTTTGGTTTGTTAGTTCATGTGTTTAGTTTTTAAATTACATATATAAGAGAAATATGTGGTATTTGTCTTTCTCTGTCTGACTTACTTCACTTAGCCTATTATCCTCTAGGTCCATCCATGTTGTCACCAATGACAAGACTTCATTCTTTTTTATGACTAATACTTTATATAATATATATATATATATATAAATATATGTACATACATATGTGTATATATGTATGACACATAGTGGGCAGAACATGCCTTCCGGTGCTAGCAGGCTAGAGGGTGAGTACCAACAATGACACCCATTGTCACCAACAATTAGGATGAGATTGCAAAATTGGCATCCTCTAGCACTTCTGTCCCAGATAAAGTCTCTGTATGTTTCTACCCCTTTGGCATCCACTTTAAAATTAGTAAGTGTGTTCCCCTTACTTATGGTGTAGGTGTTGTTCAATCTGTTGCTTTCATGCTGGATCTCAGGGTGAATGAGTTTGCTCAAAGGCTCTTTAAGAGTGAGATCTTTGTTCTCTATGGTTCAGTGATTCTTCTGGTCTTACTCCCTATAGATTTTTCAAAACCAGATGTTTTGGGGCTTGTCTTTTTGTGCCAGCCCTCAGGGTTGGAGTCCCTGGTGTGGGGCACAATCCTTTCATTCCTGGAAGGAGTGTTTTTTAATTTTTGGGATCCATCTCATTGTGGTGGTCTCTTTGGCTGGGGTGGGTCCTAGCAAGGCTCTGTCTCTTTTACTCTTCTCCATGCTTCTCTTTTATCTTCTGTTGTGGAGGTGCTGTTTATGTAGTTTTCCGTTTCTTTTCATAGGAAAATTCTTCCATATGTAGCTCTAAATTTGTTGTGTCTATGGGAGGAGGTGAGTTCTGTTTCTTCTTATGTTGCCATCTTTTTTTTTTTTTTTTTTTTGAAAGATTTTATTTATTTGTTTGACAGAGGCAGAGAGAGAACACAGGCGGGGGAGTGGGAGAGGGAGAAGCAAGCTTGCTACTGAGCAGGGAGCCTGATTCGGGGCTCAATCCCAGGACCCTAGGATCATGACTTGAGCTGAGGGCAGACACTTAACGACTGAGACACCCAGGCGCCCCCTATGTTGCCATCTTGAATCTGTCTTGGAGGGAAAATTCCAAGCTAATCTTAGCTTGACACTCTTAATTTAAAATCAGTGTTTCCTGTTTACATTCTCTCTTCACTTTCAGGAGAAAGTCCAGTTTTGACCTCCTCAGCTATATAAACAAGACTCATCCCTTATCAAAGGACATGTACCATGGTCTTTCTCGCCTTAGTGCTGTTGTACATCACCTTTAATTTAAACATCCTCTCCCTCTCTTTCACTTGGCTAACTCTCACTCATCATTTAAGATTGAAGTCAAGTGACTAGGTAACTTTCTTTTAACCATTCAGTTTGTCTTAGGAGCACCCGCTTTGCATTCCACATTTCCTCTACTTAAGTCTATTATGGGGCTTCCATAATATCATCGTAACTGTGTGCTCCTTGTGTCTGTCTCTGTGACTTTTGTGCTAGCTTCTAGAGGTTAGTCTGTATGCCTAGTGTTAGGACCCTATATGGGATATAGCAAATACTCAGTATGCAGGAGTCTGTTGTATGCATGGAAGCAGAAACATCCCCAAGCATGAGGAAAGGACCTTTCCAGCCAGAGAGCTATGTGCCTTTGAGCCCTTTTGGAGAGGAGCCTAACGTCTTACTATCCCAATTCACAGAAACTTTACTGATTATTTTTTCCTTTTTTTCAATTTCTGGTTCTACTTAATTTACCAAGTGGATCCCTTGCTCAGGCAGTTGTGATTAAAATTGTTATTGAGATTCTTAAAGCATTTGGAAATGACCCATGTTTTATACATGACATGCTCAAACATTGAAAATGTGTTCACGTATGATGTTATCTTTATTGCAGAAAGTATTTTAACATTATCATATAAATCACTACCACTTACATTGTAATTTCATCATCTCTTAAATCTATATCTAGAGCCATACAACATTTTAAGATCTTTTTTTCATATTTCTCAATGCTGGAATATTATAAAGAATGAAACTCGTGCTTTGATTTATAAGACCCCAAAAACAATCTCTAGAAATTGGTGTTGGAATTTTTTATCTAGAAATCTTTGCTTTCCTAGTCATACAAATGTTTCTCCTCTACTTTCTTCAGATTTTAGTGGAATGTCACTTTTGTTGCATACTTACATGCCACTTGTTTTGATTTAGAAGATTTTTTTCTCTTAAAAAAATTAAGATAAAAAAATTAAGACCTTATTATAAGCTAAATTTAGGCTTGGTTTTTCTAATTAGCTTTACCTAAAATTATTAGTAACCAGCAAAAACTCATACAAAATATTTTAGAGAGCTCAAATTGAAATCATATTTATATTCTCTCAAAGACCACAATTTGTTCTTTGAAAATCTTCTGTTGTTTTGCTTAATTCTGCTAGTACATTTTACATTTTGCCTAAATTAAATTGTTTTAACATTAGATGGCACTGCCATTAGATTGGTTGTAAGATTAAGTTTACGTGTGTTTCAGCAAGATACTTCCTCTTTGGTCACATCAAGGAAATGTCATGTATAATCTCTGAAATATTCTCAAGAGTATTATCACCAAAAGCATGATTGTGGCCATGTCTTCTTAGAACAAATTTATATTATGTGCTGTACATGGCCAATAGAATGCTCCTGGACTTTTGGCCCAAATTCTGGCTTATATGAAGTTTCTTTATCAACCATCTTAGCACAACTATCCTAGGCTTACCCTGGACAATCTTTTGAACCAATGAATAAAACAGAAGGCCACCTATTTTCTTTACCTAAGTTGCAATTTGTACTTTTTTAAAAATAGGTTTTTAATTTTAATTCCAATATAGTTAATATACAGTGTTATGTTAGTTTCAGGTATACAATAAAGGATTCAGCAATTCTGTACATTACTCAGTGCTCATCATGAGAAGTATATTCTTTAATCTCTATCACCTATTTCACCCATCCCCTCCACCCACCTCCCTTCTGGTAACCATCACTTTATTCTCTGTAGTTAGGAGTCTGTTTCTTGGTTACTCTTTCTCTCTTGCTTTTTTTTTTAAACCTCTTTTGGTTGTTTGTTTTGTTTCTTAATTCCACATGAGTGAAATCATATGGTATTTGTATTTCTCTGGCTTATTTTGCTTAGTATTTTACTCTCTAGCTAGGTGCGTGTCATTGCAAATGGCAAGATTCCGTCCTTTTTATGTTTGGATAATATTCCATTGTGTATATATACCATTTTTTATCTATTCGTCTATCAATGGATACTTGGTCTAGTTCCATAATTTGGGTATTATGCTGCAGAAAACATAGGGGTGTATGTATCCCTTTGCATTAGTGTTATTGTATTTTGGGGTAAATATCCAGTAGTGTGATTACTGGATTGTAGGATAGTTCTATTTATACCTTTTTGGAGGAACCTCCATACTGTGCATAGGGGCTGCACCAGTCTGCCATGTGTGAGGTGGTATCACATTGTAGTTTTGATTTGTATTTCCCTGATTATGAGTGATGATGATGGGCACCTTTTCATGTATCTGTTGGCCATCTGGATATCTTCTTTAGAGAACTGTCCATGTCTTCTGCCCAGTTTTAATTTGATTATTTGTTTTTTGGGTGTTGAGTTGTATAAGTTCTTTATTATGTTTTGGATGCTAACTCTTTATCACATATGTCATTTGCAGATATCATCTCCCATTCAGTAGGTTGCCTTTAGGTTTTGTTGATTGTTTCTTTTGCTGTGTGAAGTGTGTTATTTTGATGTGGTCCCAGTAGTTTATTTTTGCTTTTATTTCCCTTGCCTCAGGAGGCATATCTAAAAAGAAATTGCTATGGCTGATGTTAAAGAAGTTACTGCTTATGTTCTCCTGTAGGATTTTTGTGGTTTTAGTTCTCACATTTGGGTCTTTAATCCATTTTGAGTTTATTTCTGTGTTTGGTGTAAGAAAGTAATCCATTTTCATTCTTTTGCATATAGCTGACTAGTTTTTCCAACACCATTTGTTGAAGAGACTTTTTTCCTTTGGTTATTCTTTCTTGTTTTGTTGAAGATTAAGTGACCATATAATCATGGGTTTATTTCTGGGGTTTCTATTCTGTCCTACTGATCTCTGTGTCTGTTTTTGTGCCTGTACCATACTGTTTTGATTACTATAGCTTTATAATATAATTTGAAGTCTGAAATTGTGATGGCTCCAACTTTGTTTTTCTTTTTCAAAGTTGATTTGGCAATTTGGAGGCTTTTGTGCTTCCACATAAGTTTTAGTTCTTTGAAAGATGCTGTTGGTATTTTGGTAGGGATTATTATTATTATTTTTTAAGATTTTATTTATTTATTTTAGAGATAGAGCTTGAGCGAGTGGGGTGCGGGAAGGGCAGAGGGGGAGGGAGAGGGACAAGCAGACTCCATGCTGAGCATGGAGTCTGATGGGGTGTTCTATCCTACAATGCTGATTATGATCCGAGCCAAAGCCAAGAGTTGGATGCTTAGCCAGCTAAGCCCCCAGGCACCCCAGCAGGGATTGATTTGAATCAGTCTATCTATCTATCTATCTATCTATCTTGCTTTGGGTAGTATAGACATTTTAACAATATTTGTTCTTCTAATCCATGAGCATGGCATGTCTTTCCATTTCTTTGTATCATCTTCAATTACTTTAATCAGTGTTTTACAGTTTTCAGAGTACAGGTCTTTTACCTCTTTAAGGTATTCATAGGTATTTTATTATTTTTAGTGCAATTGTAAGTGGGATTGTTTTCTTAATTTCTCTTTCTGTTGCTTTATTGCTAATGTATAGAAATGCAACAGATTTCTGTACTTTGATTTTGTGTCCTGTGATTTTACTGAATTCATTTATGAGTTCTAGTAGATTTTTGGTGCAGTCTTTAGGGTTTTCTATATATAGTACCATGTCATCTGCACAGAATGAAAGACTTACTTGTACCTTACCAATTTGGTTGCCTTTTATTTATTTTTGTTGTCTGATTGCTGAGGTTAGGAGTTCCAGTACTTTATTGAATAAAAGTGATGAGAGTGGACATACTTGTCTTATACTTGACTTTAGGGGGAAAGTTCTTGACCATCCAGTATGATGTTGGCTGTGGGCTTTTCATGTATGGCTTTTATTATGTTGTAGTGTGTTCCTTCTGAACCTATTTTGTTGAGAGTTTTTATCATGAATGGATGTTGTATTCATCAAATGCTTTTTCTGCATCTATTGAAATGATCATATGGTTTCTATTTTTTCTCTTGCTGATGTGATGTATTACATTTATTGATTGGAGAATATTGAACCATGCTTGCATCTGAGGAATAAGACCCATTTGATCATGGCAAATACTTTTATAAAATATATTGTTGGGTTTGGTTTGATGGTATTTTGTTGAGCAATTTGCATCTGTATTTATCAGAGATACTAGCCTGTAGTTCTCTTTATTTGTGTTCTTTTTTATTTGGTTGTAGTATTAGAGCAATGCTGGCTTTGTAGAATAAATTTGGAAATATTTATTCCTCCTCTATTTTTTGGGATAGCTTGAGAAGAATAGGTGTTAACTCTTCTTTATTTTATTATTATTATTATTTTAAAAAAGATTTTTATTTATTTATTTGACATACAGAGATCACAAGTAGGCAGAGAGGCAGGCAAGGGAGGGGTTAGCAGGCTCCCTGCTGAGCAGAGAGCCTGTTGTGGGGTTTGATCCCAGGACCCTGGGATTATGACCTGAGCTGAAGGCAGATGCTTTAACTCACAGAGCTACCCAGGCGCCCTGTCTTCTTTAAATATTTGGTAGATTTTACCTGTGAAGCCATCTGGTCCTGGATTTTTGATTTTTTGGATAACTGATTCAATTTAATTGCTGGTAATTGGTTTTTCAAATTTTCTGTTTCTTCCTGCTTTATTTATGGTGGGTTATATGTGTCTAGGAATTTGTCTGTGTCTTCCAAGTTGTCCAGTTTGTTGACATGTAATGTTTCATAATACTCTTGTACACTTGTTTATATTTCTGTGGTGTAGGTTGTTATTTCTCCTCTTTCATTTGTGATTTTGTTCATTTAAATTTTAAATTCTCTTTCTCTCTCTGATGAGTGTGGCTAGAGTTTTACCAATTTTGTTGATTTTTAAAAGAACCAGCTCTTGGTTTTATTGGTCTGTTCTTTTTTGTTTGTTTGTTTGTTTGTTAAGTTTCTATAGCATATATTTCTGTTACAATCTTTATTATTTCTATCCTTTTGCTGGTTTGGGATTGGTTTGTTCTTCTAGTTCCTTTAGGTGTAAGGTTAGGTTGTTTACTTGAGATTTTTCTTGCTTCTTTTTTTTTTTTTTAATAGAATTTTTTATTTTTTTTATAAACATATTTTTATCCCCAGGGGTACAGGTCTGTGAATCACCAGGTTTACACACTTCACAGCATTTTTCTTGCTTCTTGAGTTAAGTCTGTATTGTTGTCAACTTCCCTGTTAGAACCACTTTATCTGTATCCCAAAGATTTTGGACCATTGTGTTTTCATTTTCATTTGTTTCCATGTAATTTTTGATTTCTTCTTTTATTCTTGGTTGACCCCAAAATTGTTTAGTAGCTTGTTATTTAACCTCCATGTAGTTTTGCCCTTTCCACACTTTATTCTTGTGGTTGATTTCTACTTTCATAGTGTTGTGGTCAGAAAAGATGCATGGTGTGACTTCAATCCTTTTGAAATTGTTGATACTTGTTTTGTGGCCTAACATGCGATCTGTTCTGGAGAATGTTCCACATGCACTTGAAAAGAATGTGTAACCTGCTGTTTTAGGATGGAATGTTCTGAATATATCTGTTAAATCTATCTGGTGAGAGTGTCGTTCAAAGCCACTGTTTTCTTGTTGATTTTCTTTTTGGATGATCTGTCCATCTTTGTAGGTGGTATGTTAAAGTTCCCTAGTATGATTGCATTACTATTTATTAGCTCCTTTGTGTTTGTTATTAACTGTTTATGTATTTTGGTGCTCCCATATTAGGTACATAAGTATTTACGATTGTTATATCTTCTTACTGGATTATCCTCTTTATTATCATATAGTGTCCTTCTTTGTCTCTTGTTACAGTCTTCGTTTTAAAGTCTATTTTGTCTGATATAAATATTGTTGCCCTGGGTTTCTTTTTATATCTGTTTGTATGATAAATGTTTCTCCATCCTTCCCTTCACTTTCAGTCTGAACATATATGTAGGTCTAAAATAAGTCTCTTGTAGGCAACATAGAGATGGGTCTTATTACCTTATGTGTTTTGATTGGAGTGTTTAGTCCCTTTACTTTTGATGTAATTATTCTCTCTCCTTTTCTCTGCCATTGTGGTCTATGTGGTTGACTGTTCCTCATCATATCTCTCATAAGACTTTTAGGATCAAGATATTCCTGGTCAAGAAACAAAAACAGAATTGTCTCATTCCCTAGTGAATTTGAATGAAAACTGGTAATAACATCAGGTACAGCACCAAAAGGAGACATTGGAAAAGAATGAAGCTGTGGTTACAAGGGATTGCACATGAGATGACACACAAATTTATGCATCAGGAAGGTCATGTGCTTGAACCCAACACTATGTAAACATCACTACAACCTGAACAACAAACGAGTTTTATTGGGGAAATGATTGTTCTGTGTTGTTACGCTTCTGCATCAGTAGGTTGGTTCAGTAATAACATATTTATGTGAGATCTTTTGTTGAAAAATATGTTTTGATAGATATATATTTATTCCCATGTTGTTTTATAGTTGTTTTTGTAGTTTTTCTTAAGTCCTTTCCTCTTTTTAATGATTTTCTGGCTTCTTCAGTGATATACTTGGATTTGTCTCTTTAGTCTTTGCATATTTATTACTGGCTTTTGATTTGTGGTTACCATTAGGTTTGTATATAATATCTTCTGCATATAGCAGTTTATATGAAGTTGATAGTTGCTCAATTTTAATGCATTCTTTATTCCTCTTCCCCCTATGTTTTAGGTATATGGTGTCATATTTTACACCTTTTATTCTCTGACTCCCTTGACAGATTTTTACAGATACACTTATTTTCACTGCTGTTGTATTTTTCACTTTTCATATTCTCATTTATGGTCTTTCCTTTCCACCCAAAGAGTCCCCTTTAATATTTCTTGTAGGGCTGGTTTAGTGGTCATAAACTCCTTTAGTTTTTTTTTTTTTTTTTGTCTGTAAAATGCTTTATATCTCTTTCTATTCTGAATGATTGCCTTGCTGAAGAGAGTATTCTTAGCTGTAGATGCTTCCTTTTCAACACTTTGAATATATCATACCACTCTCTTCTGGCCTACATAGTTTCTGCTGAAGAGAATCCACTGATAGCCTTATGGGGTTTCCCTTGTATGTAACTGTCTTCTTTTCTATTGCTGCTTTAAAATGTTTTTTCTTTGTCATTACTTTTTGCCATTTTAATTACTCTATATCTTAGTGTGGACCTCCCTGGGTTGATTTTATTGGGATTCTCTGTGCCTCCTGGACCTGGATATTTGTTTCCTTCTCCAAATTAAGGAAGTGTTCAGATATTATTTCTTCAAATAAATTTTCTGCCCCTTTTACTCTCTTCTTTTTCTGGGATTCCTATAATGTGAATGTTACTATGTTTGATAGAGTCACTGTGTTCCCTAAGTCTGTTCTCATTTTGCTAATTTTTTTCTCTTATTTGCTCAGCTTGATTAGTTTCCATTTCTTTGTCTTCCACACCATTAATTCATTCTCTGCTTTCTCAAGCCTGCTATTTATTCCATCAATTGTATTTTTAATTTCAATTGTTGTCTTCTTCATCTTGATTAGTCCTTTTTTTTTTTTTTTATCTGTGTTAAGGGTCTCACTGATGTCCTCCCGTCTTTTCTCAAGTCCAGTGAGTTTGTTTATGATGAGTACCTTAAATTCTCTGTTGGGTGTATTACTTACCTCCTTTTGCTTAACTCTCTTGCTGTGATTTTGTCCTGTTCTTTCATTTGGGACATACTCCTCTGTCTCCTCATTTTGCCTAACTTTCTGAGTCTCTTTCTGTGTTAGGAAAGTCACCTACATCTCTTGTTCTTGGAAGTAGTGGGCAGGGCTCTTTTAACAAGGTGGTGCTGGTCCTCATCCACAGTGGGGAGTGCAGCCACCACAGAGCCCAGTTGCTTGGTGTCCTCTGTGAACTGTGCACAGGCTGGGATGCAGTTTTAACAAGGTGACTTCATCCTCCACAAGAGGTTGGGTTGATTGGAGTTCAGGGGATGCAGTGTTGGCAAAGTTTGCACCAGTCTCCTGGAAGCGAAGACCTGCTGTGCCAGGACTGAGGTAGGCCTGTTGGAAGGGTTGGAGCATGGTGTTAAAAAATTAGGTAGTGAATGCCAGCTCTGCTGTGGATCCCAGAGGCAGCTGTGTGATTGTGCTGGGGGGCAAGAAGAGTGAAAAGGCACTTGCCTGCTCTTTTGTTTCTAGAGAAGTTCCTCAGCTAACACTGAGATTAGAAATTTAACTCTTCCTTCAGTGTATCCCAGGCATTTTTTCAAATTGCTATTTGTTGTGCTTTCTCTTTAAGGCAGGAATTCAGTTTCCTATTGCTCTCCAGGCTCTCCCAGAACCAAGCTGTGGATTTTTAATGCTCCTGGCTTTAATTTCTGTTAGTTGTAAGAACTCAGGAAATTCAGCCCCTGAGATTGTCAAAGCCAAATGCGGTGGGGGTTCTTTTTCCCTGTGTAGGCTCCCCAATGTGATAGCCTGTTTCTGACCCCTCTCTGCTCCTGCAGCTCCCTCCCTCTAGTGGCCAGACCCTTGGGTTTAGCTCCCCACTGCATCTTTGCCCTTTACACTCCTTTCAATGTGGCCTCCTCTTTTAGTTACAGAGTTTGTTCTGCTAAGTCTTTGTTTTGTTTTCTGGGTTATTTGCACTGATAAGAGTTTTATCTAGTTCTGTCTTTCGGATGAGGCAAATTGCATACTTCTACTCCACCGTTTTCCTGGAAGTGCCTCCACAATTTTTACTTTCTATGAGAGGTATAAAACTGATGACAAAATAGAAAATTTGAACTTCAAAAATAGGGCTGTGGGAGTAGATCACACAGGATGTAGGCTATAAAGGGATGTAGAGAATTCAAAAATAACAAAATTGGCTAAAAGCGTACTTTTCATGGTCACCATGCTCCAGCAATTCTAATATCAATGATAAAATAATCTTCTCTTAGAAAAAAAAGATATTTTGCTTAACTAAGTCCTAAATAATTGCTGCAGTTACTGTTCAACTTTAATAATATATAATCAAATTAGCATGATTTATTACTTTTCCTTTAGTAGGCGTTGCTTTCGACATGGAAGTTAATTTCAGAATTTTCAGTTGTACTGTTGGTTCCTGACATACAAGTGGACTTAACTCTGTGCTTTGAAAGTTAGTTATCAATAGTTTGGAATTGTTCAAGCTGCTTTAGACTCTGTCTCTTCCCACTCCTTCTTTTTGTCTTCCTTCTTTCTTATTAAAATTTGCTCTTAGGAATAATTCTGGAACTCTTTCAAATTAAAGATAAAATGATTGATAAAATTTTGCAATATGCTCAAGGATATTGATATTTTATCAAGTTACACCAAAGCAATGAATATACTTTTTAGAATTTCAGATGTCATTTAGCTAAGTGAATAGGGTAGATACTTATAGGAGGAGCAGGGCTCTTCTTGAAGTAACCTTGAACTATAATGTATTTTCACTGCTACCATATCTCTATTTGCTTTTAAGGATTCTTATGATTATGTGGTTTTCTCTGGCCTTTGTATGCACACTATAGAAATTATTTTACCTTTTATTTTAAAGGCTATTCATGTTTGAGCATTAGTAATACTGTCATAAGCTCAATCCAGGGAAATCTTGGGAACCCAAAGCCCGAGATAGTAAGAATCTACCCTGGGGTTCCCTGTGAAAGTGCCCTAATGACTAAAGGTATTTTTATTTTTTTAATTAAAAAGGGGGTATTTATAGGATATTATCAGAGACACCTAAAGGTCCATAAAGAAGGACACTTATGTACAATTTATTTCAGAAAAAAATCACCCATTTTCTGTAGCTGAACTTTTCAAATTGTAGAAGTTCCATTAAACCCAAAGATATGATTCATATGGGACAAGTACTCAGGGCAATAGAAGACTGTCCTTGTTAGATTCCTCTTCTTCATCTCTTAATGGATTTTAATATCATGGGAGTAATTGAAATGGGTTTGGGGATCTGTTTATTTTATAATTAACAGAAAAAAAATGGAGAAATTCAAGAATTTTTAAATTAAGGTTGAAAAATTATTGGATTATATCACTTCCTCATGTTGTAAACTACTTGATGATTACTTCATTCTTGGAGCTATGTGAAATGAATAGTCAACAGGAGGATGCTTGAGTTTTTAGATTTAACATAGTATAATTCTGTATATTTCTTAACTAGGGACATTATTTCTTCTTTCTGATTTCAGAGAGTAGTAACAAAAGCTCATTGTGTTCATTTTGAGTAAGAGCCCATAATGAGAGAAATCAGCCAGAAACTGCAAGCCAAATGACAGAGATCAAGAGCAAATACTTTAGAATAATGACATCTTTGATAACTCTATTACATTGGTACCTTTAAACCATGGGAACTCTCTACAGGGAATTAATGAATGATGGGTAATAAGAATTTCAAGAGAAAATCTTTCATGGTAGTTGGAAACAGAATTAAAGAGGCCAAAAGCTAGTCTCTGTGCCAGGTCATATTAATAAAGGCCAAAAATAGGATCAAAAGGACTAACTATGTGGAGCTCTCTGAAAAACTGAGACAGCCAGATTCAACAGAGAAGCTATTTGCATTGTAAATTACAAAAATATTGAAAAGTTAGGTTTGAAATGCATAGCGAAGCATATATATCTGAGGCTTTTTAAATATCAGTAGAAAAGTAACTACAAACAATAAATATCCTCCTTAATTTTAAATTCAAGAACAAATTGTTTTATAGTGTTTTTCATAGACCTATCTATATTTTTCCATGTCAGATGTTGCAAATGCTACATGTCCTCAAATATTATCTATACTTAAAATATTAATTAAGAGCCCAAAGTATAAAATTCTTTTTTTAAAAGACTTATTTATTTATTTAAGAGAGAGAGAGGGTGAGAGAGTACGTGCATGTGTGGTTAGGGGTGGAGAGGCAGAAGGAGAGGGAAAGATTTTTATTGATTCATAAGAATGTTTTGTAAATTAAGGACACTAATCTTTCAGGTGTTATATGCATTAAAATATTTCTCTATTAGTTTTTTTGGTAACAGCAGGTATTTATGGGTTTAGTACTTTCCCACGTGTGAATAACTCTGCTTTCTAGTGGAACTATAGCAATGAGCAAGGATCACATCTGTTAATCTCATAGTCAGATGCCTTCACTGCTACTTTCTTTCTTTCTTTTTTTAATTTTATCCATTTATTTGACAAAGAGAGATCACAAGTAGGCAGAGAGGCAGGCAGAGAGAGAGGAAGGGAAGCAGGCTCTCCACTGAGCAGAGAGCCCAGCGTGGGGCTCGATCTCATGACCCTGGGACCATGACCCGAGCCGAAGGCAGAGGCTTCAACCCACTGAGCTACTCAGGCACCCCTCACTGCTACTTTCTTATAAGCCATCCTGGGAAAGTCCTTCCCCATCCTAAGATTTAATGAATAGTTACCTATTTTTCCATCTGGTACTTATACGAATCCAGGTTTTACATTTAAATCCTTGACATATTGGGAATTTTTTTCATATATGGACATTGAACTTTTAAACAATTTTAGTAGCCTAGCTTTAAATAAAATGTTATACATTTATAAGTAAAATATTTAGAAATATTTAGAATGTTTTGGGCACCTGGGTGGCTCAGTGGGTTAAGCCGCTGCCTTCGGCTCAGGTCATGATCTCAGGGTCCTGGAATCGAGTCCCGGATCGGGTTCTCTGCTCAGCAGAGAGCCTGCTTCCTTCTCTCTCTCTGCCTGCTTCTCTGCCTCCTTGTGATCTCTGCCTATCAAATAAATAAATAAATAAATCTTAAAAAAAATATTTAGAATGTTTAGCCTTGTTTATTTCTGAATACTGTATGTTAATATTTCCCATTCTCAACCCTCTTCCTCATTTTGTGGTAACAAATTGGTATGGGGTTGTGGAGAGAACAACAGCCAGTAGGAAATCAGAAAGTATGACTCAGAGCTTAAGTGTACCACAGCTGAAAAATTCCAACCAGAAAATGTAATTCTGAATACAGAGCTAGAGCATCTTTAAAATGCAACCACTCCTGAAAAGTTTAGCTAATGTAAATAGTTTTATTAGATATGACGCATGAAGACTAAATTGGATTTCATTCCTCATCTTGGTTTAGTAATCTCATGTGCAAGTTTATGTTGCCCTTTAGTGTGATTAAAGATCTGAATTAAACTTAAGTATTTATTATTTAATGAGATCATTTTAACAGCTAATATAGAGCTCTTTGTTGATCTCAGGGTCATACAATTCAATTGTTGTCTTTCTAAACCCATTTTTCCTTTCCTTTTCTTTTCTTTTTTCTTTTTCTTTAAAGATTTTATTTATTTATTTGACAGACAGAGATCACAAATAGAGAGGCAGGCAGAGAGAGAGGGAAGCAGGTTCCTTGCTGAGCAGAGAGCCAGATGCGGGGCTCCATCCCAGGACCCTGGGATTGAGCCAAAGTCATAGGCTTTAACCCACTGAACCGCCCAGGCACCCCCATTTTTTCTTTTAAAAATGAGAAGTGGTTGGGCTCTACAGGGTATATAAGCAAATGCACTTTTCTGCATATTATGTGACGTCTCAATAATCTGGTTTAATTGTGAAGAGAGAAGGAAGAAAGTACCAAGTTTGAACTAATTAAAAATGTAAGTTTAATTAATAGAAATAGGCATCATAAGACTTAAAACATATCTGATAGAACCTTGACATTGAACAGGATGTTTAACCTCTGAATCTTATTTTCTATATATGCAGATTGGTGATCAAACCAGGTTCCTGGACTACCAGTCCTTTGATAAATAAATAAGATAATGTATATGGTGGTCTTTTCAAACTACAAGATATTATATGCACATTTACTAATTGATATTTTTAATTTAAATATAGACAGTAACCAAAATAAATATTATGCATTATGTGTCTGGTTTAAAGAACAGATAACTTACATAGTGATTATAAATGTATATGAATACAGAGTTTTACAAAATCTGACTTTCTAAACAGGTTAAAAATTTCTCCTTTAATTCTAATTACTCTAACAGGTCTTTGAACTAAGTCAGCAAGTTTATGAGAAGTTTAAATGTGATACCAAGAAATACTAGCACATGATATTTCAGTCATTATATGCACAGCAATTAGCATAAAAACTCAATCCTTTCATATATGTGTCTGATTATATTTGGTATCTTTGTTTCTGTTTATTTTTTGTTATCTGTAACTTAGGTTTAAGGAGCAATCTCTAATTTTTCTATTGAATACTTTCCCATGAAATAAATCATGGTTCTATATATGAAATTCATTAAAACTAGAGGAAGACATGCAACTCTCAGGCAATTTTGAGTGCAGATGTATCCTTTGCAATTGTTTTTGTTGCACAGTACCTCTGAAATTTTAAGCAAGATAGTTTTAACTGCTTCATGCCTTAATTTCTTCATCTTAAGAAATGGGGATAATAATAAGACCTTCTGCCTTGGAGTGTTGAGAGGACTAAATTATACATTTAGAACATAGACTGGGAAGGAGTAAGCATTCAATAATTTTATTCTTTATTGCTTTATTTTGATTTCCGAAACTATTAAAAGCTTAAAAACTTCGTAAGTTACTTTGTTTGTGGCCTGTGTAGTTTTGAATGCATAACAAAAGAATCTGTTAATCTTTAGATAAAGCTAATACAAAATTTCAACTCAGTTTACATACATAGGTTAAAGAGGTCTTTAATGAATTAGTGATTGTTAGCTGAGCAAGTAAATAACAATAATTTCTGCATATTTAGTTATTTGGGGAAAAGCAGGTTTATTTCATTAGTTTATACTTATTTATCCCACCCACCTCTCTGTTGGTATGCATCTCAGTTAGTCAACAAGAACAGTACAGTTGTCTCTTGAATAATGTGGAGGTTAGAAACCCCAAACCCCATGCAGTCAGAAATCTGTGTATAATTTTTGATTCCTCTCAAATTGAACTGCTAATAGCCTACTCTTGAGAAGTCTTATCAACAACATAAACAATTAACATATATTTTGAATGTTATACGTGTTATATACTGTATTCTTATAGTAAAGTAAGCTAGAGAAAAGAAAATTTTACTGAGAAAATTGTAAAGACAAGATAAAACATTTACAGTACTATAAAAAAAATCTGTGTATAAATGGACCTGCGTAGGTCAAACCCATGTTGTGTAAGGGTCAACTATATTTGCTAATTCATATTGTGTGTGCAGTCCACTCCTAGGTGTTCAGATGAGGCAAGAATCAGGCTCTTCCCAGGGGCATGTATGTAATTCAGAAGAAGAAAACACTCTGCTTGAGCGACAAGCAGTATGTAACTTATCTGGAGAGACATAAACTGTATGCTTTGTGCCTTGGTAATTCACAGAAAGAAAAAGTGAGTGTAAACTGGACTCATCAGGAATGTGCTTTGGAGGAACTGGCATTTGAACTGTGTCTTCACTGAAATATAGACATAGGATGTATTCGTCTCCCAGGCCTATGATATCAAAGTACCACAAATGAGGTGGGCTAAAACAATAGAAACTTAATTCACTTGTAGTTTGGAAGACCAGAGGCCTAAATCACAATGTCAGCAGGGTTGATATGGTGGGGAATCCGAAGGAGAATCTGTTGCATCCCTCTCTCCTAGCTTTCAGTGGCTCCCAGCGATCCTGGCATTCCAAGCTTGTAGCTGCATAACTCTAGTCTCTGCCTCTGTCTTTATATGGCCTGTTTCCCTGTGAGTGTGCCATATTTTCTTATAAGTACTGATCATAATGGATCAGGTGTACCCTGATCCTAACCAGTATGCTGGTTAGGGTACACCTCATCTAATATGACTGCATCTTAACCTGATTACATCCACAAAGAACTTATTTCCAAATAAGGTCACATTCACAAGCACTGAATTTGAATATATCTTTTTTTTTTTTTTTTTGCTGGGAGTGTGTAGGGTGGGGTGGGTGGGGGGTAGGGGACACAGTAGAACCCACAACATGCAGAGAGAAGAAGGGAGAATATCTTAGGCCAGAAAGATAGTATGAATACTGGCAAAGATTTTTTGAATTTTTCCTAATTGTTTCTGTTGCTTATTGGAATTTGACCCTTTTTTTAATGGTGTCTGAGACAGTAACAAATATGAGTGCTTTCTCTTAAAAGTACTAAAACTTATTTTATATTTAAATCTCACCATATAATTGTTTTTGTTTGTTTTTTGTACTAGGATATGATTTAGATGAGACTTTATTAAATTGAATATTGTAAAATTGTCATGTAATTCTTACTTAGAATAAGACTAACAACAAAACTGAAACAACTCCATTATTTTGCACAGTGGTTTTAGGCTAGCATTTCCTCATATTTTGGGACAAAATTTTCATTGAATTTTCTGATCCATTCTTCCTGTTTCTCTATTAGCAGAGGTTTCTTGGTAAAACAAAGCAAATGAGCTTCTAACCTTCTAAGGAGAAAAACCTAATCTGAAGAATTAAGTTGTCAAAAGAGCAAACATTATAAAACCTTCATTGAAACTGACAACTAAGATCTAGTCAGAATGAAACAAGAATGTGTGAATTCTGCACACTTAGAATTGGAAAATCAATGACAAAATGGCTTAATTTGACTGGATGTGTCAGTTATCTAGTTATTTCTCCTTATTTACAATAGTAAAAAGACACCATAGGATTGTGGGTGAGTCTTTTTCCTTTGTAGGTTAGAATTGCAGGATCATTTGTCCACACCCGCTTAAAAGTTAGTGTGAACAATTGGAAAAACTGAACATGGAAGGAAACAGTAGTTAAGTCAATATATTATTTTGTTTAGCTATTTGTGTGTAACAAACATTTACATCAGATAATCATTTCATGAGCTTCTGCAATCACAGAAATAATCACATATTTAATGAGCTTCTGCAATCATAGAAATGCATTTTTATTTTCTTTAGGCAGTTTAAACCTTTCTTATACCATTGAAAAATCTTCAATGCACTTAAGGCCATCTATGAATAATAATCTTATTAAGGAGGAAAATGAGCAGTTAATAAAGGTCAATGAAACAATTAACTATTCAGTTTTACTCTCGAAGAAGTAATACAATTCTTTTTTATAGAATATGGAACAAATTGTAACAAAAATATTAACTATAACCAAAGAGCTAAAGGAAAAATATACTAGGTCTTTGATATATCAAGAATATATCAATACAGTAATCAGAATAGATCAACCCAAATGAAATAAACTTAGAGAAAAAAAAGATAGACTTTATTAGGCTGTTTGGAAAGATAGAATTTAAAGTGAAATCCTCTTTATCTATGGAGTGAATAGATGTAACTTTCTGTTCCAAGCAACAAACTAAGTTAATGGAAAATATCTGCACCTATACTAAGAGACAATACATTTTACTAGGTGCACTTTATTTTATTCTCATATATTCATAAATTACTTGGAAAGCACTTTGAAAAACAATCTGCAAAGAATGAGCTTCTTAGATGACTGTCTTGTCTACCTGTGAAAAATGTAATCATCCATAGCAAAACCACTTCTGTCTACAAATCAGTCATTAGAGCTGGAAGGTCTTAAGCCAAGGGCAAACAGTTTTTTTTCTTTTTTTCTTTCTTTCTTTCTTTCTTTCTTTCTTTCTTTCTTTCTTTCTTTCTTTCTTTCTTCTTTCTTTCTTTCTTCCTTTCAATCAGCCATCTAAGTTCTTATCACTTTTGATTAATATGATATGTGCAAATGGAAAAATAACTATGGGCGTATTTATATAGACAGTGACCTAAACCCTATTATGGTTTGTCTTTTCTACATCAAACCAGTCATTGACTTTGGGCATGCATTTGATGCAATTTTAAGCATGGGTGGTTATAACAGAAGATCTCCAATAATGAGAAACTCTTCAGCACAAAAAGATCAATCCTTTACAGTTTTTTAAACATAGGTACAAGTTACCTACACTTTTGGGTTACTGTTGAATTTTTTAGGTTTCATGCAATGGAAAGGTACTTGAAGTGTACATCAAGTTTTTTTTAAAAGCTTAACTACTTTGAGAAATTGCTAAAAACAAGTAGTAGTTAATAATTTGAATCTTAGAATTTAATTATCAACACTAACTTAGCCATAGAGGTGATATTAGGGGGATGTGTGTGAATATATGTGTGTGTATGAGGGTAGGGGGAAGAGGGAGAGTTGTGATAAAATGTTAAGATAGTGCACAAAATCTTGAAAAATCCATCAATACCCCACCCCATTCCTTGGCCCATTCCCCTTCTGCCCAGATACACTATAGTGTGAGTGTTTTGATAGGCCTTTTACCTTTTGCCTAGAATTTAATTTTGCTATTACCTACTCTTTCTACCTTCACTTATTCCATAAATCACTCTTCTGTGTCTTTTATTTATCTTCTGTTTTCTTGTTCTCACATTGTCATTTACTAGTTGTTCTTCCATTTAACATTTACTATAGAGCCTCTTGAACATATCAGAGAAAAGCACTAAGTAAATCTTGTAAACAACCCTTTGGAATATGCAAAGAAAAAAAATTCTGGATTATAATTTCTTCTCTAAAGTTGAAATTTCTAAATTTAGGGCATATAAAATATTATATAAACATGTAATGGTTATTCATGTGATATACTCCTCACACTTTGTATTTAACAAAGGAATTATTGCCAGTGATTTTGTTATAGACAAATCTCTTTACTCACAGATTTTGTAAAGCCAGACTAGAGTGGTCTTATTATTTGCTAGAATTGTTCTTCTTTTAGAAAAACTCCAATTATGACATCACGCTTTATAGTGGTTTCCTGGATAATGAGTAAAATAATTAGACAGAAAACAAATGTGAGAGTACTCATTTAGAAGTAAGTCTTTCAATGGTTTTACTATATAGGACATCTGAAATCTCAATTTCTTTTCTATCTCATGTGTAGACCACAAAGGATACTTGGCCAATTTGGAATACTCATGACTACCACAACTAGATTTTTGTTGCTTATGTTTTGCTGGATCCTTATGCTCATGTATTCAACTGCCTGCTTGACATATCAGCCTGATTATTTAGAAAGATAGTGAACTAAGCAGGACAAAACCAAACCCTCTTGATTCCCCACCCCCTCAATCCATCTACCAGTACTGCTCTTCTCCCAAGCTGCTTTAGGTCAGTAAATGGCACCAACAACCATCAACTTGCTTAAGCCAAAAATCTAGGAGTTATCTTAGATTTTTCTGATCCCTACCTTCATGTCCATTTTTAAAGACTTTCTTGCCTATTTTACCTCCAGCATATATCCTGAGTTAATCCCATCCTCTCCATTTGTGCTACTGCATAGTACTGCATACTGTACCATCATCTCTTTCCCAGACTACTGTAATACTCTTCTAACTGGTCTTTCCTCTTCCACCCTGAACCCTTTACTGTTTTTTTAAAAAACATAAATCTATATTCTTTTCCATTGAAAATCCTTCTATATGGTGTAAGAGAATGGTTGAGTTTCATTCTTCTACACATAGTTGTCTAATTTTCCCAGCACCATTTATTGAATAGACAACCTTTTTTCTACTGGATACTTTTTCCTGATTTGTTGAAGATTATTTGACCATAGAGTTGGGGGTCCATATCTGGACTCTGTACTCTGTTCTACTGGTCTGTGTGTCTGTTTTTGTGCCATTACCATGGTGTCTCAACGTGAGGCAGGAATCTATCAAAATATCCTAGAGGAAAACATAGGCAGTAACCTCTTTGACATTAGCCACAGCAGCTTCTTTCAAGACATGTTTCCAA
>NC_081559.1:77604398-77680342 GCF_022355385.1 Mustela nigripes
AGGCAAAGGAGACAAAAATGAAAATGAACTTCTGGGACTTCATCAAGATAAAAAGCTTTTGCACAGCAAAGGAAACAGGCAAAGGAGACAAAAATGAAAATGAACTTCTGGGACTTCATCAAGATAAAAAGCTTTTGCACAGCAAAGGAAACAGTCAACAAAACAAAGAGGCAACCCACAGAATAGGAGAAGATATTAGCAAATGACACTACAGACAAAGGGCTGATATCCAAGATCTATAAAGAACTCCTCAAACTCAACACACACAAAACAGATAATCACATAAAAAAATGGGCAGAAGACATGAACAGATGCTTCTCCAAAGAAGACATACAAATAAATGGTTAACAGACACATAAAGAAATGTTCATCATCAATAGCCATCAAGGAGATTCAAATCAAAACGACATTGAGATACCACCTTACACCAGTTAGAGTGGCCAAAATGAACAAGACGAGAAACAACAAGTGTTGGAGAGGATGTGGAGAAAGGGGAACCCTCTTACACTGTTGGTGGGAATGCAAGTTGGTGCAGCCACTTTGGAAAACAGTCTGGAGATTTCTTAAGAAATTAAAAATAGAGCTACCCAATGACCCTGCAATTGCACCATTGGGTATTTTCCCGAAAGATACAGATGTAGTGAAGAGAAGAGTTCATAGCAGCAATGGCTGCAGTTGCTAAACTGTGGAAAGGACCAAGATGCCCTTCAACGGACAAATGGATAAAGAATATATGGTCTATATATGCAATGGAGTATTATGCCTCCATCAGAAAGGAGGAGTACCCAACTTTTGTATCAACGTGAATGGGACTGGAAGAGATTATGTTGAGTCAAATAATTCAAGCAGAGAGAGTCAATTATCATATGGTTTCACTTACTTGTGGAGCATAAGGAATAACATGGAGGACGTTGGGAGATGGAGAGGAGAAGTGAGTTGGGGGAAATTGGAGGGGGAGACAAACCTTGAGAGACTGTGGAATCTGAGAAACAAAGCTGAGGCTTTTGGAGGGGAGAGGGATGGGAGGTTGGGTGAGCCTGGTGGTGGGTATTAAGGAGGGCACATATTGCATGGAGCTCTGGGTGTGGTACATAAACAATGAATCTTGGAATGCTGAAAAGAACAAAAATTAAAAAAAGGAAAGTAAATCCTTCTATAGTTTCTATTGTTACTAGAATAAAATACTACTTCCTTACCTTGGTTTCAATATTCAGGAATGATCTCCCTCACCAAATATAACTCACACCATTTTATTACTTTCCCACTGCTTTTTAATTAAATGGATTTTTCTGTTTCATTTTTACATGCTAATCCTGGTCCTCCTTTAGGCCCTTTGCAAAACAATGCTGTACCTGAAATGATGATCCCGATCCATACATAGCTATGGCTCTATCTTATTTAGAAGTTAGCTTAAATATTACCCTCTCCCCAAATCTCTTCCTGAAATATTTAAAATAGCCACCTAGTCATTAATTCATGATTCAGATGCTAATGAGGGTGTAGTGATTCCTGCCTAAGGAACTAGCTAAGTCAGGTCAAAGTCCAGCCTTCCAGCTAGTAACTCAGAATTTTAGGAATATTGTGATAAAATTGAGTGAGAGTGGCTAACCCTTACTCTGAAAGAAATTTGATTGATGTTCATCAGTTTAATGGTAACTCCATTGTCTTTGCCAGTGTTTGGCTTGGGTATGAGGAGATGACATTGTCTGAACCAATGAGATATGAGGTGAAGTCTTCTGAGTGTTTCTGAGAATATTTTTTTCATTCTTACCAACTGTGCAAATAGGGGTCTTGCCATATTTCAGCTGTTTGTGGTCATTAATGACTTTATGACAAATATATTTGATTGAGATAATAAGATTACAAATTTATTCTTCATAGATTAACAAATGATTGTAAAGCTCTTAGCACATAAAAAGTCTCAGAATATTCATTCATTCAGTCATTCATTCACTCTTTTAGGAATTAATGAGGACTTAGAATGAGTCTCATTTCATTGATTCACATATTGGACATAACTAGCAAGCTAAGTCAGGTGAAATTGAGATAACTTAAAATGTAAAGTTAAAGTACTTATTAGTGGAGTGAGTATTTAGCCATGACCTTGAAGGAGGAGATATACTTGCTAAGCTTCAGGGTTCCTGAAGGACCTTCTTAGAAGTAGTTTCAACCACTTTCTCAGGGGAGATAAATTCAAACTTGGGAAATTATTGTAATTTCTTTGGTTAGTGTCTGAAATTTTAAAATCATGCTAATTTGCAGAGATGATGGGATTTAATGATCTTACCTTCTGAGAGATAATTTGCCTCTGGTCAGTTTCTGTCACAGTTAATCAGCATGTTTTGTGCCATTTTCTAATACATAAACATAGCTTCCCACTATTGTACAGGACATGAAATATTATTAATAAGCACATAGGCAGCAGTGGATGGGTAAACCTTATAGGTGGAGTCCATTACTTAAAGAAAAGTGGTGGGGTATCTTTACAAATACTGCTGGTTTCAATTTTTTAGAAATTCCAGGCCATGAGATCGTTATTACACATTTAAAGCCAGTTCACCCATTTAAAATGTTACCCATTTAAAGTGAAACTAGGTTCTAATTTCACTTCTGTGATATATTATCAGTGTGACATTGGCAAATTTCAGTTTTCACATCAAATAGGGATGAGCTCAATTGCTCTTCCTACACCATAGATTAATGATGAAATAAAAATGTGTTAAATTTCTTTGAAGACTCAAATGTGAAAATTATGATTATTGTAGGTATGACCTAACAGTTTCAATAGTGATGTTCAAGTGTGGAATATTTTTCGTATTTGCTTTTCTATCTCAGACCCCTCCTTCCCTTTTCACTCATTTCTGGTTTACAGCAGTTTCATTTCAATAAGCTTAGGATACTGTGAGTGTCCATTTCAAAGACACTTTTTGCCAGGATTTGGGCAGGACTCCCACACAGCTGCAGAGTCCCATTGACCAGAAGAATGCTGGTGTCTGAACTTGGCCCCTTCTCTCTTCCCAGGTCACTATGTTCACATAGCTGCCAAAGCTGTAGGTGTGTGTGTTTGTTCATGTCTGCTTTTATGAATGACCACGACTGGTGATGGCAATTGTGATCCCCTCTTCCTTTGGGCATTATTGTTTCTCTACTAACACCACCTGTCTGCTGGCTCCCTCTATGCCTCTGGCATGTAAATATTGGCTCTCTCATTAGCATATTTGTTAGTTCTTCTGGGGAATCTGCACTGACATCTCCTCCAGAATGGGTGATTTTTTTTTCCCCCAGCTGTAACCACTTTTTGTAACTAGAGTCTCCCGACTTCACTGGGTAACCCTCATAGGATGCTAACAGATGGCTGGATCCCCGCTTGCCTTCAGGAGGACTTGGATATCCATGTAAGCTAAGCAGTGGGATTATAGAATACCTTTGCAGACTACCCTGGGCACTTTGGGTCTTAGCGTCACATCTGAAATTTCCCCATGTTCTGACAGAATGAGGTCTGTTTGCAGGCTTGTGGCTTTGAAGCTTGGGGATGAGAGACAAGAAAATCCACCCCCAAAGGAAGGGAGATGGAGGTGGGTGGGCAATCACTGACAACTCAAAACTCTGTACAGGTAGGAGAAGGGGCTGTGTTTTGCCTTAATAATGCTTTGGAATGTTAATACCTTGAAAACTTTATGGAGGAGGTAGGTAGTTTGCTTTTCTTTGGATTTAGAAGGTGAATCATGCACTTTTTTTTGTTCTTAACTCTGAACTGCTTCCAGTGTAGTCTCTATCCCAGGTGGAAGCCCTGGGGGTCAGAAATGTTCTTTACATCCATCTGCAAGTTCTACTTTTTGAATGCTTCATTGCCACATGCTTCCATAACATCTGGTCCATGCCTGATGTCAAGGTCCTGGTCACATAAGACTGTCAGCTATTTATTTACCTGTTTGGGTAACCCACTGGGGCTTCTTGATTGCAGCGACTGCTCAGAGGCTGGTGCATAGTGGGTTTATAGTAATGTTTGTTGCTTTGATCAATAAAATAGATGAATGAGTGAATGAAAGAAACTCTGGAAAATAAAGATAGCATCTTCCGTTTAATTATTAAGTGCCCATGAACAACTTTTTTCTTTTACTAAAAATTATTTGCTGCTTATTTGAAATTCAAATTTAACTGGAAATCCTGCATTTTATCTGATAAACCAACCTTAAAGAAAATCCCTAACTAACCATTATCTATACCAACAAAGGGACCACTTCCTGCTATGCATGAGACCAAAGAAATTTTATACCATAAGGTGGGTGAGCCTAAAAAGACTCAATCACTGATAGATCACAGAATCTTGAAATGTCTGTGTGAGTATGGAGCACGGGGCCCATTTTTTAAATGATTCAGGTTATCAGTGGGGGTTAGGTCCAAGTTTTCTGGGTGATGGGCTATTGGTTTGGGGAATCTAGCAGACTGGCAAGCAACAATGGAAAGTGTATCTACTCTAACAAATGGGAAGTGGAGAAGGGGCTGCACAGAAAATAAGGATGTGGGGACAAAAAAAAAAGAAAAAAGGAGTGTCAACTAGTACAGTCAGGAAGAGCAAGATGAAAAAGAGAAACTTCCCTTTGCCTTTCTCATCCTCTCTAGCCTAGCAACCAGTGTTCAAGCTACCAATCTGTGATCCTGATTCAGAACACAAGATAATAAGGACTTTCTTCAAAATGAAGCTTTTTTTTTCTCCTCTGTAATTTTTTTAAATTAATTTTTTAATTTTTTTATAAACATATAATGTATTTTTAGCCCCAGGGGTACAGGTCTGTAAATTGCCAGATTTATAGACTTCACAGCACTCAACACAGCATACCACCCCCCAATGTCCATAACCCCACCACCCTCTCGCAACCCCCCTCCCCCCAGCAGCTCTCAGTTTGTTCTGCGAGATTATGAGTCTCTTATGGTTTGTCTCCCTCCCAATCCCATCTTTTTCATTTATTCTTTTCCTACCCTCTAAACCCCCCATGTTGCATCTCCACTTCCTCATATCAGGGAGATCATATGATAGTTGTCTTTCTCCGATTGACTTATTTTGCTAAGCGTAATATCCTCTAGTTCCATCCACATTGTTGCAAATGGCAAGATTTCATTTCTTTTGATGGCTGCATAGTATTCCATTGTGTATATATACCACATCTTCTTTATCCATTCGTCTGTTGATGGACATCTCGGTTCTTTCCATAGTTTGGCTATTGTGGACATTGCTGCTATAAACATTCGGGTGCACGTGCCCCTTCAGATCACTACATTTGTATCTTTAGGGTAAATACCCAGTAGTGCAATTGCTGGGTCATAGGGTAGCTCTATTTTCAACTTTTTGAGGGAAACTCCACGCTGTTTTCCAGAGTGGTTGCACTAGCTTGCATTCCCACCAAGAGTGTAGGAGGGTTCCCCTTTCTCTGTCATTTCCTGACTTGTTAATTTTAGCCATTCTGACTGGCGTGAGGTGGTTTCTCATTGTGGTTTTGATTTGTATTTCCCTGATGCCAGGAGATGTGGAGCATTTTTTCATGTGTCTGTTGGCCATCTAGATGTCTTCTTTGCAGAAATGTCTGTTCATGTCCTCTGCCCATTTCCTGATTGGATTAGTTGTTCTTTGGTGTTGAGTTTGCTAAGCTCTTTATAGATTTTGGGTACTAGCCCTTTATCTGATATGTCCTTTGCAAATATCTTCTCCCATTCTGTCAGGTGTATTTTGATTTTGTTAACTGTTTCCTTTGCTGTGCAAAAACTTTTGATCTTGATGAAATCCCAATACCTCATTTTTGCCCTTGATTCCCTTGCTTTGGCAATGTTCCTAGGAAGAAGTTGCTGCAGCTGAGGTCGAAGAGGTTGCTGCCTGTGTTCTCCTCAAGGATTCTGATGGATTCCTTTCTCACATTGAGGTCTTTCATCCATTTTGAGTCTGTTTTCATGTGTGATGTAAGGAAACGGTCCAGTTTCATTTTCTGCATGTGGCTATCCGATTTTCCTAACACCATTTCTTGAAGAGAGAGTCTTTTTTCCATTGAACATTCTTTCCTGCTTTGTTGAAGGTTAGTTGACCATAGAGTTGAGGGTCTATTTCTGGGCTCTCTATTCTGTTCCATTGACCTATATGTCTATTTTTGTGCCTGTACCATACTGTCTTGATGATGACAGCTTTGTAATAGAGCATGAAGTCTGGAATTGTGATGTCACCAACTTTGTTTTTCTTTTTCAATATTCCTTTTTCATTCATGATTTTATTTATTTGGGTCCTTTCTCTTTTCTTTTTGATAAGTCTGGCCAGGGGTTTATCAATCTTATTAATTCTTTCAAAGAACCAGCTCCTAGTTTCATTGATTTGTTCTATTATTTTTTTGGTTTCTATTTCATTGATTTCTGCCCTGATCTTTATTATTTCTTTTCTCCTGCTGGGTTTAGGCTTTCTTTGTTGTTCTTTTTCCAGCTCCTTTAGGTGTAGGGTTAGGTTATGTATTTGAGACCGTTCTTGTTTCTTGAGAAAGGCTTGTACCGCTATATATTTTCCTCTCAGGACTGCCTTTGCTGTGTCCCACAGATTTTGAACCATTGTGTTTTCATTATCATTTGTTTCCATGAATTTTTTCAATCCTTCTTTAATTTCCTGGTTGAACCATTCATTCTTTAGAAGGATGCTGTTTAGTCTCCTTGTATTTGGGTTCTTTCCAAATTTCCTCTTGTAATTGAGTTCTAGCTTCAGAGCATTGTGATCTGAAATTATGCAGGGAATGATCTCAATGTTTTCATACCAGTTGAGACTTGATTAATGACCCAGTATGTGATCTATTCTGGAGAATGTTCCATGTGCACTAGAGAAGAATGTATATTCTGCTGCTCTGGGATGGAATGTTCTGAATATCTCTGTGATGTCCATCTGGTCCAGAGTGTCATTTAAGGCCTTTATTTCCTTGTTTATCTTTTGCTTGGATGATCTGTCCATTTCAGTGAGGGGGGTGTTAAAGTCTCCTACTATTACTGTATTATTGTCAATGTGTTTCTTTGATTTTCTTATTAATTGGTTTATATATTTGGGTGCTCACATGTTATGGGCATAGATGTTTAAAATTGTTAGATCTTCTTTTTGGACAGACCCTTTGAGTATGATATAGTGTCCTTCCTCATCTCTTATTATAGTCTTTGGCTTAAAATCTAATTGATCTGATCTAAGGGTTGTCACCCCAGCTTTTTTTTTTTTTTTAAATTAAATTTATTTATTTTCAGCATAACACTATTCATTATTTTTTCACCACACCCAGTGCTTCATGCAATCTGTGCCCTCTATAATACCCACCACCTGGTACCCCAACCTCCCACCCCCCGCCACTTCAAACTCCTCATATTTTTTTTCAGAGTCCATAGTCTCTCATGATTCACCTCCCCTTCCAATTTCCCCCAACTCCCTTCTCCTCTCTAATTCCCCATGTCCAGCTTTCTTTTGATGTCCATTAGCATGGTAAATTGTTTTCCACCTCCTCACTTTAAATCTGGAGGTGTCTTTGGGTCTAAAATGAGTTTCTTGCAAACAATATATATATGGATCTTCTTTTTTTTTAATCCATTCTGATATCCTGTGTCTTTTGATTGGTGCATTTAGCTCATTTACATTCAGGGTAACTACTGAGAGATATGAATTTAGTGCCATTGAAAGGTGACTGTTACTGTATATTGTCTCAGTTCCTTTCTGATCTACTACTTTTAGGGTCTCTCTTTGCTTAGAGGACCCCTTTCAATATTTCCTGTAGAGCTGGTTTGGTGTTTACAAATTCTTTTAGTTTTTGTTTGTCCTGGAAGCTTTTTATCCCTCCTTCTATTTTCAATGATAGTCTAGCTGGATATAGTATTCTTGGCTGCATGTTTTTCTTGTTTAGTGCTCTGAATATATACCATGCCAGTTCTTTCTGGCCTGCCAGGTCTCTGTGGATACGTCTGCTGCCAATTTAATATTTTTACCATTGTAGGTTACAGACTTCTTGTCCCGGGCTGCTTTCAGGATTTTCTCTTTGTTGTTAAGACTTGTAAATTTTCCTATTAGATGATGGGGTGTGGACCTATTCTTATTGATTTTGAGGGGGGTTCTCTGCACCTCCTGGATTTTGATGCTTGTTCCCTTTGCCATATTAGGGAAATTCTCTACAATAATTCTCCCCAATATACCTTCCATTCCCCTCTCTCTTCTTCTTCTGGAATCCCAATTATTCTAATGTTGTTTCATCTTATGGTATCACTTATCTCTCGAATTCTCCCCTTGTGGTCCAGTAGTTGTTTGTCTCTCTTTTGCTCAGCTTCTTTATTCTTTGTCATTTGGTCTTCTATATCACTAATTCTTTGTTCTGCATCATTTATCCTAGCAGTGAGAGCCTCCATTTTAGATTATACCTCATTAATAGCTTTTTTGATTTCAACTTGGTTAGATTTTAGTTCTTTTATTTCTCCAGACAAGGCTTTTATTTCTGTGGACAGGGTGTCTCTAATATCTTCCATGCCTTTTTCGAGCCTGGCTAAAACCTTGAGAACTGTCATTCTGAACTCTAGATCTGACATATTACCAATATACATATTGATTAGGTCCCTAACCTTTGGTACTGCCTCTTGTTCTTTCTTTTTTTTCTTTATTTTGTGGTGAGTTTTTCTGTCTTGTCATTTGTCCAGATAAGAATATATGAAGGAGGGGCACCTGGGTGGCTCAGTGGGTTAAAGCCGCTGCCTTCAGCTCAGGTCATGATCCCAGGGTCCTGGGATCGAGCCCCGCATCGGGCTCTCTGCTCCACAGGGAGCCTGCTTCCTCCCCTCGCTCTCTGCCTGCCTCTCTGCCTACTTGTGATTCCTCTCTCTTTGTCAAATAAATAAAAAATCTTAAAAAAAGGAATATATGAAGGAGCAAATAAAATATTAAAAGATGGCAAAGACCCCAGGAAAATATACTTTAACCAAATCAGAAGAGACCCCAAATCATGGAGGGGAGAAGGGGGGTAAAAAGAAGTTCAGAAAAAAAATTAGAAAAAGAAAACAAATAAAGGAAAAAATATAAAAAAGAAATATATATATATATATATATATATATATATTAGATTGGTCACTAGAGCAGGGTCACACACTTAATTTTTGGAGTATTTTGGTCTCTTAGAAAAGACTACCTCCCAAAATTTTAAAGAATGAAAAACATATATAAGGGTAAACACAATGAAGTGATAGAATATGCCTATAAAGATGAAAAATTTTTTTTTTTTTTAAATTTCTAAAAAAGGAGTTGACAAAGTAAGTTGGTTGGGAGAATAAAGAAAAAGATAGTGAGAGAATTTGCTTGGGCTGGTGACTTGAAGAAGCCCAGAGCTCAATTTAGGGTATATTTTGATCTATTAGAAGAAGCTGTACCCCAAATTTTTTAGAAGAAAAAACCCAATGTTTATACAAAAAATAAAGTTAGATACATTGAAGGACAAAATATGACTATAATAATGAAGGTTCAAAAAAGATTATTATTATTATTATTTTTAATGAAAGGTATTGTTAAGTTAAACTACTTAAAAAACATTAAAAGAGGAAAGGGTAAAAGTTAAAAAAAATTTAGCAGAAGAAAAAAAATAAAATTAAAAAGTATTAATTAACTGCAAGACTAAAGAATCATGGGGAGAAGGCCATGAATTCCATGCTTTGCTGTCTCTTCCTTTGGAACTCTGCTCTTCTCTTTGGTAAGTGGACTTGGTCTTGGCTGGATTTCTTGCTGATCTTCTGGGGGAGGGGCCTGTTGTAGTGATTCTTAAGTGTCTTTGCCCCAGGCAGAGTTGCACCCCCCTTACCAGGGGCCAGGCAAAGTAATCTGCTAGGGTTGGTTTTCGAGATTTCCGTAGAGTTCTGGAGGGATAGAATGAAAATGGTGGCCTCCCAATCTCAGGCCGGAGGAGCCGAGAGCTTGGGGTCCCACTCCTCAGTGCGCCCTCAGAGAAAAGCGCTCAGTCACTCCTGTCTTCCTGGCCTCCAGCCATGCTCCAACCTCACCCATCCTGTGACCTAGGGTTTCTGTCTCTGGCACACAGCTTTGCCTGCAGTCTCCGAACCCACAGATCCCTGAGCGCCCCCGGGGGCTGTCTCCCCAGATCTTGTGGGAACCTTACTCTCAGAGCAGTGGCCTGTGCCATGGATTTTGGTTCAAGGTAACCCTGAGTTGAGAGCTCACTCCTCGGCTCTGTCTCTGTAGCCGGCTTTCCCGCTCTAATACCTTCAAGCTCTGCAACACTCAGACACCTCCAATCCTTCTGTGACCCTGCAGGACCTGGGGCCACACTGACTCTGCGTGGGCTTCACCCTGGTTTAGTCTCTGGAGTGATGTCCCTCAGTGGAGCAGACTTTTAAAAGTTCTGATTTTGTGCTCCTTTGTTCCGCTGCTTGCTGGGAGCCTGCCCCTCCCCCTGCTGTCTATCTTCCGGTCGCTTTGGATTCACTTCTCTGCCGGTCCTACCTTTCAGAAAGTGGTCGATTTTCTGTTTCTAGAATCATTGCTCTTCTTTTCTTCGATCTCCTGTTGGATTTTTAGGTGTTTGGAATGGTTTGATAAGCTGTCTAGCTGATCTCCTGCTACATGATGTCGTCTCAGCCTGCTACTTCTCTGCCATCTTGACTCCTCACCCTCCCTCAGCTGTGCACACAGAACCAGTGAGGTCTAGGTCAGAAGTTAGCACTTCTAGAAGGCTAGTATGTCCATTCTGAAGTCTGTTGATTATCAGTCTTATTTTCTGGTGTTCTCTGGTATACTCACTCTAAGGGCCAAGGAGAAGCTGCTCTTTCAATGGGCGAGAGAATCCACAGTGCTTAGGTGTAAGGCTGGCACGTCCACACACATGCCTGTCACCCCATAAAGGCAGGAGCTGGTACTGTACCATATGAATAAAAAATAATCCACACATAAATTGATCTGCACCATTGAAACCCATGTTGTTCCAGGGTCAACTGTAGTTTCTTTCTTTCAGGAGCTTGTCCATACCTCTCATGCTCATGCTTGCTGCTGCCTCTCCTGCCCATGTGCAGCTCCCAGACACCCAAATGAAGCTTTTATACATAGCTGTATACCTATGTTCAAGCAAGTCTGAAGGCCAGAGATGTTATTCCAAATTTTGGATCCTTGAAGGCTCTACAGATTATACTGGGTGGGTTTCAACAAGTTAGTAGATCTCAGAACACAGCATCTGGGGGCATGGTCTTAGAAATGTGTGAGTGGAAACAAATCAAGAGTAAAAACTTCATATTCTCAAAATAATGATGGCAAAACACAACACTTCTGGACTGAGGGAAATAAATTTGAGAGGAGGACATGATTAGGAGGAAACCTTTAGAAGTCTACTAATCCCAGGTTCCTCAAATTGGTACGAGTGGTGGTGGTCTCCAGGTCATCTGTCCTTACATCAAAGTTTGATAGAGAAGGACTATCCATAGGAGAAGCTTTCTGTGATTGAGGATTCTTCAACACTTGAAATCAGCTTCAGATCAGTTCTTGGCTGGAGGGCCAAGCTATCAGAGTCAACCACCATTCTTGCCCCACCCTGTTCAAATACCCTATTATTGGGCTTGATAACTGTATCCAGGGAAAATCTATATTAGAATCTGGGACATTCCCATCTCTGGCAGTTCAGGCCTGCTATGCCCCTAGGCACTGGACCTAACCCTCGGTTGTGTTTTCAGTGTTCCTTCCTCAGGGGCCTGTCCCTTGAGCCCTCAAATTGGGGAACCCTGAGTCACACCCCATGAGTCCACCTGCCACCCGGAATCTGGTGGAATTGGTGGCAGGAGGAATTCTGACCTTTTGGTGAATTCTGAACCTCCAGCCTGAGGAATTCTGACCCTTTGGTGATTTCCAGAGGCCTCTGGACATGGCCGTTAGTGAGGTGGATCTGCCCTTCACTGGCCTCTGGGCTGGAGGACGACACTTCCCAAGGAGCCTGAGGTCATCAAGAGGCTGCCAGAAGCCTGCTGCCCAGGGGAGGAGGATGAGTCTGGGAGCAGAGGTGCACCTGGGTGACTTCTACCTGGACAGCTCATGCCAAATCCTTGCCTCCTCCACAGGCCTTAGTTCTTCCTTAGTCCTGGAGGTGCAGAACCTAACACTCTTCCCAGATGCCTTTGTAGGTTTGGTGCACGAGCAATCTTCTAGATAGCAAATACTGTGGTAGAAGCTTGCTATTCTTTTTGTCAATGATGGTTTTATAAGTTCACGTCAGTGTATATCTATCCAGTTGTCAGATTCCAAGTCCTAGGCAACTGACTGTCCAGAAAATAGTTTTCTTTTCCATATAGAAAATGTTTTATTCATTTCTCCCCAGAAGCCAACATTAGGATGACTGCAGCTTAAAGTAAGTAATAAACTAAGTTTCTTCCCTGCCAACCTACATACGTACCTAAATGAGTCTGAATTTTTTTTTTTTTCTTTTTAAGCTGTGAAATCTAGAAGTGGTTTCCAGGAGCTAAGATCGTCTCATTTTTGGAGAGAACAGTTAAAATCCCTTCCTCCAAGGCTGTGTCAGACTTATGTTCCATTAAATAATCTCATGACCTTTTAGTAAGTCTCATTTTATACTTTCATCTTTTGAGGGAATCATTTATTTTGCTCATCTTCCTCTTAATTTTGTGGATATTTGTCCTTTCATTTTGGAATTTAGAACTAATATTAACTGAAAAAAAAATGGAGCTTAAGAGAAACCAGAGTAAGTTGTTCAGTTATCCTTGACATTTCAGTAGCATTGAAGTGTAAACTTTTTCACGGAATTCACAGCGTGTCCTCACCTTACAAGTTTAGCTGTTCAGTTCATGTCAGTAAATTTGTCGGCTCAGCTCCTCAGCAATGCAAATGTTCAGTTATTTGCATGGTTCAAAATGAAGTTTGATTTGAGAAAGACCTGAACTCATATACATGTTCTCTGTAAATGTAAAGTTTTCTGTACTATTTCCCATATTCTTGAAAGGTTTCATTAGCTTTACTTTTGGTACATCTGTAGTATTTCCCATATTCTGGAAAGTTTTCATTAGCCTTCCTTTTGGTACATCAAATTATTGCTTTCAAATACAGATTGTGTTTTCCCACTCAACACACAGATAATGTGGTCACGCAGAAAACAGAGTGTCTGTCTCAGGGGGCCCCTAGTGGAGAGATCCAGAGACTGACTAATATTTCTGATTCATTGTGAGCAGTACAGTGACAGAGGAGCAGAGAAGGTGCCAGGTTCAAGGATCTATGGTTGGACATTTGTCTGCAAAATGGGACTGGGAAGGCACTGAGGGGCAGGGTAGAGTTGGGTATTGACAAGAGAACTGTTAGTTTGGCCTTTGTTGGAAAAGGGTCTAGGCCAAATGAAGATAAGAAGCCAAAATAGGATAGATCAGGGTAAAAATCATCCAAATAATGCACTAAAGAATTGATATGGATAATTCAAAATAATATATATTTTATTTAATATATTGGTCTTTTAGGGCTTCCATAACAAATGTCCAACAGATTGGGTATCTTCTACAATAAAAATTTATTTTCTCAGTTTCTGGAGGCTGAACATCCAAGATTAAGGTGACAGCAGATTTAGTTTCCCTTGTGGTTTTTCTTTTCAGCTTTCAGGGAACACCTTCTTGCTGTTTCCTCACATGGCTTTTCCTCTGTGGGTGGGCATCATTGGTGTCTCTTTCTTTTCTTTGAAGGACACCAGTCAGGTTGGATCAGGGCCCAGCCTAACTCTCATTTTAACTTATTCACTTCTTTATAGCCCCTACCTCTAAATACAGTCACCTTCTGAGGTACTGGGGTTAGGGTTTCAGCAGATGGATTTTTAGCCCATAACACTTATAAAAATTCATTTTAAAGCTATATCATGTATGAAGTTAGTCTGTGATCTTAGATTAGTAGTTTAAACATTAAAATGCAGATTGCTAGATCCCATCCTGTTCCCATGAGTTTCTGATGCAATAGGTCTAGGAAAAGGGCTGAGAATTTTCATTTCTATAAGTTCCCAAGTAACCCTGATGATGCTGATCTTAGGACCTCACACTAGTGAGCAATTAAGGAAGTTTATTATTCAATGTAACCTGCTGACAGCTTGAAAGAAGGAAGTGGGGATTCCATGGAACTGAATTCTGCCAATAACCTGAATAAACTTGAAAAAGGATTTATGTCCGGAGACTCTGGAAAGGATTGAAAGCCCTGACTTTGGCCTGTGGAATTCTAAGTACAGAACCAGTGAGTTGCACCATACCCTGACTTCTAACCCACTGAAACTTTGAGATAATAAATGGATGGTGTTATAAGACACTCTTAGTGGTAATTTGTCTTGGCAGCAAGAGAAAACTAACAGGAGACATCATGGTTATTCTTATTTTTACAAATTTATTTGACCACTAAATTTTTTCAACAAAATGTTTGTGAGTCTACCACCTAAAACTCATTAAAAGCATATAGATTCTGCTGCTTCAGGACCATTGATATTAGGACTCTTTCATGCTAGCCATGTAGGAAATAATTCCAAATCCCATTTCCTTGGGCTCAACTCCTGGAATGTCTATTTCAAGAGATAAGATTTTTCTAGTGAATTTAATAAAAAATAAATTCCCTCTCCTCACGATCTATATCTAGATGTTACAGATATGTACAGATCAGGCAGATAATATAAATGAATGAAGTGGGCTGATTGTAAAAGAATAGGAAGTCATGTGGCTCATGCATATATATGAGAGTTTTTCTGTAGTGGGTATCTCTAGTTATGGCTATGTCTGAAGATCTGGCACTTTATTAGGTAGGCCAAATTTCTTTCCGAAGTACTTATAGCAGTTTTCACTCCCACCAGAAATATTTAAAAATTCCATAACATTTTATTTCTTTAAAACAAACAAAAAAATGTTTTCTAGAAAGTATGACAAAGTGTGCTAAATCAAATGGTGGGTTGGGTAGACATGTGTCTACTTCCTTATTTTGTGTGGTATTTTTTGTTTATTTGAAGTATTTTATAATTCATCATAAAGATTTAAATCAATAAAAGAAGAGATAAGTAAAAATGCATAGAGAGTTGTAGGGACTGTGGCAAGCTGGAGAGCATGACTTCTATAAAGCATGCATTCTCTGCTGTATTCCAGCTAAACAGTGTCATGTAGTAGGGCATTGCGAGATGTGCTGAATTTTTAAGAGCAGCCTCAAATTCAAATTCTTGTGTGAAAATTTCCAACACTTGAAATAAGGTGTGGACCAGGGATGCCTGGGTGGCTCAGTTGGTTAAGTGTCTGCCGTCAGCTCAGGTCATGATCCCAGGATCCAGGGATCGAGTCTTGCATCCTGCTCCTTGCTCAGTGGGAAGCCTGCTTCTCCCTCTGCCTGCTGCTTCCCCAGCCTGTGTGCTCTCTCTCTCTCTCTGTGACAAATAAATAAGTAAAATCTTAAAAATAAAAACAAAACAAAACAACAACAACAAAAAAATAAGTTGTGGACCAAATGAGACCCGTTTATGTCTGGGGTTTGGCTGGTGAGCTTTGGATCCTTTTCCTTCAGTCTTTGAAGGAGTTGCTTACTGGCCATGCTCCTCTGCCCTTCCTTCCTGATCACTAGGTGGGGTTGGTGGGAGGTGATTTATCAGAGAGTCTACCTTTCCCACGCCTGGAAAAAACAAGTATGAAGAAGTGCTGTTCTGAGCTCTTTAACATCTAGAATAAAAAGTAATAAGCATTCTTGGCTTGAATGGTTTTTTGAAAACCAGAACCAAACAGATAGGCTTCAATAACTTCCTTTTGTCCACAGAATAAAAGCAAAACAGTCAAATATTTAAGCCCTGTTATACATTTTTTTAACTTTATTTTTGACTGCTCTTTTTGTTGTGCCCTTTGTCAGACTGAGCTAAACTTGTTATTGTCTAGAGAAGGAGTATAACAAAAATTTAGAGCAAAGGCTGTGGAACTAAACTTACCTGTGGTTGAAACCAGACTTCATCATTTACTTGCTGCATGACTTTGGGCAAGATATTCCATTTCTCTGATCCAAATTATCTTTACTAGAAAATGGGGACAATCATATTATTTATATTATATGTTTGTTAAGAAGATAAAATGGGACCATATATGCATACTAGTCCTAAGAACAATGCCTGGTACACAATAAGTATTTGATACATCTTAGCTTTTATTATCTTCTGTAAAATCAGGATAATAACAATATCAATATGAGGGTGGAATTAGGTAATATTTATAAAGTGCTGAATGAGTGGTAGGCACAGATAGTAGCTATAATTCTTATTCTCTGTGCTTTCCCACCTGTCTGTACCGATGCTAGTCTCTCTGATTGAAAGTTCTTCTCCAGTATCTGCATGTTCACATTCTACCCATTTTTCAAATGTGATTTCAAATGCCATCTCCTTCAGAAGGTGGTCATTCACTCATTCACAATATATTTATTAAGAACCCTCTTCTGAACCCATATCATTTTATCTTGGCACTTTTGCTTTTATGCTTGTAATATGTTGATTTTTTTAAAATATAAAAATGTCACTTTTTGGAAGGCAGGATATATTTTTTATTCATCTTTATGTCTCCCACTGTCACACAGGGGTAGACACAGAGTAGGCAGTTATTTATTTTTTTTTACAAAAAGTAAGTAAACCTTTATGGAAATTCTCCTTCTTTGACTAGGGGATCTAATTATTGTGGCAGATATGTTTCCATCAAAAGACACAGGAGTTCAGTCTTAAGAGAGTATGCTTATTGAGAAATGGTATCTTAAAATTTATCTTTGTGCTACCTATCTTTATCCATAAATATTTTTCCCACCTACCCACAAAGATCGACATGTCCAAACCACCTGTACACTTCAGAGGCTGGGAATTTATAGAATAACTCACTTGTAAACATCTCATTCAAGAAATCAGAGTTGCTATTTAAAACAGTTGTTTCCAAACCAGCAATAGATTAATGTGCTTAAAGCTTCCTAAATTATTTAAATTCTTTGCTAAATCCTTGACAAAATAGAACATAGTTTTATCCTATTGATTAGAAAATTTCCTGGTTGCAGGAGGATTACATTGGCACCATTCTTTCTAACTAGTTATGTGAACTTGAACAAATCATTCTACCTTTCTACATATGTTCCTTGTATGTGTAAAGGGACCCTTCATTACCTTGAAACTGTTTGCTTATTCATACTGCCCTAATTTGTGAAAAGCAAATCTTGTAATTGGCAGCTCATTTTTACCTCATCTATTCCCTCTAAAAAAGAATTTTTTAAACTATTTGGAAAAAGGCTAAGGGCAAGGTAAAGGAAGAGAAAGGAAAGTCAGGTTTTCTGCAGATGGATAAAGATTTATTTGGAGGGGGTTATTTTGGGGAAGATAATGGTATTGATTGGAGCAGCTGTGGGTTTTTTCAGAAAAGGGATAGCAGAATATGAATTTCAGAAAATGAGGCTCTGGGTTGTGTGTTCATGTGGAACAAGATGCCAATGCCACCTCTTTGTGCCTCAAAGTTTTAGGAGAGGTCAAAAGGCTGAGAGGATTTTGGGGGACTTTCATATCCTAAAGTGAAGTGCTTGGCATCCTAGGTGGCACTTGCAAAGGGGGAGGCCAAAAGTAGATTTTCTTAGCACTAATCCATCACACATCCATATATAGCAGAGGGTAAGGCTGAAGAAGCTGAGAGAGAGGATTTATTGGAGAAAGTTGTCAGTACGTTGGATTATTCTCTTTCATCAACCATGCCCTTTGTGAAGGCCAGGGGAAGAAGGATGCTTCTCTTTTACTTTAAACCCAGTGGAAAGTTTGTGTCCTTTAGAATGTGAGGGGCTCATAGGTTGATATTTGACTCATGCCTGAAGAGAGCTGACCCTGCATCTTCCTGATCATAGGGGAATGAGGGCTGTGATAGAAGCAAGCTGCACTTCTACCAATGATGAGGCAAAGGTGAGATTTTTTTGGAGACAAATATGGAACCCATGGATGGTGATAGAGACTTCTTAAAAACTATCTTGCCTAAGAAGACTATTGGACCATGAGATCTGATGGTAGCTGCAGGGAGCCATGTTGAGGAGAGGCGCGGCATGTACCATTGGGAATGTTGACTTGCTGTCCTAGGTCCCTAGTGAGGGGGTCTCCGAGGTACCTGTAAAAGTTTCCCCATTTCCATCCCGAGGAAAAGGATTAATTTTGCATATCTGCCATGTACGTGGGCATCAATCCCAGATCCTCCACAGAGCGGTCGTGTGAGACATATTGTGAACTCTTTCCTCTTCTTTACAGTGCTCTGACCCATATGGAAAGAGGAAGCAGGGAAGGCTTACCATATTCCTTCCTTTTTCACTTGGGGCTTCAAAGGGGTCATATGTGATTTGAGGGAGAAGAGAAGTTCCAAACTGAGTTTTGATTTTTATACTGATCTGGATAGACTTATCCAGGATAGAATTTATACCAGCCCATGTTTTTATTTATTTATTTATTTATTTATTTATTTATTTATTTATTTATTTAATTTGAATGCCCAAAACAAAGCTTCCCCATATTTAGTGTGGAATAATGACTGGAAAAGCCATGGTACTTGTCTGGGATTCCATTCTGGGGAGGGGGCAGAATGAGTCCATGAAGCCAGTTTAATGGGGAGCACTAAGAAGAATATAGTTGCTTTTGTCTTTGCCTGAATCCAGCTCCCACTCAATGAATCAGTTATAATGGATTATGAGAAAAGTAAGTAAACATGGAATTAAAAAAACGTTTTTACTTTTGATTATTAACTGAGCTCTTAGAATATGCCACTGTTCTAAAACTGATTCACACGAGACTCTGGATTTATTGTAATTATATATATATAAGAGGAATGGGTTAGGTGATCTTACCTGTTCTTCAAAACTGTATTTCCATGATTTTAAAAACTGATACGGTGCTTTGGAGTGAATTTAGAAAAGAAACTGCTAAAAGCTAAATATCCTAGTATGAAATTAAAATAGTCTTCAGAGTAGTGTATATATTATACACTATATATTAGGATTGAATTTAATGTAGGAACTAGATTCCAAAGTTACCATGGAAGGCAAAAATCTGGCACAGCAGGAATTGCCCCCTGAAGATCTTCTAAGCTATTCACAAAGCATACTTAGTAGTTTCTTAGGAATGAAAGACTATATATTTGTTGGGTCCATCATTGACAACCTTTATTCATTTGACAACCCTGTACATCCTTCAAACATAAAGCCAGATGCCATCTTCTCTGGAAAGCCTTGTGCCACTTCCCTTTCTGTTTGTGCCATAGCTAGAGGCTCCCAAGATGGTCTAAACTTTCCTATTATAACAGTTAGCACACTCTATTGTAACTGTCTGTTTATAGTTATAAGATGTTTAACAGCAGAAGAATATCTTAGTGCACTGCAAAGAGTTATATAAATATTTTCAGTTTCTCAAGGGATGACTTACTTTTAAGAATGACACCCAGCACTCCTGGAAACAGATACATTCTGGATTTGGTAGTCTTATGGTCTGGATTTGGATTATAGCTACTTACAAAAATTTGATGTAGATAGTGAAAGGAGACTGATATGTTTTAAAAAGTTGACTGTTTCCAAGTCTACATAATTTTTTCCATGCTACCTCTGCTTTTGATGGACGTACTCTTGGCTTGGAATTTGCCTTGGGAAATCAGCAATCCAGCTAAAATCTAATACTTGAATTCTTTATTTTTTTTTAAAGATTTTATTTATTTATTTGACAGACAGAGATCACAAGTAGGCAGAGAGAGAGGAGAAAGCAGGTTCTTTGCTGTGCAGAGAGCCCGATGTGGGGCTCGATCCCAGGACCCTGGGATTATGACCTGAGCCGAAGGCAGAGGCTTTAACCCACTGTTATGTGCCCCATACTCTAATTCTTTAATAAACACTTTTATATAATATTTAACTCATACAAAACAATGTACCACTTACATTTAAGTTATGAAACATCATAATGCAACAAACCCTTATGAACTCACCTCCCCACTAATACCAGTAAATTAGCAATAACATTGAAGCTACTTATACTCCTTATTCTTTTTCTTTGCTGTCTTTGACAGCAATAATATTTAGCATTAAATTGCTTTGTAAGAAATAATATCACATATAAATGGAAACAGTATATTTTAAATTAAAAAAATTTTTTTAAATTTATTTTCAGCATAACAGTATTCATTGTTTTTTGTACCACACCCAGTGCTCCATGCAATCCGTGCCCTCTATAATACCCACCACCTGGTACCCCGACCTCCCACCTCCCGCCTCTTCAAAACCCTCAGATTGTTTTTCAGAGTCCATAGTCTCTCATGGTTCACCTCCCCTTCCAATTTCCCCCAACTCCCTTCTCCTCTCTATCTCCCCATGTCCTCCATGCTTTTTGTTATGCTCCACAAATAAGTGAAACTATATGATAATTGACTCTCTCTGCTTGACTTATTTCACTCAGCATAATCTCTTCCAGTCCCGTCCATGTTGCTACAAAAGTTGGGTATTCATCCTTTCTGATGGAGGCATAATACTCCATAGTGTATATGGACCACATCTTCCTTATCTATTCGTCCGTTGAAGGGCATCTTGGTTCTTGCCACAGTTTGGAGACCATGGCCATTGCTGCTATAAACATTGGGGCACAGGTGGCCCTTCTTTTCACTACATCTGTACCTTTGGGGTAAAGACCCAGGAGTGCAATTGCAGGGTCATAGGGAAGTTCTATTTTTAATTTCTTGAGGAATCTCCACACTGCTCTCCAAAGAGGCTGCACCAACTTGCATTCCCACCAATGGTGGAAAAGGGTTCCCCTTTCTCCACATCCCCTCCAACACATGTTGTTTCCTGTTTTGCTAATTTTGGCCATTCTAACTGGTGTAAGGTGATATCTCAATTTGGTTTTAATTTGAATTCTCCCTGAGGGCTAGTGATGATGAACATTTTTTCATGTGTCTGATAGCCATTTGTATGTCTTCATTGGAGAAGTATCTGTTCATATCTTCTGCCCATTGTTTGATATGATTGTCTGTTTTGTGTGTGTTGAGTTTGAGGAGTTCTTTATAGATCCTGGATATCAACCTTTTGTCTGTACTGTTTTGCAAATATCTTCTCCCATTCCGTGGGTTGCCACTTTGTTTTCTTGACTGTTTCCTTTGCTGTGCAGAAGCTTTTGATTTTGATGAAGTCCCAAAAGTTCATTTTCACTTTTGTTTCCTTTGCCTTTGGAGACATATCTTGAAAGATGTTTCTGTGGCTGATATCGAAGAGATTACTGCCTATGTTCTCCTCTAGGATTCTGATGGATTCCTGTCTCACATTGAGGTCTTTTATCCATTTTGAGTTTATCTTTGTGTATGGTGTAAGAGAATGGTAGAGTTTCATTCTTCTACATACAGCTGCCCAGTTTTCCCAGCACCATTTATTGAAGAGACTGTCTTTTTTCCATTGTATATTTTTTCCTGTTTTGTCGAAGATTATTTGACCATAGAGTTGAGGCTCTCTACTCTGTTCCACTGGTCTATTTGTCTGTTTTTATGCCAGTACCATGCTGTCTTGGTGATCACATCTCTGTAGTAAAGCTTGAAATCAGGTAACATGATGCCCCCAGTTTTATTTTTGTTTTTCAACATTTCCTTAGCGATTCGGGGTCTCTTCTGATTCCATACAAATTTTTGGATTATTTCCTCCAGCTCTTTGAAGAATACCTGTGGAATTTTGATCAGAATAGCATTAAAAGTATAGATTGCTCTAGGCAGTATAGACATTTTAACAATGTTTATTCTCCTGATCCAAGAGCATGGAATGGTCTTCCATCTTTTTGTGTCTTCTTCAATTTCTTTCATGAGTGTTCTGTAGTTCCTTGAGTACAGATCCTTTACCTCTTTGCTTAGGTTTATTCCCAGGTATCTTATGGTTCTTGGTGCTATAGTAAATGGAATCTATTCTTTAATTTCCCTTTTTGTATTTTCATTATTAGTGTATAAGAAAGCCACTGATTTCTGTACATTGACTTTGTATCCTGCCACGTTGCTGAATTGTTGTATGAGTTCTAGTAGTTTGGGGGTGGAGTCTTTTGGGTTTTCCATATAAAGAATTATATCATCTGCAAAGAGAGAGAGTTTGACTTCTTCATTGTCAATTTGGATACCTTTTATTTCTCTTTGTTGTCTGATTGCTGTTGCTAGGACTTCTAATACTATGTTGAACAAGAGTGGTGAGAGTCAGCATCCTTGTCATGTTCCTGATCTCAACGGGAAGGCTGCAAGTTTTTTCCCATTGAGGATGATATTTGCTGTGGGTCTTTCATAGATAGATTTGATGAAGTTCAGGAATTTTCCCTCTATCCCTATACTTTGAAGCATTTTAATAGGGAACGGATGCTGGATTTTGTCAAATGCTTTTTCTGCATCAATTGAGAGGACCATGTGGTTCTTCCCTCTTCTTTTGTTAATTTGTTCTATCACACGATTGATTTTCGAATGTTGAACCATCCTTGTAGCCCAGGGATGAATCCCACCTGGTCAGGGTGGATAGTCTTTTTAATGTGCTGTTGGATCCCGTTTGCCTCTTGTTGGGAATCTTAGCATCCATATTCACAGTGATATTGGTCTGAAATTCTCCTTTCTGGTAGGATCTTTGCCTAGTTTGGGGATCAGGGTAATGCTGGCTTTATAGAAAGAGTCTGAAAGTTTTCCTTCTGCTTCAATTTTTTGAAAGAGCTTCAGGAGAATAGGTGTTATTTCTTTGAAAGTTTGGTAGAATTGCCCAGGGAATCCATCAGGTCCTGGGCTCTTGTTTTTTGGGAGGTTTTTGATCACTGCTTCAATCCCATTACTAGATATCAGTCTATCAGGTTGTCAGTTTCTTCCTGGTTCAATTTTGGGAGTTTATAGTTTTCCAGGAATACATCCATTTCATCTAGGTTGCTTAGCTTATTGGCATATAGCTGTTGATAATAACTTCTGATGATTGTTTCTACTTCCTTGGTGTTCGTTGTGATCTCTCCCTTTTCATTCATAATTTTATGAATTTGAGCTTTCTCTCTTTTCTTTTGGATTAGTGTGACCAATGGTTTATCGATCTTACTGATTCTTTCAAAAAACCGGCTTCTAGTTTCATTGATACGTTCTACTGTATCTCTGGTTTCTACCTCATTGATCTCAGCTCTAATCTTGATTATTTCCCTTCTTATGTGTGGAGTTGGTTTGATTTGTTGTAGATTCTCCAATTCTTTAAGGTGTAGAGACAGCTGGTATGTTCTGGATTTTTCAGTTTATTTGAGGGAGGCTTGGATGGCTGTGTATTTCCCCCTTAGGACCGCCTTTGCTGTATCCCATAGGTTTTGGATCGAAGTGTCTTCATTCTTATTGGTTTCCATGAATTGTTTCAGTTCTTCTTTGATCTCCTGGTTGATCCAAGCATTCTTTTTTTTTTTTTTTTTAATTTTTTATTCTTAAGCAAGGTGGTCTTTAGCTTCCAGGTGTTTTGAGTTCCTTCTGCACTTTTCCTTGTGATTGAGCTCCAGTTTCAAAGCATTGTGATCTGAGAATGTGCAGGGAATAATCTCAATCTTTTGGTATCAGTTGAGTCCTGATTTGTGACCCAGTATGTGGTCTATTCTGGAGAAGGTTCCATGTGCACTTGAGAAGAATGAGTATTCTATTGTTTTAGGGTGGAATGTTCTGTATATATCTATGAGGTCCATCTGGTCCAATGTGTCATTCAGTTCTCTTGTTTCTTTATTGATTTTCTGCTTCGATGATCTGTCTATTTCTGAGAGAGGCGTGTTAAGATCTCCAACCATTAGTGTATTCATATCAATATGACTCTTTATCTTGATTAACAGTTTTCTTATGTAATTGGCTGCTCCCATATTGGGGGCATAGATATTTTCAATTGTTAGATCATCTTGGTGGATAGTCCCTTTAAGAATGATATAGTGTCAAAAAAAATGATTTGGTGTCCTTCTGTATCTCTGACTACAGTCCTTAGTTTAAAATCTAATTTGTCTGATATGAGAATCGCTACCTCAGCCTTCTTTTGAGGTCCATTGGCATGAAAGATGCTTCTCCATCCCTTCAATTTCAGTCTGGGTGTATCTTTAGGTTCAAAATGGGTCTCTTGTAGACAACATATGGATGGGTCCTGTCGTTTTATCAAGTCTGCAACCCTGTGCCGTTTTATGGGCGCATTTAGGTCATTCACATTGAGGGTGATTATTGATAGATACGTTTTTATTGGCATTGTGTTACCTTTGAAGTCTTTCTTTCTGTAGATTGTCTCTATATTTCTGTTATGCTATTCTTGGGCTTTTTCCTCTTTTATAGAACCCGCCTTAATATTTCCTGCAGTATCGGCTTGGTGGTTGCATAGTCTTTTAAGCCTTGCTGGTCTTGGAAACTCTTTATCTCTCCATCCATTTTGAATGTCAGTCTTGCTGGATAAAGGATTCTTGGCTGCATGTTCTTCTCATTCAGTGCCCTGAATATATCTTGCCAGCCCTTTCTGGTTTGCCAGGTTTCTGTGGACAGGTCTGACGTTATTCTGATGGGCTTTCCTCTGTACATAAGGATCTTCTTTGTCCTAGCTGCTTTCAAGAGATTCTGCCTACAATTATAATTCTTCATTCTTACTATTAGGTGTCTCGAGGACTTTCAAGAATCTGTAATCTTGGGGGGAAACCGTTTGGCCTCTAGTACATGAACACTGGTTCCATTCATGAGATTCAGAAAATTTTCATGAAGAACTTGTTCCACTATATCTTCTAGACTTCTTTCTTTCTCCTCCCCTTCAGGGATTCCAATAATTCTGACATTGGAACGTTTCATGGCATCATTTATTTCCCTGATTCTGTTTTTGTGGCTTCTAAGCTGTTTGTTCCAGGCTTCCTCCTGACCTTTCTCTCTATCTGTTTGTCCTCCAGATCACTAATTCTATGTTCTGTCTCAGTTACTCTAGCTTTGAGAGAATTTAGATTAGATTGGAATTCATTGAGAGTATTGTGAAGCTCATCCCTGGTAGCTTTCAGCTCTTCCCTACTATTGAAAACATGATCTCTGGTCGTTTTCAGTCAACCCTAATCAATTCTGTTTGGTCACCCATGGCTTTCTCCTACCTAGCTATTGCTTGGATAATTGATAGCCTGAATTCTCTTTCCGACATATTGTCTATGTTGATAGCCATTAGCTCTGTTGCAGAAGGTCCATCCTCTGTATTTTTCTTCTGTTGGACATTCCTCCTCCTAGTCATTTTGGTGAGAGATGGCTGAACGGGTGTAGCTGGATGTATTGACTGTGGTGCAGTCAAGGTGCACCCTGGAACGCTTCTGAGCATTCAGGGTTCCCCACCCAAATGAGAGGAAAAAGAAAAGGAAAAGAAAAAAAGAGAGAGGGAGAGAGACAGGAATGAAAGGTGAGATAAAAGAGAACATTCAGCCCAAATGGGCCCCAAGGTAAGATTTATGAAGTATACAAACAAAAACAGACAAACAAAAAAGACTGATAAAAGTATATGACAAGAGAAAAAAAATATATATGCATATATATATATATATGTATATATATATATATGCAAATAAAGGAAGAACCTCGTCAAAAAGAACCCCAAGTATAAGATTTAAGATTTATATACTATCAGGGCAAACACAAAAACACAGAAATACTGGTGGAAGAAAAAGATGGGAGAGTGGTTGTAAATTCTCAGTGTGGGTGAGGAAGGTTGTTTTGATTCTTCCTGGATATATCTTGATATCTTTGATAAAGGACTCAACTTTCCTAAGATAAAGGGGGATTAGGAATTGGTTTACCTCTAGGGGTGGCATTCATTGGGGAAAGGGGATTACCTTGAAGTTTAACTCTATATGAATATTAGAAAATAAAAAATAAAAAAAGGAATAAACTAGACTAAACTAAACTAAAATTAAAAAAAAAGAAATTTAAAAAATAGAAATGCAAAAGGAAAACACAGGTGTATATATCAAAAAGTTCAGGTTAGAAGGTTATTATGGAATTTGATGTACCGGACATCTCACTGTGATGGTAAATAGGTTAAAAAATTATCTATATAATAATAAAAAATTATCTATATTAAAAAAATGAGCCAGAATAGTAGAAACGAATTAATAATAAAAATTTTCCTATGAAGTAGTGGTGGTTGTTCTCTTGTCATCTTTTTTTTTTTTTTTTTTTTCCTTTCCTGGTTGGTTTTCTGGGGGAGGGGCCTGCCACGTGGGTTTTCAGTCAATGAATGATGTTCTCTGAGTTAAGTCCTCCCGCCCCCCTCAAGGGGATGGGCTCTGAGGAAACTGTTTTTTTCAGGCTTTTGTTCTCTGGAGGTTTTTATATTTGTTCACTTTTGTTTTTCTCTCTCGCCTTGACCGCTTTTGATGGTTTTTGTAGGTTTAGAGGAAAACAAACTGTACCCTGAGACCTCCCTCTCAGAGAGAAGCCTCAGGCTGGCTGCAGAGCCCAAATAAACCCCCCCTTGGCCATTGGCAGAGCAGGTTCCCAGTTGCGGTCCCTGGGGACTCAGGATTTTTTGCTTGTACCCAAAACCATGGCAGCGGGGGGTCTCTGGGCAGCTCCAGACCACCAGAGAAGTTCCAAGCAGGGATCGCACACTGAGATTTTCCCGCTGGCCCGGGCTGGGAGTGCCTGGTCTTTCCAGTCCAAGAGCACCCGGCTGGCGCCTGTGTGCACCTCTCTCAGGGGAGGGCGCGGGGCAGGACTCGGACTCTGATGGCAGGGCAGGGCACTTGCGTGGGGACTGCAAAAAGGCTGTGCTTCTGTTGGCTGGCAAGGCTCCCAGTCCCTCTCGGGAGCTGGGTGCCATGCACTCTCAGGCGTGCTGGTGGTTCAGGGACCAAGACTTGGTTTCTCCGCTGCACTCTCTCTGGCTCTGTGCCAAGGGTGGCTGTCCTGGGTCTGGGGACTTAAGCCCCTGACCCTAACACCCCGATTCCTGCAATTTCCCCCTGGTGATCCTTTGCTCTTTTTGAGTGCTTTCTACCAGACTCCCGAGTGAATGCTGGTCCCCAGACGCAGGGCACTCTCATGTTGGGATATTACTTTCCAATGGTTCGCCTCTGGTGGCTCCCTCCCCCTTTTGTTTATCTTCCGATATCAGTCCGACTTTCCCACTCCGCTTTACCTGTCCACTGGCGTCTTCTGCTCTGGTAGAGATCCAGACATGTATAATTCTGATCTCAGGCTGATTTTGTGGGCGATCGGAGTTCTTTGGAAGGTAATCAGCTCACTTTAGGGTACAGGTTAAAAGGGCACTTCCTCCTACTTCCCCGCCATCTTGTCTCCCCCCTCCTATTTTTACTTTTATTTTTAGCTGTGTTCAATGGTATCATCCTATATGTAGTGTTTTGTGACTTTAAAAAAATAAACATTATGTGTATGAAATTTATGCAATGTTGTGTGTAGTATCTATTGGTAGATAGTTGAGTGCATTGTGTAGATTGATTTATTTTCACTTCTAAATAATATTTCATTGTGTGAATATTTTCAAATTTATTCTCCTTTTGATAGACACTTGGGTTTTTAAAAATTAGTTTCTTTGCTACATAAACACGGCTGTTACTACCATTTTTGAACGTTTCCTTCTGAACATGTGCAAGAGTCTTTATAGGGTATGGCTGTGTTTTGATGGGGTTTAGGACATACTACCCCTAAATGTGGCAACTTGGCATAGTACATATTTTAAGCTGAAGAAATTTGAGGAGTGGCATGTGCAGGAAAGCCCTTCCTCTGAAACAAGTCATAAAACTTATGTTTGACAGGTGTTCTCCCTGTACCTGGAGGGAAGGAGAAGTGTGATCTCCAAGATACTGAGAGGAGTCTGAATGAATGGGCCTCGCTAGTTCCCTCAGCTTACTACCTTCAGTTTATACTCTCTTGTCTTAGCACAGTTTTCGTGACTCTCCACTCTCCATCAAACCTAGCATAAAACATTCATATTTAACTACTTCTTTGGGTCTTTGTTCTTTAGGAAGTTTCCTGTGTCATGTGACATTTATACTAAATACATTGGCTTGCTTCTCTCTGTTAATCTGTCTTTTGTTATAGATGAGAAATCAGAACGGTAGAGGAAAAGGACATTTTTCTCTTCTATACTGTATATCTATATCTGCATATATATATATATCTGTATTTGTATAAATATATGTGTATAAGAATGGAATGATTAAGCTGTGGTAAAGTCATATGTTCAGATTTATAGGAAGATGCTAAAATGTTTTCCCAACTGATTGTACCACTTTATACTTCTAGCTGTTATTTGTGAATTTCTCTTGCTGTAGTGCTTGTGAGCTCTTTATACTCTCAGATTTTAAAGTTTTTGCCAATATAGTAAGCATAATATTAATTTTACCATAATGGAATTTCATTGAGAATCTTTTCATATTTTTATTGGCCATTTTTATTTCTTCTGTAAAATGCCTGTTCATATCATTTTCTTATTGATTGTAGAAATCCTTGTGTAGTCTGTAAATTAATCTTTTGTCACTATATGTATTGTAAATATTGTCTCCTAATTTATGGCTTGTTTCTTTTCTTTTTCTAAAAAAATTCTATTTTAATGAACAAAAATTTTTTAATTTTGAAGTTTTCAAACTTAAAAAAAAAGATGGATACTTTTAATGTTCAGTTTGATGAACTTTCCCTTTCCTGAAGGCATGAGGATAAACTACTAGTTTTTTTTCTAAAAATCTGGAAATTCTGCCTTTTTATATTTAAATCTTTAGTCTGACTGTGATAGATTTTTTGTTCAGGGTGTGAGGTAGGGGTTCAATACTTTTTCCCTCAAGGATAACTAATCTTTCCAGTTCCATTTATTGGCTGGCTTCTAATTGGAGAGAGAGAGTGGGACAACTCCTTTTCCATTTTCTGACAGAACTGATTGAATCCTAGAGAAGTGTAATTCCTTTATTGACCTTGAAAGGTCAACATTTGGTCTGTTTTGGATTTCTCTTATGACCATTTGATCCTTTCCTTGTACTGTCCTCCATTATGTGTTCTAGGTACTTCTCACCTATTGGAATCCTCTTTGGGAAGAAGGCTGAGAGTAAAGCATGGAGCAGGACAGTGGGCCTATAAAGGGACTGGGTGTGAACTGTGAGTGTGGAAGCTGTGGAGCCAATACCACTCTTTCTTTCTAAAACTCTGATAGCTGATATTATTCTGGAGATAGCTCAAAACTGTGGACTTTAGACTTAAAAACAAAAAGAAAAATCCTTCAGCTTGCTGTAAGTCTTGACTATTCCTTACCAAATTATATAAGAATCAATAAATTCAATGTAAATGGCTTTATTTTGGAGGTGGTCTGTGGTAAATATCGCTTGAAATACAAGAAGTGATAAAATGAAGTAGCATCTAAAGCCAATCAATCTGTAAAATAAAACAGGTTCATTTGAATCAAAAGCTACTATTTGGGTACTAAAAAAGGGTGTGGCTGTGAGTAATTGTTTTTTCCTTGGTAGGGGAAATAAATTTGGAGAGTTCGAAAATAGCCAGCTTTAAGTAAATGACGATAGTAAAGATGTACACACACAATATGTTTTAAAAAATGTTCAAAGGAAATGAAGAACTTGTTCTTAATAGAGTCTCATGAGATTTATATTTCAGTACATATAAACAACTTTCCTTTTTATTTTTCAATACATTCAAATGAAAGATTGCAATAAAAATCCAGTGGGAGTACATGATAGGGCCATTTTTATGTCATTATGTTCTGGCATTATCTGGGAAAGTAATTTAAAGTATTTCATTAGATAAAATGCCTTGATGAGATTACAAATGGTTTGGAAGGGTGATACATTACCTTAAAAAATCAGTATAAGGATATTGAAATAGAATTATCATGATAATGCAAGTTACCTTCATTTGAAAAAACAAATGCTCCTCCATGTCAAGAAAATGTAGTTCTTATTTCACAATGAAATTCCTGGTAATTGGAATTATATTGTTAAAAATGATGACACTATATTTACTTGGCACGAGTCAACCAAATCTTTAGCATTAAAGTCAAGCAGAAAATGGACTAATGGACAATGGCTATTTAGACCAAAAAGCTGCATTTATTTGAGTTAATTTTCAGATAAAATAAAAGAACCGAAATAAGTCATCACTAGATAGTTTTGGAGAAAAGCTGTCTGCCCTTTGCAGAACTTCCACAAAAGCCAATGACTCAGTCAGATGCTTGATAAGCTCCAGATAACATCTCAACTCCAGGACCTTATCTAAAGAGCCTGCATTTTTTTTTTTTTTTTAATTTTTGTCATTTGTCTACCAAGTACTAGCAATTGAACTTGAGTCAACTGAAGAGATACAAAAATAAGTCATTTATAAGTGATTTGGCACTCTGGGAACAAGTAGAGTATATTGTTTTATTGTCTCTGGCTCTGACTTGAGGTTTAAAGCAGTGGTTTTCAAACTTGAATGTGCTGAAGAGTCTCCAGGATGCCTGTAGACTTCCTTGGGAGATTTCCTCTTAGTAGATCTGCACTGCTGTTATAGAATTTTGACTTTTAAGAAATATCTGAGATGGGGCGCCTGGGTGGCTCAGTTTGTTAAGCTGCTGCCTTCGGCTCAGGTCATGATCTCAGGGTCCTGGGATCGAGTCCCGCATGGGGCTCTCTGCTCAGCAGGGAGCCTGTTTCCTCCTCTCTCTCTCTCTGCCTGCCTCTCCAACTACTTGTGATTTCTCTCTGTCAAATAAATAAATAAAATCTTAAAAAAAAAAGAAATATCTGAGATGATTCTGATGCTTATGGTTTAAAGTTCTTTTTTTTTTTTTTAAAGATGTATTTGTTTGAGAGAGAGAGAGAGAAAAGGAGAAAGCACATGCCAGGGATGGGGGCCAGAGGGAGAGGGAGAGAAGCTCAAGCTGACTCTCAATTAAGTGTATAGCCTGATACAGGGTTCCATCCCAGGACCCTGAGATCATGACCTGAGTCGAATTCAGGAGACTGCCGCTCAACCTTTTTTTTTTTTTTTTTTTTAAGATTTTATTTATTTGACAGACAGAAATCACAAGTAGGCAAAGAGGGAGGAACAGAGAAAGGGGGAGGCAGGCTCCTCACTGAGCAGAGAGCCCAATGCAGGGCTCCATCCCAGGACCCTGGGATCATGACCTTGGCCAACCCACTGAGCCACCCAGGCGCCCTCTGACGCTCAACCTCTTGAGCCACCCAGTTAACCCTAAAGATCTTACTTTGGGAAACACTGACATATTTTCAGTTGTTTGTTACATTTGCCATTCTTCATTGCCTCTATTTAAGCCCTAAACAGCCCAAGACAAACATGACCTGGGTGTAGGATGTGGGGTCAGAACACATTGTATTTCATTCTAATCTGTCCTATTTCATTCAATTTCATTAATTTTAGCAAATAGTCATTAGGCCATAGAGGGGGGAGAGACTAAGTACTTGAACAACAACAACAAAAATGCATTTTGCTATTAAGGAACTTGCAAATCTTGCAATATCTGTATAAAAAGGTAAAATAAAGGGAATTTATTTTGTTTTCTAATGTGTTGCAGGCACTTAGCATAAAGCCTGTCACTTCATGCATGCTCAATAAATATTTGCTGAATGTTTAATGAGTGAATAACAAAGCAAGTGAAATTAGGTGATGTAAATATATAAGCAACATTCTGGTGGTATATGGAGCAGGGTAGGAAGTTAGTGGTGGGATTGTTAATAGTTCTAAAATAGTTCCATTTATATAATTTGCTTCCCTCCAAACACTATACCTCAAGCCTCTCATGTTACTCATGTGATATGATCATCTTATCAGCACATAGAATCTTTAGTGACAGTTTTCTGGTCTAGGTGTCTAAATGGGCACTGTAGAAAAATGGATTGGCCATTAGAAAAGCTATGGCCTGGGGACGCCTGGGTGGCTCAGTGGGTTAAAGCCTTTGCCTTCAGCTCAGGTCATGATCCCAGGGTTCTGGGATCAAACCCCACATCAGGCTTTCTACTTATCAGGAAACCTGCTCCCCCCAACCCTTTCTCTCTCTGCCTGCCTGTCTTACTGCTTGTGATCTCTGCCTGTCAAGTAAATTAGAAAAAACAAAAAACAAAAAACAAAAAACAAAATTAAGTGTACAGCCTGATACAGGGTTCCTGATCTCAGATCTACCAAGTAGAGGGTCTTCATTTCCATGTTTTGGTGGATTGGAAGGGATGATACAACCTCCCTGATTCACAGAAATGGTAGTTGATTGTTGAAAACATAGCTAGCAAAGTACTTTAACAGTTGAGAGAAAAAAAACGAGATATAAAATTAGGAGTTCCTTAGAGCAGACTTTTGCCCAGGGGACCCTGTCACTTAATTCCCTCCATGATGATCTCTAGCTACTTAAGACCTTCCCTTTATGTTACATTCTTTTTCTGGGGATTAACTTCCAAATTCCACACTCTTTAACTCTGATAGCCCATTATATTGAAGTAATATTTTTTATCTAGTGTTAAAAAGCAAACCAGTTATATGAAAGTTTTCATGAGAAATTATACTTCATCAGGTTATTTTACTTACATGTTTACATTTTAATAGAGTTTTTCCAATTAGAATCCAATAGAAATTATTCCCATTATAGAAAGTTTTGGTACTATATTAGATCAAAGGAAGTATTTTTTTTTTATAGGTAGACCTCTTTAATGCTCTAAAATTATCTAATTTGTTTATTCATTCATTTAAAAAATGTATGTGAATACCTGTGCCAAGCTCTACTTTAGGAGCTGAGGATGTATCTATGAATAATATAAGCAAATTCTGGCTTTCATAAAGCTTACATTCAATAAATAAGGAAGAAGGTAAGCAAAATATCAGCCAACACAAATACTCTGCAGATTTTAAGCAGACTGGTATAATACAGAATGACAAGGTTCTTATTTTAGGCTGTGTGCTCACAAAAATCTCCTTGAAAAGCTGACGTTTATACTGAAATATGAACCAGAAGGAGAAGCCAGCCAGATAAAGATCCAAATGATGAGGATCCAAATGATGAGGGAACACTAGCACCATAGTACTAAGGCAGGAATGTGCTTGATGGGTAATTTGGGGAAATAGGGAAGTAGAGGTGGAGAGTGATAGAAGACCAGATTGGAGAGGGAACCATGGTTCAAACTGTGCTGAGCTTTATAAACTGAGTGAGAAGTTCGGGTTTCCTTTTAAATACAAGGAAAAAATGTTGGGGGTTTTAAAATAGGAGAGTGTATTTTATCTTCACAAGGTCATTCTGGCTTCTGTGGGGAGAATGGCTTGTGGGAGGTCATGAGGTGAAGCCCAGAGATATGCTCAGAGGCTATCACACTATCTCTGTGAAAGACGATGGTGAAATGGAGGGAAGTAGTTAGATTTACTGTATGTTTGGTGACAGATTTAATGGAGCTTGTTTATGAATTAAATGTGGTAGTCAAGGAAAAGAGATAACATATACCATGCCTTTGTATGATACTGTTTGTGCCTAGGCACAATTAAGGTAACTTTGGGAAATAAATTATCTTTGGTGATTTGGGTTATTTTTTGGTTAACAACTTTTTTTTTTTTTTTTTTCCATCTGGGTACTTTATTGGTCTGGGTGGGTTGCTGTAACAAAATAACGTATACTGGCTGACTTAAACAACAAACATGTATTTCTTACAGTTCTGGAGCCTGGGAAGTCCAAATTCAAGGTGCTAGCTGATTCAGTTCTTGGTGAGAACCCTGTCCTTGGCTTGCAGACATCTGCTTTCCATCTCTTTCTCTTCTTATAAGGCTACTAATCCCACATGAGGGCCCCACTCTTATGACCTCATGTAACCCTGATTACCTCCCAAAAGCCCCATCTCTGAGTGCCATTACACTGGGGGTTTGGGCTTCAACCTATGAATTTTCAAGGATACAAGTCAGTCCACAGTTGGCAACATAAAGATAATCAATACTAGGTATGTCCTAGTCAAATCAGAACTGTATTCTTGGTAAATTGCTAGCAAAGATTATACTTAAATGAGTGCATAAGATTATTTTTTGTTTTCTTTTGTATGTCTTCTTATCCAATGTTATTTAAACCAGATTATTTCTGAGGTATTTCTGAGATTCATGATTTTATGAAATTACTGTCATCACTAGAAATATGAATTGTTTTTATAGACTGTTGACATTCAGATTTAACACTGAGAATCTTTTGAACAATTAGGGAAAGAGGCGAAAGTGGTTGCAGGACACTATATGAACCCCATTGTTTCTAATTCTGCCTTTGCAGTTTTGCATAACTCTCCCAGAATTTATGACATGCTGCATGAAATAGCGCTGACTTCTAAAACCTCTTCTAAGCTAAAATAGATAGAAACAGTGAAGGTCAGATAAAGGCCCTGCAGCCTGATTTCCCCTTCCATATCTGCCACATCTTCAGCTGATAATAGATGACTGTGCAGAGGCACGGGCCTCCTAATGCTCTCCTCTCCTTTGCCATCAGGGAAAAAAGGCAGAGATCAGTTACCCAGAGCTGAAAGTCAGTGCAGAGTAATGAAAAAGATGGTCAAAAAGAAGAGGTCAGATTTCAACTGAGTATATTCAAAGTAGCAGTCAGCTGACAAGCACCCTCTTCTAAGAGGCTTTGTGGAAACTGGTAAGGATCCCATTAATAATTTTTAGTCCAGAAATCTTATCTTTCAACATGTAGTATTTATTTATTGAGCTAGATAGTTGAGATTAATATGTTTAGAGAGTTGTCAAAAATTCATACATTAGTCATGAACGTCCATTTCCTACCTCTCTGCTTCTTCAGGAATCAGCTGTCTCTGAATATCCCTTCCTTCTCCTACTCCATCAGGCTTGGTATCCTGCCTCAGAGTCCTGCCCTAGCTCTGTCTGCTCTGGCAGGAAATGGTGCAGAGTGATGCAGAATGTTTTTTGGCAATGGCCCAACTTTACCTTTGACCTTTTATTGAAGGAGAAAATGGAGTTTTCTTGTCACCGCATCTAGAATTACAGTGTACAGATATTTCATAGAACAGGGTGTGATTGGAAAACTGTCTGGGAAGAAGCTATTCAGGGACTTGGCTAGAAAGCTAAGAAATAGAAATTAATCAAAACTGGAAATGACTCTGGCCTGAAAAACAAAGAGTGGAGAATGAAGATGGAGCTCAGGAGAGCAAGAAAGTAAGATTCTCCCATTCCTCTCCCTAGTTTTCGAACTAGAATGGACTGTGTGTGATAGTGGTGGAAGAGCAGACTGGCTGAGATACAGCTGACAGAAATGTAAAACCTGGTAGTGGCAAAAAATAACATGTTAAAGACTCACCTTGTGAGGGAGGAAAGAGGGATTTGTCAGTTTGTTACACCAGATATTGACAATCGTTATATTTTGTGTTTGTATCAGTTAACATTACTGTTCTTCAGTGTCAAAAATACTTAAAAGTTATTTCTGTGGGATATGAATATCACTTGGCTTAATGTAATGGGTATTCCTCATTATAATACATGTTAAATGCAGCATTCCCTAAGATTTGGTCCTCAGTTATTTGCTCTCTTCATGTTCCCTACATGGCAACGTTTGCCAGTGGCTTTCATTGCTACTTTTTTTCCCCTTATAGAAGCCAGAGATCTTTACTTATTTATTTTCTTCAGATTTAATGAGGTTTAACTGACAAAATTGTAATAAATTGCAATATACAGAGTGATGATTTGATATATATACATGGAGTGAAAGGATTCTCCCCATTGAATTAATTAACTCACCAATCACTACACATATTTACCTTTTTTGGAGAGGGTAGAGGGAGCATTTATGTTCTATTCTCAGCAAATTTCAATCACATCATAAAATGTTATCACCTATAGTCACCATGTTACACATTAGATACTCAGAACTTATTCATCTTGTAACTGAAAGTTTTACCAGCCTCTTTCTACTTATTCCACCCCTCACCCTCTAGACCATGGCAACCAGCATTCTATTGTGTTTCTGTGAGTTTGACCTTTTTTTTTTTTTTTTTTTTTAGATTCCATGTATAAGTGGTACCATGAAGTATTTATATTTCTCTGTTTGGCTTTCTTCACTTCTTCGCTTAGTAGACTGTCCTCCAGTTTCACCCATGTTGTTGCAAATGACAGGATTTCCTTTTTTTAAATAGCTGAATAATAATTCGTCATGTATATAAACCACATTTTTCATTCACTAAGGGACACTTAGATTGTTTCCATTCCTTAGATATTGTTAAAATTCAGCAATGAACAGAAGAGAGTGGATACATTTTCCAGATCCTGATTTCCTTCATTTGGGTATATACCCAGAAGTGGTATTGCTGGATCATAAAGTAGTTTCGTTTTTAACTTGTTGAGGAATCTCATACTGTTTTCTTCTCTGAATGTTCTAGTTTATACTGCCGCCAACAGCTACAAGGATTCCCTTTTTTTACATACTTGCCAGCATGTTGTCTCTTGCTTTTTTGATAATAGACATTCTGATAGGTGAGGTGATAGCTCGTTGTGGTTTTGATTTGCTATGGAGCACCTTTTTGTGCACCTGCCATCAGTTTGTATGTCTTCTCTGGAAAATATCTATCAGGTCCTTTGCCCATTTTTTTTTAATTGGACTATTTTAAATTTAGTTTTTATTTACTTGTTTATTTATTTTTGCTATTGAGTTGTGTAAGTTCCTTGTATGTTTCGGATATTAGTCCCTTACCAGGTATTTGTGATTTGCAAAATTTTCTCCCACTCAATAGGTTGTCTTTTTATTTTGTTGATGGTTTTCTTTGCTGTGCAGAAGCTTTTTAGTTTGATGCAGTCTGACCTGTTTATTTTTGCATAGGTTGCCTTTACTTTTGGTGTCAAATCAAAAAAATCATTGTTCTGTCAATGTCAAGACCATATGTTTTCTTGGAGTTTTATGGCTTCAGCTCTGACATTCAAGTCTTTTATCTGTTTTGAGTTGACTTTTGGTATGGTGTGAGACAGTGGTCCAGTTTCATTCTTTTGCATGTGGCTGTTCAGTTTTCCCATCACCACTTATTATTTTTTTTTTTTAAAGATTTTATTCATCCATAAGAGAGAGAGGTGGGGAGAGAGCGAGCACAGGCAGACAGAATGGCAGGCAGAGGCAGAGGGAGAAGCAGGCTCCCCGCCGAGCAAGGAGCCCGATGTGGGGCTCAATCCCAGGACGCTGGGATCATGACCTGAGCCCAAGGCAGCTGCTTAACCAACTGAGCCACCCAGGCGTCCCCCCCATCACCACTTATTGAACAGACTATTCTTTCCCCATCGCATATTCTTGGCTCATTTGTCAAAAATTGATTGACTATATCTGTTTGGGATTATTTCTGGACTCTCTGTTCTATTTTATTGACCCATGTATCTTATATATTTATTTATTTATTTTTACCAATACTGTTTTGATTACTCTAACTTTGTAATATAGTTTGAAATCAGAAAATGTGCTGTCTCTAGCTTTGTTCTTCTTTGTAAGAGTGCTTTGGTTATCTGGATTCTTTTATAGTTCCTTGCAAATTTTAGGGTTCTTTTTACTTAGTGTGAAAAGTACCACTGAGATTTTGATTGGAATTCCATTGGGTATGTATATTACTTTGGGTAGTGTGGACAATTCAAAAATATTAATAATTCTGATCCAGGAACATGAGCTATCTTACCATATATTTGTATTTTATTCAGTTCTTTCATCAGTGTCTTAGCATTTTCTGATCTTTTACCTCCTTGGTTAAATTTATTCCTGAATATTTTATTCTTTTTGTACTATTATAAGTGGATTGTTTTCTTAATTTCTTTTTCTGATATTTTATTATTAATGTGTAGAAATGTGACTGATTTTTTTATATTGATTTTGTATCCTGCAACTTTACCTAATTTGTTTGTTATTTCTAACAATGTGTGTGTGTGTGTGTGTGTGTGTGTGTGTGTAGTCTATAGAGTTTTCTATGTATAACATCATGTCATCCACAAACAGAGTTTTACTTCTTTCTTTCTGATTTGGATTACTTTTATTTCTTTATCTTGCCTAATTGCTCTGACTAGGACTTCTACAACCATGTTTAATAAAAGTAGCAAGAATGGACATCCTTTCTTTGTTCCTGATCTTGAAAAAAACTTTAAGCTTTTCGTCAGTCAGTATGATGTTAGATGTGGTTTTGTTGTATATGGCATTTATTATGTTGAGGGATGTTCTTTCTATACCCAGTTTGTTTGCTGGTTTGTTTGTTTTTCATCATGAAATGATGTTAAATTTTGTTAAGTGTCTTTTCTGCATCTATTGAGAAGATCATATGGTTTTATTCTTCATTTAGTTATTGTGGTGTATTCTCTTGATTTGTTGATGTTAAACCATCCTTGCATCCCTAGAACAAATTCTGCTTGATCATGGTCTATGATCCTTTTGAAGTTTTTTTTTTTTTTATTTTATTTATCCACTTGAGGGGGTGGAGAAGAGCAGAGGGAGAGGGACAAGCAGACTTCTCTGAGTGCAGAGCCTGATATAGGGCTTGATCCCAGGACCCCAACATCATGACCTGAGCTGAACCCAAGAGAGGGACATATAATCAACTGAGCCATCCATGTGCCCCTTCTAATGTATTGTTGAATTTTATTTGTTAATATTTTGTTGAGGATTTTTACATCTATGTTCATCAGAGATTTTGGCTTGTAATTTTCTTTCATGTAGTGTCCTTGTCTGGCTTTGGTATGAGGATAATGCTGGCCTTGTAAAATAATTTTGGAAATGCTTTCTTTTCTTCTATTTTTTGAAAGAGTTTTTTTTTTCCTTAAGTGATTTAAAACAATAAAAGTCAAGAAAAGATAAATAACGTCTGAATCTAATATAAGCTGGAATCTATTTCTGCTAACACATGTAATATTTATGTTATAAAGTTATCTTTTTTGGGGGTGTCTGGGTGGTTAAGTCACTTAAGTATCTGATTCTTGATTTTGGCTGAGGTCTTGATCTCAGGGTATGAGATCAAACCCAATGTCAGGCTCCTCACTCAGCAGGAAGACTGCTTGAGATTCTCTCTTTCTCCCTTTGTCCCTCCTCCCACCGCCACATACCCTCTTTCCTTCTAAAATATATAAATAAAACTTAAAAAAAAGGAAACATTTTAAAAATAGTAATAAGTATCTTACTTAAAATATTTAATTTTAAGAAATCCATCAGAATGGTTTGAATGGATATGGAGTTGATCACATATTCATATTTGAACCTAATACTTTAGCTGCCTGGCCATGAACTAAAATAATTGCCTCTTTGGCATTTCTTCTTGGATGTTCCACAGGTATTTCACATCACTAAGTATGAAAGTGATTTGATCACTGGGTAATGTAGCATTGTGTATCATCCAGATTTCCATCTTTTACATATCCTAAGGGATATTGGTTATTAAGATAACCAATATCATATCCAATAAATCACTGACTTTAAATGATTTCTTCTTGATGGTTTTTTAATGTTCTCTCAGTATTTGCCACCTCAGGCTCTTCAATTTCCATTTTCATTGACTTAGTTCAATTCTTACTTGTATTACTTCAAAAAGCTTCTATTTGGTCTCCTTATCACCAGTATGATCTTTGTTTCAGTTAGATCTATGTAATTGTTGACAGTATGATATGCTGGGGAAGACTGGAATGTTCATGTATATTTTATTTATCTTACTTATACCTACCCTGGCTTAAAGACAAATATTTTGTCAATAATTCCTCTAATCATATACATACATTTGTTTGTATACATATACATGGAATATATAGAGTATATTAGTGTAAATGTTAACTTGTATCAAATCTTGGCATATTTGGTATTAAATAAACATTTTATTTTGGATCCTGCACAAATGCATAAGTGACTGAAGACATAATTTTAAGATAAAAGAAAAATATGACCACAACTGAATTCTACATGGTACTTGGACATAATTTTATAATTTTAGTTTAGGTAAACATTGTTATTTAAAATAGTGTATCAGTAGGGATGCCTGGCTGGCTCAGTTAGTAGAGCATGCAACTCTTGATCTTGGGGTTGTGAGTTTGAGCCCCAAGTTGGATATAGAGAGTACTGAAAATAAAATCTAAAAAAATATATAATCTCTCATATTTATGCCATGAATCTGTAACATAGGAAGTATGAGGTTTAGTAATTAAAATTTTATCATTATTGGGGTGCCTGGATGGCTCAGTCAGTTAAGTATATGTGTCTTAGTTTTGACTCAGGTCCTGATCTCAGGGTTGTGGGATCAAGCCCTACATCTGGCTCCACACTTGGTGTGGAATCTGCTTGGGATTCTCTCCTTTTCCCTCTCCCTTCTCCTCTGCTCTTCTCCCTGCTTTTGCTTTCTTTCACTTTCTAAAATAAATAAATTAAATCTTAAAAAATGTTAGTGTTATTAATAACACCCATTTCTCAAGAAATTTTTCATCTAATAGGACTTTGAAATCTTAAAAATTTCTTTGAATTGAGGATTGCCTTTTAAAATATTTTTTTGAATGGGATATATAACCTTTGGACAATCATTCAGGAAATACAGAATTTATATGCAGAGTTATAAGTAGAATGATCTTTCTACTATACAGAAAGAATATAAATGAATAGAAAAAATATATATGAAAAGAATTAGGTGGTGATTTCTCTGTGCCAGATAACTTCTGTATACTCCTCTAGTTGTTCTGTTCTCTACCCATCTGCATCCTATTTTATTGCTTTGGGAAGGGGTGGTGGTGACCAGTTGGCTCTGCTGTCTTCTGGGTTCCAAATGGATTTGGCTACTGGGAGTCCCATCAGGAGATGGGAAGCAGTGTGAGGTTAGGGTATTTATTCAACTGATTTCTCTTTGTGAGATTTCTAACTGAAGCTTACTGCTCCCTCTCAAGGTTGCTTCCTCTATATCACTCTCTCCTTCTGGGTTCTGATAAATGCTTCTTTTTCTCATCTCTTTGGGGCTCAGGGTTGTAAAAACCCTGTGTTACTAATCCAGGTTCTTTTACTATATCTCTTATGGTTCCCTCCACTCACATCTTCATTAAAAAAAGGTCCTTTGAAAATAAATCATCATTAAATTATCCTAAATTAAGGGTACTGTCTTTTTTGTTCTTGTTGTTGAGACTTTTATGGAAAAAGTTACATGCTTTTTTGAAAACTTTAGACCCCCAAAAATATATTAGCCAATATATGATTGTTTTAGTTCTTAGTGATTGGTTTGATAAGAAACCACTTTTGATGATTGACTAAAATCTTAATAGCTTACATTAACTTGTATTAAAAGAAAACAATAAACAAGAATGACTATTGGGCATCTCAGGAACCACAGGTCTATAGCAGAAAGAGAAATCTCCACATTCAATTTTCAGGTGTACTATATAGTGATTCAGCAATGTCCTACATTACCCAGTGCTCATGCCAAGTGCACTCCTAATCCCCATCACCTATTTTACCCATTCCTCCACCTACCTCCTCTCTGGTAACCATCAGGTTGTTCTCTATAGTTGAGTCTGTTTCTTGGTTTGCCTCTCTCTTTTTTTCCTTTCTTATTTTTGTTTCTTAAATTCCACATGAGTGAAATTATGTGATATTTGTCTCTCTCGTATTGACTTATTTCACTTAGCATAATACTCTCTAGCTCCTTCTTATCGCAATGGCAACATTTCCTTCTTTTTTATGGCTGACTAATATCCCTTTGTATGTAATTCTGTAACCTCTTCTTTATCCATTATCTATCAGTGGACATTTGGGTTGCTTCCATATCGTGGTTATTGTAAATAATGCTGCAATAAAAATAAGGGTGTACGTATCCATTGTGTTTTTTGTATTTTGGCGGGTAAATACCTGGTAGCATGATTACTGAATTGTTGGCATGGTTCTATAACCTTTTGAGGAAACTACATACTGTTTTCCACAGTGGCTGCACCAGTTTGGATTCCCACCAACAGTACAAGAAGGTTCCTTTTCCCCCACATCCTCGCCAACACTTGTTTCATGTGTTTTTGATTTTAGCCATTCTGACAGGTGTGAGATGATATCTTATTGTAGTTTTGATTTGCCTTTCCCTAATGATGAGCGATGCTGAACATCTTTTCATGTATATTTGCCATCTGCATGTCTTCTTTGAAAAACTCTTTCATGTCTTCTGCCTATTTTTAAACTGGATTATTTGTTTTTTTGGGCGTTGAGTCTTGTAAGTTCTTTATGTATTTTGGATACTAATCGTTTATCCGATATTTCATTTTCGAGTATCTTCTACCATCCTGTATGTTGCATTTTAGTTTTTTGTTGATTGTTTCCTTTGCATGCAGAAGCTTTTTATTTTGATGTAGTCCCAATAATTTATTTTTGCTTTTATTTTCCTTGCCTTAGGAGAAATACCCATAAAAATGGATTCCTCTTCTTTTCTTTTTTTAAAGTAGGCTCCATGCCCAGCCTGGAGCCCAGTGCAGGGCTTGAACTCACATTCTGAGATCAAGACCTGAATTGTGATCAAGAGTCAGATGCTTAAACCACAGAGCCACTCATGTGCCGCAGTTCCTCTAGCTCCCCTCTAGACACAATCCATTGGTAAGTCCTGTGTGCTCTGCCACCAGAATAATCCCCAACCTATTTCTAATGATCTTTTCAATCCTATACTGGACCAGGGTGTCATCATTGTTCTCCTGGGTTGCTACAATAATTTCGTAACTGGTTATCCTGTTTTAACTTATGAACCATAATGATTTTATATCCACATGACAGTCTAAAAAATCTTTTAAAAGTATAAATTGGTTGTTTCTTGCTTAAAACCATTTATGGTTTCCCACTGTGCTTAGAAATACCTGCTCAATCTAAAGCGGCACCAGCCCACGCAGACCAGTCACTCTGAGTGCCCCTTTAGTTTGTTTATAACACCAAATGCTAACTAAAATTGTTTTTAGTGTATATGTTTACTGGTTTGTCTTCTGCCCTCTAGGATAATTTCAGTTTCATTACAGGAGATAGTTTTTCTGTTTGGGTCATTTTGATGTTCCCGGTAGCTGAAACAGTCCTTGGCACAGAGTTAGAATTCAGTAAATATTTGTAGAAAAAGTCACAAGTTATAAAGGAAAATGGTTTAGGGCTTGTTTGGTAACCTTAATGTTCTATTTCTGTTTTTCTTTTATTTTCTGTTTCTCCTTTTCTTTCAAATTTATAACTAGAAAATTAAAATCTACCACAGTTAGACTCCAGGCCCTAGGAAAGATTTAATTAATCATCACATTAGCCAGAAAGAGAGAACAAATGAGATGAAAGTATTTTGTTGTATAATTTTTCCAAAAAAGCTTATAAGAATATAGCATCACCACATGAAACTATTTTTGTGTCAATTACTGCTACAAAAATGAAAAATTCTATTGTTGTTTGTGAATATTCTCAAAGTGGCCAAATAGCTCCAAATTTATTACAGATTGTGTTCTACATAGTCAGCTTAAATACCCACACTATCTTTGAAAAACTTTCACTGCTGTGGAGACAGTTTTATAGGGTTGTTTATTAGTCACTATGATGGGACTAAAAGCTAGGGTGTGGAAGACTTGTGGTAGTGCTAGGCATAATGGAAATTCCACAGACACTGTATTTTAGTTCTTCAAGTATAGTGGCTCACTTTTATCCAAGGCATAGCTCAAATAATTTCCCAGAATATCAGTCATTTATTAAAGAATTTCTTCATCTCTTTATTTAGTTAAGAATTATTCAGGTACCTAACAGGATAGCCTCCTAAACTGTTTACAGCCTTGTGGACAATTTATGTAACAGTTTCTTTTCATTTCCTTTCATGGTGGTTTTTTCAATATGTATTCTTCCTTGTGTCATCCATACTAGATATAATTAAGGAATTATTCTCATTCAGCACCTGAAAATAAAATGGTTTCTCTCAAAATTCTGTTGAGATGTGAAACACGATTATTTTACTTTCTTGGCCTTGACACAATATGTGCTTTCTGGCTTTCCTTGTTAAACTCTGCATATGCCATATGTTGGCAACATTTTAAGGATAGATCTTGTTCATTGGTTTCAATGACACGTGTTCAATTTCCAATAAAATGCAGGGACAACTATTTATCTTGAGGATGATCCAGTAGGAAAACAAATGCCTTGGAATGTAAGAATGCTATTATTACCCAACAAGTCCATATTTAGAAGCTCTCTTAGTATTCCCTAGGTTAAATGGCTTGTTTAATGTTATGAATTAAAACTAAGTAGTGTTCTTCCCATACTCCTTATCAAAAAGATAAATAGAATCATTAGAGTTTAGTCACTCATAATAATTAATTTAGTAACTATTAGGTATAATGTTTTATGGACCTTGCCATAAGATGCTAACAATTTAGAAAGAAAGCAGATAAATTACATGCACACACACACACACACACACACACCCTGTACTGTATTTGAATTATACAATTGTCACAGAGATAGCTTAAATGAATAATAGTTATCAAACCATATGTAGCATTTGTAGATACATACATATACTTAAGTCCCTTAAACTTTGTCCTACTCTCATAAAATGAAACAAGTCATACTTAACATTGGTTATGAGTTTACTTTACAAATAAAGTTTTCAGAAAAATTACTCTGAATAATCTCTAGCACCTTGTTTTGGTGGGTAAGTATACTGATCATTTGAATTTTTTTTACTTAGAAATTAATGGCAAATATTTTGTAAGAAAACCAGGGTAAATGAAAACATTTTCCTAAAATTTTTATTATTTGAAAAGACATATCCCAAACTAGTATAATATTAAAATCTCACTTGCTTGCAATGACCTGGAAAGAATCTGGGTCATTGAAGGACTCCATGTAACAGAACCTCCCTGCATACGTGGAATGCTCCCCTCAGACCCTATGAGAGGGAAATAAAAACTTATATTTCCTAAGCCACTAAAAAAAAAAAACTCACTTTCTTAGAACAGTTAAAATTTTTGAAAATTGTGGTATCTTTTATTTCCAGTCACTTCCATTATCAAGATTATTTATAGTTACTTAGTAAAAATTTAATTTGGTAACATTTAGAATGTGGATATTAAGATAGGATTATCATATTTGATTAAGCCATTAAGTTCCAAGTTTCTTATGAGCAATATATATTCCTTATAGGGCTTACTGCATCATAATTTTCATCTTGGAAAGAGAAAGAAAGACGAATTGTGTTTCTCAAACCGTTCTCTTTAAAGTAGAAGCCATAAATTATAAAAGGAAACATTGCAATTGGAGGTTAAAAAGAATTTTTGATGTAACATATGAGTAGATCTAGCTATAGTGAAGTTCTGGGCAATTGAGAAGTCATTAAAATGCCTTCATGACTGGAAATTCTCTACTAAATGTAGAAGCATATTTTATTTTTTTCAAATTTTTGTTTATTAATTTAATAATATTAGTATGTAATATTAGTTTCAAGAGTAAAATTTAGTGATTCATCATGTACATATAACACCCAGTGTTTATCATAACAAGGGCCCTCCTTAATACCCATCACCCATTTAGCCCATCCCTCACCCACCTCCCTCCATCAACCCTCAGTTTGTTCTCTATCATTAAGAGTCTCTTTATGATTTTCTTCCTTCTGTTTCCCCTCTCCCATATGTTCATCTGTTTTGTTTTTTAAATTCTACATATGAGTGAAATTATATGCTATTTGTCTTTCTCATACTGATCTATTTCTCTTAGCATAATACATTCTAGCTCCATCCACGTGGTTGTAAATGGCAAGATTTCATTCTTTTTTAAGGCTAAGTAATATCCATTTTGTGTGTGTGTGTGTGTATATATATATACATACACCACTTCTTTATCCATTCATCAGTCAGTGGACATTTGGGTTCTTTTCATTGTTCTATTGTTGAAAATGCTGTTGTAAACATTGGGGTGCATGTGCACCTTTGAATCAGTATTTTTGTATCCTTTGGGCAAAAACCTAGCAGTGTAATTGCTGGGTCGTAGGGTAGTTCTGTTTTACCTTTTTTTTTTTTTTTTTTTTTTAAAGAGAGAAAGCATGAGTGAGTAGGCAGAGGAGGAGGGGCACAGAGGATGAGAGAGACTCTTAAGTAGGCTTCATGCCCAGTGTAGAGCCCGACACAGAGCTTTATCCTACAACCCTGCAATTATGACCTGAGCTGAAATTAAGAATTGGATGCTTAACTGAGTGAGCCTCCCAGGTGCCCCTACTTTAAACTTTTTGGGGAACCTCCATACTGTTTTCCATCAACAGTGTGAAAGGGTTCCTCTTTCTCTACAACTTCACCAACATCTGTTGTTTCCCATGCTGTTAATTTTAGCCATCCTGAGAGGTGTGAGGTGGTATCACATCATGGTTTTGATTTATATTTCCCTGTTGATGAGTGATCTTGAGCATCTTTTCATGTGTCAGCTATCTGGATTTCTTCTTTGGAAAAATGTCTGTTCATGTCTTCTGCCCATTTCTTTAAAAAAATTTTTATAAAAAGATTTATTTATTTATTTGAGAGAGAGAGTAGGGAGTGTGTGTGTGTGTGTGTGTGTGTGTGTGTGTGTAGTGGCAGAGGGAGAGGGAGAGAGAGAATCCCAAGCAGACTCCCTGCTAAGTGCAGAGCCTGATATGGGGCTCAATCTCATGACCCCAAGATCACAACCGGAGGCAAAATCAAGAGTCAGACCCTCAAATGAATGAGCCACCTAGGTGGCCCTCTTCTGACCATTTCTTAACTAGGTTATTTGTTTTTTAGGTGTTGAGTTTGATAAGTTCTTTATAGATTTTTGATACTAACCTTTTGTCAGGTAAGTCTTTTGCAAATATCTTCTATTGCTCCATAGGCTACTTTTTAGTTTTCTTGGTTATTTGCTTCACCGTACAGAAGGTTTGTATCTTGAAGAATTCCCAGTAGTTCTCTTTTTTTGCTTTTTTTTTTTGCTTTTGTTCTCTTGCCTGTGGTAATGTCTCTAGTAAGAAGTTACTACAGCTGAGGTCAAAGAGTTTGCTTCCTGTATTCTTCTCTAAGATTTTTTTTTCTTTTTTAAAGATGTTATTTATTCATTTTTTAGAGAGAGAGAGAGGAGGAGCAGAGAGGAAGGGAGAGGGACAAGCCGACTCCATGCTAAGCGCAGAGCCTGCTGTGGGGCTCAGTCTCAGGACGCTGAGATAAAGACCCGAGTGGAAATCAATACTCTGAGGCTTAACTGACTGGGCCACCACCCAGGTGCCCCGTCTATTATCTACATTTCTTTCTTTTTTAATTAATTTTTTATTTTTTATAAACATATATTTTTATCCCCAGGGGTACAGGTCTGTGAATCACCAGGTTTATACACTTCACAGCACTCACCAAAGCACATACCCTCCCCAATGTCCATTATCCCACCCCCTTCTCCCAAACCCCCTCCCCCCAGCAACCCTCAGTTTGTTTTGTGAGATTAAGAGTCACTTATGGTTTGTCTCCCTCCCAATCCCATCTTGTTTCATTTATTCTTCTCCTACCCATTTAAGCCCCCATGTTGCATCACCACTTCCTCATATCAGGGAGATCATATGATAGTTGTCTTTCTCTGCTTGACTTATTTCGCTAAGCATGATATGCTCTAAGATTTTGATGGTTTCCTGTCTCATGTTTAGTTCCTTCATCCATTTTGAGTTTATTTTTGTGTGTGGTATAAGAAAGTGGTCTAATTTCATTTTTCTACATGTTGCTGTCCAGTTCTCCCAACACCATTTGTTGAAGAGATTGTCTTTTTTTCCACTGGATATTCTTTCCTGCTTTGTTGAAGATTAGTTGGCCATAGAGTTGTGGGTCCATATCAGGGTTTTCTGTTCTATTCCATTGATCTATGTGTTTTTGTGCCGGTACCATACTGTCTCGATGTCTACAACTTTGTAATAATTTGAAGTCCAGAATTGTGATGTCTTATCTTTGCTTTACTTTTTCAGGATTGCTTTGGGCTAATTGGGGTCATTTGAGGTTCCATCCATATTTATGATTGTTTGTTCTAGCTCTGTGAAAAATGCTGGTGGTATTTTGGTAGGGATTGCATTGAATGTGTTGACTTCTTTGGGTAGTATAGAGATTTTAACAATGTTGTTCTTCTAATCCATAAGCATATAATATTTTTCTATTTCTTTGTGTCCTCTTCAATTTCTTTCAAAAGGATTCTATAGTTTTCAGAATACACATTTTTTTTTTTTTTAGTGCTTTGTGGTCTTAAGTTTTATTATTTATTTATTTATTTATTTATTTGGATTTGGTAATGGTTTCTTTTTTTTAAAATTAATTTATTTATTTTCAGCATAACAGTATTCATTATTTTTTCACCACACCCAGTGCTCCATGCAATCCATGCCTTCTATAATACCCACCACCTGATACCCCAACCTCCCACATCCCCGCCACTTCAAACCCCTCAGATTGTTTTTCAGAGTCCATAGTCTCTCATGATTCACCTCCCCTTCCAATTTACCCCAACTCCCTTCTCCTCTCTAACACCCCTTGTCCTCCATGCTATTTGTTATGCTCCACAAATAAGTGACATCTTTTACCTCTTTGGTTTATTCCTGGGCATCTTACAGTTTTTGGTGCAATTGTAAATGGGATTGATTCCCTGATTTCTTTTTCTGCTGTAGAAGCACATTTTAAACAGCCTGCTGGTCATTTCTATTTGAATATTTGTCTTAGCACCTCAGACTCAGTGTCTTCAAAATTCTATATGAAACTGCACATAGTAGGTGCTCACAAATATTTAAAGAAGAAACAAATAAATGAATGTGTCATCCTCAAACCTTCTCTTGGATTTCTTATTATGCAATTTCTCTTAAAATCTCAAAATCTTAATTACCTCCTCTTTTCTCTTTCATTGTTAATCAGTTTAATAGCCCTGCCAGCATTACTTATACTGTGTCTCATAAGTCTGCTTCATTCACTCAACAAATATTTACTTGAGTAAGTACTATAGGCTGCAAAGAGCAATATGGTTCATGCCACCATGAAGCCTGTTTTTTTTGTTTGTTTGTTTGTTTGTTTTTGAGGGAAACCTGCATTGTTTTACTAGTTCTTTTGGCACTAATCTAGACCTCCATTTCCTCTCTTCTGGTCTACTGTAATGTAATAGCCCATGTCTTAGCATCCAGCCTCTCTCCACTCCATTTTATTAGATTTATCTTAAAAGTATAACACTTATTACCTGTTTGTATAATACCTTAAGTAACTCTCCTTGTCATTAGCTAATGTGGAAATCCTTTAGTTTGCAGTACTATAGCCTGGCCCAACCCGCTGTGTTCATGAACTTTTCTCTTGTTCTGTATTTTGGAGACAAACTAGTTTTCTCACTAGTCCTCCAACATTTTACCACTCTGTACCACTTAACTCTTTTCTTTCCCTGGAATGTTCTTTTCTCCTCTGTCTGCTTGTTAAAATCCTATCCATTTTGCAAGATCAATTCTATCACTGTTTCTTGATTCCTTCAAATAGAAATATTTTTTTCTTTTTTGAATACCCATGGGAATTTCATTGTGCCTCTTGTTGCACACATACCTGTTTTAACCTTATGTTGTAGTTTTGGTATTTATGCCTTACCTACTTTAGGAGATCCTATACAAAGTACATTGCATAATTATTCACAGCAACTAGCACAGTATCTTGCATACAAGCTGAATAAATGAAGGCTGGACCTGGCTAATTAATTGACCATGTTGCATATGTTACTTAGAGGGCCCTATGATCTACTCTAAAGTAATGTAATCATATCTTAGCCATGAGTTTTGATTGATTCATTTGAATTAGCATAAATGCCATCAAATTTATTTTATAAAAATTATATTTAAACAAGGCAGAAGTTTTTGGCAAGTGATTGAATTGTGGGCAAGTCACTTAGTTTCTTTGTGCACTGAGGTAATATATTAATAATTTTTCATGTTTATTAAAAACCAACTGAACTAAAATAAATGTTGTAATGTAATGTCAAACCAGAGGGTCATATTGGAATATTTTCTTCTGATGGAGAATTCCCTAGGTGGCATTTAGCTATTCGTAAACGTACCTCCAAACTTATAGTACTCTTAATTGTTCAGGCTGAATGTGTGTCCTGGTGGTTTGGTAATTCAAAAGCTTCTCTCAGATCTAACCTTTCCTCCTTTCTAGTTATACTTAATTTGACAACCTCAAACAAGGTAGTAGATACTATAAATGCTTTGACAAAAAGCATCTAAGTGGATCGTGTTGAGGAATGTTGAATCAGATAATTTCTAGGATTGTCCAAAATTCATATGATTTTGAGTGGGTGCAGATAATATTGTATCTAGTTGTGGGAAGAAGATCTGGAAAAACCAAAGTACTGCAGAGGAAAAATGAACTGCTAGGCAGGTCTATCCCTGAGAGTGGGTATAGTGTATGCCATGGGCCATATCTATAATTGTAATTGCTTTCCTTTAAAACTTGATCGATTCCATCAGCTGGTGGACTCTTCCTTGTGGAAATACACATATGATTTTTATAACAGATGTTTATAACAAATGATTCACTTTTCCTTTATAAACTGTTTGGCCTGAGTAGCTATTCCATAAAGTGAGGGATACCACAATACTTGATGAGATATATTTCTTATTACATGTTATAAGTTTAATAACAATTCATTTCATAGAATGATCCCTTGGTTCCCCTAGAAACAATGCTGAAACTAATGCTTATGTCATTGCCAGAATGCTTTCTTGCCCCTTGAGATTGAATAACTCGTTTCTGTGAATTTGCTTCCACACACTGAGGGAGAGAATGATTGAAGCTAACTCCTCAAACAGACTTCTGCCCAGATGCACAGTATGTGATGCCAAAGCCACATAATCATCCCATGGGTAAGCACATTTGTATCAAAACAATCACACTGCTCTCATTCTTTATTAATTTATTCATTGCCATGTTCCCTTATCAAGGCAACCAAAGGGAGCATTAAAAAAAAAAAAACAAACCAAATGGATTAAAATCTTGAAGTAACAGGCCCTCACACTTATTTCCAAAACACTAAAATGAGTTGGTTAAATGAATGGTTGAAGAAATACTTTTCATCTGGGGAAATGACTCGAAGGCTTCTATACTGAGGGAGTCCTGGAGAACATGAAAATCTTGGAGCTAGTAGCTGGGCTTCTACAAGGCAAGGGACTGACTATTCCTGAGCAGCTTGGTATAGACACTCCCAAGGACCCACTTTGGTAGAGATGCTTCAGGTATTCTAATAACCAGGAGGTAAGAGCTCATAATACTTCCGAATGCTGTTTCTGGTTGTTTCAGATTGTTCTCTGGATGGGATTAGGTACAGATTAATGGAACATTCTGATAACTCTGGAGTTTTAGGTAGCTTTAAACATTGTTTATGCTAAAGATATAGATAGATATAATTTAAGGGAAATAAAGTTCAAAAGACCCAGAATTGGGAGAAAAATCCATATAATGGGACCATTGGTGAAAGATAGGATAACTTTTCAGTTTTTGTTGGTTGGCTAAGTAAACATTTTTAAGGACAAAATTGGTAAATAATTTTGTTTTCAGTGCTTCCTTTTTCTGTAATAGCTGCAGAGTGCTATTTTGAAAAAGGAGTAAGGGAGTGCATTGATCAGTTAGTGATGTCTGGGCAAGGCAAAGAGGTCTAGGAATGCTTCATACTTCATAACTGGTGTGAGTCTTTTAAATGTCCTATTATTACTTATAATGAAGGCAGAAATATGATTCACAATGGCTCTGTTCTTTAATTTCATGCCATATCCATAGGGAAATGTTGAAAAGCCACCCGAAATCTTTGTTCAGCCCAGGGAAATCTTTGATCAGTCCATAGCTAATCAGTAAGTTAACAATTAGGATGAAATAATGGAAATCCTACATTCTTTATCATTTATACAGCCAACTTGGGGGACCCATGACAAAAATGCATAATTTTCGAAGTAATGATTTATTCCAAGGCAACATTTAAAAATCTTTCTACAACATAGAAAGTAGTAATGCATTAGGTAATTTCTAATTTTAAACTCCTAATGTCTATAATCATGAATAAATTATATGGGACATGCAGAATACTTTTCTCTCTTCATGCCTGTCTCAAGCTTGAATTTAAGATAAATATATGTCTCCATCAAGTTGGAGCCATCAAAAGAGACAGTTTAAATGGTAGTAAGAAGTTGGAGAGGAGGGAAAAAAAATCACTGCATGGATGAGCAGACTAGCTTATAGGATAATTACACTCAGTAATTTCAAATGTTGTCAAATTAAATTTCTTATATTCAGAGAAAAGTTGAAATATGCATTTACGCAAGTGTTTCATGATCAGGTCCAGAGTTTTCAGAGAAAAGTATAATAGGTATTTGTTTATTTTCGTCTTACTCATCTTCATTCCTTTTCCTCTTAATGCACCCTGACTTTTCCAAGGGGATCCCCTCTACTCATGCTCTCAGTCCACATGGTCCAGGTCTGGGTACGTGACCAAGCCCCAAGTAATGAGAGTCACAGAGATTGTTTCAGAGATACATGTCTAAATTTCGGCTTGTGAAGAGCAGTCATGGGACTTCTCTATAACTACTAGGAAAGACACAATCTCATTCTATTGTGGTTTTTAGTTTAATTTGTTCATGTCTATTTTATGGGGAGAGAAGGTAACTCAGAAAAAAGAAAATGAGAGATGGGGACAAGTGCTAATGACATTCTTTGAGTAACTGGCTTGCACAGTTCTTGAAGCAGTTCTATCCTTGTACTTCTCATGTCTGTGTCAACAAATTTTTTTACTTAAAAATTTACTTTTTACTTAAGCCAGCTTGAGTTGACTTTCTGTAATTTACAACCAAAAGAGACCTGTTAATAAATGTCCGCAACTCTATCATTCTATGAAAGATTGTTACAGGACTCAACTGATGAGTAATTCAAATAGACAGGGATCCTAGACTTCTGGGTATTCTTACTGTCATACTGACATATTTGGAGGATATAAAATAATTCTACATATACATGACATAGTGGTGTTCTTAGAATTGAGACTTTATATATTAAAAGATTATGAAATCTTGCCATGCCTAGATTTATAGTGATTTTTAGTTATGGCTACAATGATCATGTGACAGTAACTGAAAAGACAATTATGATAGAGATTTTGGCACTATTATGATGTTTATAGCTAAAGATTCTGTAGTGTCCAAAATCTTCCTTACTGATCATCTAACCTCCCCTTTTAAGAAGCTTTTAAGAAGTAGACACTATGCATAACAAAACTGGCAATTAAAATGCAAGGTTATTGTTATCTGCATCAAGAACTCTTAAATCTGCCCTTGAAGGGCCCTCTGGGACACTCAGTAGGAGCATAGGCTAGAAGCACTCCCTCCATAACTCTAATTTGGTACACTAAAGCATGTCTGCAAGGGAAAAGGAAAAAAGTTCTGGATATTCAGAGATGGCCCTTACTTAAGATGGCATGATTGGAGTTGAAGAGGAAGAGAGATAAGTTGAACTTTGGCACAGAAAATAGTATGCCACACTCCTGAGTGTTGACTAGAGGATTCAGTTATATCAGGTATCAGAAAATCATGGTGCAATGAATGTCTGGGCTCTGACTTATCAGATTGTGGTTCCATCATCCTTGGAAGGGGCTGCATTTGGCAAGAAAGTGGGCAGAAGTTCATCTGAAGTAAGAGTGGGGAGAGGATGTTTCCCTTTTCAGTGTGATATAAAGCCAAAAGTACTTTGTACATTAGATGAAACAAATTAATTATTTGAAGAATCATTTGTTTGTGGATCTTTATTAGAGTTTGCTTTCTGGCTTTGCTCCAAGAGTTATCCATTATTGATGGCCGTTCACTGTGGTGGACTCCATGCTGCTATTTCCTAGGGAGATGTCCCTGTTTCTCTTACACATTAGTTACTCTCTATGCTTATGACTATAACATATCATGTCATCACTCAGCAACTACTTGGAAGTCACTTTACCATTTAGTTTTCAAATGACACCAGTATAGCAGAGTTGCAGTTAACTCATCAGAGTTGTATCACTAGGAATATCTGGGATACCATGGGTGTTTCATGGTAGTTTGTAATTTAGCCTAATTATATGGATTTCTTAAATCTGGATTGATGTTTTTGTTCTTGATTATTATCTTTTCAAATATTTCTCCTTCCCCACATTTCTGTCCTTTTTTTCTGGGCTTTAATGCACATAGTTTGAGATCTGTTTTTTTTTTTTTTTTTTTTTTAAATATCTCACATGTCTCTAATGATATTTTCTAGATTTTTCATTTGTTTTTCTCTCTCTGTTTCTGTTCAGAAATTGGTTTTCCAACTCACTAATCATGTTTTCTACTGTTTTCAAACCTGTTGTTAACCTATTGATTTCTTAATAATATCAGATTTTTTTTAAATTTCAGAATTTCCATATGATTATTTTGTAGATTTTGATGTTTTTGTGAAAATCTCCATTTTAATATAGTATCTCATTTTTTTCTCTTTCCATGAGCTTATTAACCATGGTTCCTTTAAGTAAGCTCTTATCTGCTAAACCAGTATCCTAATCATGTATGTGTCTACTTTTATTGCCTGTTTTCCCCTTGGTTGTTATTCTTATGGTGCTGTCTCTTGCCATGCCTACTGATTTTGATTTAATGTTAAGTGTTGTTTATAAAAATTATGACTTATCCAGATGATGATGATGTCTCTTACCAGAGTGTTTTTACTTTTTTTCTGCTGAGCAGAAAGAGAAGTTGACCACATTGATCCAGTTGGCAAATGAGCTGTGCTAAGGCTGAATTGCAGTTATTTTTTCTATAGTTTTAAAGGCAGTAGACCATCTTTTTTTTTTTTTTTTTTTTGGATCTGGTTCTGAGAGTATAGTTCTTCAAGGCTTTGAACCAAGGACCTGGTATAATCACTGGTAACCTTTCCTTTGGTGGGTCCTTAACTCTAATCTGTAGTGTTCAAAGCTTTGAAAGAATCTGGAAAACATTCTTCTTTTCAGAGGTTTCCTACAGCCTTGTATGCCTTCAAATTTGGCAAATGTCTTGAGGGGATATGGTTGTTTTGAGACATCTTAAGTCTCCAGTTTTGTCACTCTAATTCCATGGCACTCTGCCTGAAGCCAAACCCTGATTCTTAGCCTTTTGCCTGAGGCCAGAGTTAGCAACTGCCCCTAGAAAAAAGATACTTCAGATCATAGCTCACCTTTCTAACGTTTTCTCTTTAGAAATTTTATTTCCATAGTTTGAACTTCTTCCTCAGATCTCTGATGATTATAAACATTGTTTTATATGGCTTTTCTAGTTTTTTTGGTGTGTGTCCACTTTAGTTTTCCACAAACAACTTTAGCCTACCCAAATTGGAAGTTTTCTTTTTAAAAAAATTTTATTTTTATGTGTGTGTTCCAAAATTCATTGTTTATGCACCACACCCACTGCCCCATGCAATATGTGCCCTCCTTAATACCCACCACCAGGCTTACCCAACCCTCTACCTTCTTCCCCTCCAAAACCCTCAGTTTGTTTCTCAGATTCCACAGTCTCTCATGGTTTGTCTCCCCTTCTGTTTTCCCCCAACTCACTTCTCTCCATCTCCCAATGTCCTCTATGTTATTCCTTATGCTCCACAAGTAAGTGAAACCATATGATAATTGACTCTCTCTGCTTGACTTATTTCATTCAGCATAATCTCCTCCAGTCCTGTCCATGTTGATATAAAAATTGGGTATTCATTCTTTCTGATGGAGGCATAATAGTCCATTGTATCTATGGACCATATCTTCTTTATCCATTCGTCCGTTGAAGGGCACCTTGGTTCTTTCCACCAGTTTGACAACTGTGGCCATTGCTGCTATGAACATTGGGGTACATATGGCCCTTCTTTTCACTACATCTATATCTTTGGGGTAAATACTCAGTAGTGCAATTGCAGGGTCGTAAGGTAGCTCTATTTTTAATTTCTTAAGGAATCTCCACACTCTTTTCCAAAGTGGTGGCACCAACTTGCATTACCAACAGTGTAAGAGGGTTCCCCTTTCTCCACATCCTATCCAATACTTGTTGTTTACTGTCTTGTTGATTTTGGCCATTAGAATGGTGTAAGGTGGTATCTCAATGTGGTTTTGATTTAAATCTCCCTGATGGCTAATGATGATGAACATTTTTTCTTGTGTCTGTTAGCCATTTGTATGTCTTCTTTGGAGAAGCATCTGTTCATGTCTTCTGCCCATTTTTTGATGTGATTATCTGTTTCGTGTGTGTTGAGTTTGAGGAGTTCTTTATGGATCTTGTATATCAGGCTTTTGTCTGTATTGTCATTTGTGAATATCTTCTCCCATTCCGTGGGTTGCCTCTTTGTTTTGTTGATTGTTTTCTTTTCTGTGCAGAAGCCTTTGATCTTGATGAGGTCCCAAAAGTTCATTTTTGCTTTTGCTTCCTTTGCCTTTGGGGACATGTCTTGAACAAAGTTGATGTGGCCGATGTTGAAGAGGTTACTGCCTATGTTCTCTAGGATTTTGATAGATTCTTGTCTCTAGGATTTTGATAGATTCCTGTCTCACATTGAGGTCTTTTATCCATTTCAAGTTTATATTTGTGTAAGGTTTAAGAGAATGGTTGAGTTTCATTCTTCTATATATAGCTGTCCAATTTTCCCAGCACCATTTATTGAAGACTTTTTCAAGGGTATATTTTTTCCTGCTTTGTTGAAGATTAGTTGACCATAGAATTGAGGTCTCTACTCTGTTCCATGGTCTACGTGTCTGTTTTTGTGCCAGTACCAGGCTGTCTTGGTGATCACAGCTTTGTAGTAAAGCTTGAAATCAGGCAATGTGATGTCCCCAGTTTTGTTTTTCTTTTTCAACATTTCCTTAGCAATGTGGAGTCTCTTCTGGTTCCATACAAATTTTAGGATTGTCTGTTCCAGCTCTTTGAAAAATACCAGTGGAATTTTGATCGGGATAGCATTTAATGTATAGATGGTTCTAGGCAGTGTAGACATTTTAACAATGTTTATTCTTCTGATCCATGAGAATGGAATGTTCTTCCATCTTTTTGTGTCTTCTTCAATTTCTTTCATGAGTGCTCTGTAGTTGCTCAAGTACAGATCCTTTACCTCTTTGATTAGGTTTATTCCCAAATATCTCATGGTTCTTGGTGCTCTAGTAAATGGAATCAATTCTGTAATTTCCCTTTCTGTATTTTCATTGTTAGTGTATAAGAAAGCCACTGATTTCTGTACATTGACTTTGTAGCCTGCCACATTAATGAATTGCTGTATGAGTTCTGGTAGTTTGGGGATGAAGTCTTTTGGGTTTTCCATATAAAGAATCATGTCATCTGCGAAGAGAGAGAGTTTGACTTCTTCATTGTCAATTTGAATACCTTTTATTTCTTTTTATTGTTGATTGCTGTTGCTAGACTTCTAGTTCTATGTTGAACAACAGTGGTGAGAGTGGACATCCTTGTCATGTTCCTGATCTCAAAGGGAAGACTGCAAGCTTTTCCCCATTGAGGATGATTTTCACTGTGGGTTTTTCATAGATAGATTTTATGAAGTTGAGGAATGTTCCCTCTATCCCTGTACTTTGAAGGGTTTTAATCAGGAGCAGATGCTGTATGTTGTTAAGTGCTTTTTCTGCATCAATTGAGAAGACCATGTGGTTTTCCTCTCTTCTCTTACTAATTTGTTCTATCACATTGATTGATTTGTGAATGTTGAACCACCCTTGCATCCCATGGATGAATTCCACCTGGTCATTGTGGATAATCTTTTTAATGTACTGTTGGATTCTATTAGCTAGGATCCTGTTGAGAATCTTGGCATCCATATTTATCAGTGATATTGGTCTGAAATTCTTTTTGGTGGGGTCTTTCCTTGGTTTGGGGATCAGGGTAATCCTGGCTTCATGAAAAGAGTCTGGAAGTTTTCCTTCTGTTTCTATTTTTTGAAACAGCTTCAGGAGAATAGGAATTATTTCTTCTTTGAATGTTTGGTAGAATTCCCCAGGGAATCCATCAGGTCCTGGGCTCTTTTTTTTTTTTTTTTTAAAGATTTTATTTTTTTATTTGACAGACAGAGATCACAAGCAGGCAGAGAGGCAGGAGGAAGCAGGCTCCCCGCTGAGCAGAGAGCCCGATGCGGGGTTCGATCCCAGGACCCCGGGATCATGACCTGAGCCGAAGGCAGAGGCTTTAACCCACTGTCTTCTAACCCCAGGCACCCCTTTTGGGAGGTTTTTGATCACTGCTTCAATCTCGTTACTAGGTATTGGTCTATTCAGGTTGTCAATTTCTTCCTGGTTCAATTTTGGAATTTTACAGTTTTCTAGGAATACATCCATTTCATCCAGGTTGTTTAACTTATTGGCATATAACTGTTGATAATAATTTCTGATGATTGTTTCTATTTTCCTTGGTATTAGTAGTGATCTCTCCATTTCATTGATAATTTTATTAATTTGGGTCCTCTTTCCTTTTTTTTTTTTTTTTGATTAGTTTGGAAAATCCAAGCTAATCAATAATGGTTTATCAATCTTATTAATTCTTTCAAAACAGCAGCTTTAGTTTTGTGGATGTTTCTACTGTATTCCTAGTTTCTATCTCATTGGTCTCTGCTCTAATCTTGATTATTTCCCTTCTTGTGTGTAGGGTTAGTTTAATTTGTTGTTGATTCTCCAGTTCTTTAAGGTGTAAAGAAAGCAGGTGTATTCTGGGTTTTTCATCTTTTTTTGAGTGAGGGTTGGATAGCTATGTATTTCCCTCTTAGGACTGCCTTTGCTGTATCCCATAGGTTTTTGACCGATGTGTCTTTATTCTCATTGGTTTCCATGAATTGTTTAAGTTCTTCTTTGATTTCCTGGTTGATCCAAACATTCTTCAGCAGGGTAGTCATTAGCTTCCAAGTGTTTGAATTCCTTCCATACTTTTTCTTGTGGTTGAATTCCAGTTTCAAAGCATTATGGTCTGAGAATATGCAGGGAATAATCTCAGTCTTTTGGTATTGGTTGAGCCCTGATTTGTGACCAAGTGTGTGGTCTATTCTGGAGAAAGTTCCATGTGTGTTCGAGAAGAATGAGAACAACAGAATTGTTGTTTTAGGGTGGAATGTTCTATATATATCTATGAGGTTCATCTGGTCCAGTGTGTCATTCAAAGCTCTTGTTTCTTTATTGATCTTCTGCTTGGATGGATCAGTCTATTACTGAAAGTGGCATGTTAAGATCTCCTACTATTAATGTATTCATAACAATATGACTTTCTTGATTAACAGTTCTCTTATGTAGTTGGCTGCTGCTGTATTGGGGGCATAAATATTTACAATTGTTAGATCTTCTTAGTAGATAGACCCTTTAAGAATAATGTAGTGTCCTTCTTTATCTCTGAGTACAGTCTTTTGTTTAAAATCTAATTTATCTGATATTAGAATCGCTTTCCCAGCTTTCTTTTGAGGCCCATTGGCATGCTTCTCCATTCCTTTCAGTCTGGATGTATGCTTAGGTTCAAAAATAGGTCTCTTGTAGACAGCATGTGGACAGGTTCTGTAGTTTTATCCAATCTACAACCCTGTGTTGTTTTATGGGAACATTTAGGCTGTTCATGTTGAGAATGATTATTGAAAGATACATTTTTATTGACATCATGTTGCCTGTGAAATACTTGTTTCTATAGATTGTCTCTGTAAATTCCTGTTCTATGTCACTCTTGGGTTCTTTCTTCTTTTATAGAAACCCCGCTCCCCCCCCGCCCAATATTTCTTGTGGTGCTGGCTTGTTGTTCACATACTCTTTTAAACCTTGATGGTCTTGGAAGCTCTTCATCTCAGCATCCATTTTGAATGTCAGCCTTGATGGATAATATTCTTGGTTGCATGTTCTTTTCATTTAGTGCACTGAATATGTCTTGCCAGCCCTTTCTGGTTTGCCAGGTTTCTGTGGACAGGTCTGATGTTATTCTGATGGACCTTCCTCTGTACATAAGGAGTGTCTTCTTCCTACTGTCCCCAGGAGCTCTTGTCTAAAATTATGATTCATCAGTTTCACAATCAAGTGTCTCAAGGTCTTTCTAGATTCATTGATCTTCGGGGATGGTCTTTCTGTCTCTAGGACATGGACGCTGGTTCCATTCCCCAGATTGGGAAAATTTTCAGGGAGAATTTGTTCAACTATATCTTCTAGTCTTCATTCTTTCTCCCCCCACCTCAGGGATCCCAATAATCCTGATGTTAGAATGTTTCATGGCATCATTTATTTCTCTAATTCTCTTTTCATGTTTTCTATGCTATTTTTCCATGCGTCCTTCTGATCCCTTTTCTCTATCGGTTTTTCCTCTAGATCACTAATTCTATCTTCTTCCTCAGTTACCCTAGCTGTTAGAGTATTTAGATTAGATTGGATCTCATTGATAGCATTTTTAACTTCTTCCTATGTGGCTTTCACTTTTGCCCTTAGAGATTCCATGTGGTCACTAATGGTTTTCTCCAACCTAGCCATTGCCTGGATAATTGTTACTCTAATTCCCTTTCTGTTGTACTGTTTAAGTCCATATCCAATAGTTCTCTGAGTTTTTACTCTGTTGGGTGTTCCTCCTCCTAGTCCTTTTGGTGAGAGGTGGTTGAGGGGATCTGTATCTGAATATATCAACCTCAATCCAGGCAAGGTGCACCCTGGAACGCTTCTGAGCAATCGGAAGTCACCACTCTCCACTGGCATCTTCTGCCCCTGTAGAGATCTAGAAATGTATAATCTTACATCTCAGGCTGATTTAATGAGTGTTCAGTTTATTCTGGTAGATGATTAGCTCACTAGAGGGGACCAGTGGAAACAGAGTCTCCTACATCTTCACCGTCTTGCCCCTCCTCTCTTGTTTACGTTTTTAATGGCCTTTCAAAGCAGCATTATATTTTGATTTAGGTGAAATGAGTGTATTCAAATAAATAAATCACATGCAAACCAGTTTTGTTCTTCATAAGCAAAATAAAAACAAAAAACAAAAAACATTTTAGAAGTGATTTATAATTATGACTCAGCTGTGATGGCCAGACTGGGGAAAACCGCAATCCAGAGACCAGATGAAACAAACAGTAGAAAAGCCTTTATAAAATTTAGAAAAAACATCCCAATGCAGGGAGCACAGGTATTCAGGATTTTGGTAGGGGAAAGGATTTAGGGTTAGCTGAAGACATTTGGTAGCAATCAAGGCAAGGTGTTGTGGCAATAGATGTCAGGGTAGGGTAGGGGGCAAAGGGTAAACCTATTATAAGGCCCAGATATAGAAGCAGGATTTTAACTTCTAGGATGCTTGAAAGGGAGGGCAGGACACTAAGCTTTGGGAAAGAGGAGTACTAGAAATAAGAGAGGGATCATCCTTTGAATAAAGGCAGAGTTGTTACCTGAGAAAATAGGCAGAATCCCATAGTTGATTCAGCCATGGAAAGGGCTCACTTGAACCAGAGATTTTCCTGATGCTCAGTCTCCTTCTATTTCTGCTAAGTGCCTGATTGGCTTCAGTCGAGGTCAGGCCTGAAATTCTCTGTCTAGAATCCCTTCTCTTTTCCATTTCTGTCCAACTAACAAAATTATATTTCAAAATTTTCCACTTCTTTGGAGCCTTTATTGACCCACTTCTCATCAACTTTCCCTGATTGAATTGACTACTCTTCTTTGTTTCATCACTGAATATACTTTTGTATAGATTCCTTCACACTTTTTTCTTATTCTTTATACAGGTCCTGGTGATTTATTAATACACAAAGAGTGATAAGAAGCAGAGTTAGTTGGATTATCTTAATGACCAGAGACATAAAGCTATGATAGCTTGATAGATTAATCTCCATACCTGAGGTAGACTTGATGATCAAACAGTTTTTAATCATCCAGGAAGAAATGGGGAGAAATGATATATCCAGAAGCAGAGAAATTTTGGTTTAATGCTGGCAACCTGAAATCACCCATCATCGGGTTTGATCCCAGAGATGCAAAATCAAGTGCTTCAAAATCAGCCACTATTCTGGAAAATCATTCTTCTATTTCTTTTTAAAAACTATTTTTTAGTCCCATTTGAGATTTTTGGTGTTAAATGTGACAAAGTGCAACTGGGTGCAGTTGAAAGCACTGAGTTTATTTAGACTAGAGAAGAATTTGATAGACCTCAGAACTGCCTTGAAATATCATGGCCTCTCTCCTTTGATAGTAGATTTGACAAGAGGTATGATTAGGACTGTTTGGAAGAATTTAAAGAACAAGGGGTTTTTATTTCATCACAAATGTAGCAGATGAGTTATAAAAATTTAATTATGCAGAAGCACCTATAGAGATACAGTGTCTTGTTCATGCTTAAACAAATGAAAGTATTTTCCCTCTTTTATTCTCCCAAAATAGTCAAACCTTCTTTGAAATCCAGATTTTTCTTACTTTCTAGGAAAAATTAACAAGTTAAAGCTCTAGGAAATAAACAGGGTCAGTTATCCATGAGGGGATCCAGATTGTGCTCAAAGGATTGACTTGGAGACACTGTTGGATCTTGTACTATTGGAAATAAAGAAGGGCTAGCATATTTTCTACTGGGATTGGTTTCTGGAGCCCTTGTGAATGCATCAACTCTGAGATGGTAAGACCTTAGGGCTTGTGGCTGGTGAGAGGCAGTGAAGGACTTAGTGCTAAGTGTTTGGGTCTCAGGGAGAACCTGCCATAGGCAGTTGAGCTGCTGACCTACATTGAATCATGTGACTGGATCTTCTTCACATAGAGCCATGGTCCTGGCAGAGGATAGAGAAGGAATAGTAGTAGCATGGCTGAGAGATCATGTTTTATTTTTACTTCAAAGTAAGTTATGTGTGTGTGTTTGTGTCTCTGTGTTTTCCCATGGAATAACTGATAAGGACTTTCCTGCCAATGTTAGGGAATTTGTTTTAACTTGATTTTTCCCAACTTTAGAAATATGACATTATTTATGCCCCCAGTATTCAAAAATAGTTCATGCTTATTACAAATGGAATTTTAAAACAATTTTGTCAATCCAAAATTGTATTGGGTGCCTGGGATGTTACTAAATTTCCTGTTGTTAAATCTTTCAGGGACATTTTAAAGATAAAATCCTAATCGGTTGGGAGGTTAAAACATTTTCTTACTCATATTTGTATGTCTAGTGTCTAGGAAAGTTCTAGGTACATAACAAACATGGTATATATATATATGTTGAAAAATGGATGAATAGATAGATGCATTAAAGTGACCCCCAGTATGGATATTAGATGAATATATGAACTAAGCAGTTATTAGAATATAAAATAAAATATAATTTATATTGATACTCTGTCAAGTACGTTATATATTTCTAGGGAAGATTTAAAGAAATCAGTGCTTAAACCTATTCATTTCACTTGCAATAACCATTCTTAATTGATGTTACAAAACTTAATCTAATTGTGAGTGCACCCTCAGATAGGAGCCTGCTTAGTTAGAACTCAGTTGGAACATGGAGCTCCTCTACTTTTGCCCCTCATATAGCACTAATTTGCTGACTATTTGCCTTTTTTGTCAATTTCCTGCCACACCATTGTCATCTGGATAAAGTGGTTCTGTTTATCACTCAGATATATGCGGGCTTTTCCTCCTCAGGGAGGACTACCATGCTAGATAGAACACAAGGTAGAAACATTTCCTCATTTTGTTTTTTATGTGCCCTTTCAAAAAATGGAAGCAAAGCCCCAAGTATACTAAAAAGATGAGCCTTTTTCACTGTTCCATCAGAGATAATATTCAGGAATGGTTGATCATGCCATTAGTGCATGTTCCTTGTCTGCCTTCATATTTCTAGCCATTCTGTCTACTGACAGAAGTGTAGTTCGTCTGTCTCTATGCTCTTGCAGCATAATTGCTTTAAGGGGTATTTTATTTAGATTGAGCAAGAATAAAAAACACTGGTCTGGAAATGCTGACTGGAGTTAAGTAACTTGTCCTTCAATTTTTACCAGATAGATCATTCTTTCTTATTATGTCTTAAACAATCTATGATGTCACCACATATTTGACACATTGTGTTTCTAATTTTAGACAAACAATTTTAAAACAAACTTGGCCATAATATATTTTGAACTAGAAAATAGTTTTTCAACACCCAAGGAATTTTTTTTTTTAGTGTATATATTTAGATCTTGAAAATGTGCTTCAAATTTGTATATAGTGGACATCGTACATTGTAGCATAACAATATTATTTCTTTTTTCTAAATTTCATCATTGTTTCCTGTTTTAAGTGAATAGCTCTATTTTAGAAAATATTTTAATGTAAGTGTCTTTTATCATGTGTCACCTTTTGCATTTCTCTGAATAATACCAGAAAATGACATTTTCTTTTGAAGTTATTAAATTTTTTTTTTACAATTGGAGTCTGGGCTGGTAAATATAAGATGTGTAAGGTCATATATACTAATGCCCATAGCTAAAGAAGAAGATAGCCATGGAGATATTTTTTTACAAAACATTTTAGAAAAATTCATCTTCTTACCCTATTCTGAAATTACTCCAGCAATGTTCTTGAAATTTAGTCACCCAAGTTTGACTGAACGTAATCAGTGAAAAAAGTTCACTGTGTCTTAAGACTCTATTTTCAGTTTAGAATGCTCTGTGAGAAAATTTTCCTTTTTCTTACACTGAGTTGAAAACTTCCTCTCTTGAACTTCGGTACTTTGTTTTTAATTCTAAAATTTGGAGTTTTCCCGAATAAATTTAATCTCAATTTCTGTATGACAGTCTTTCAACAATTGTAAGGGTTTTAGTGCTTCCTCTTTCTTTCTCTTTCAAGACTAAATATATCTGGGTTCTTACCATTTTTGTCATCCTCTGGAGGCACTTCAGTTTGTCCATATCTTTTACCTCTTTTAAAAGTTTAATTTAATGATTTAATTTTTTAAAGGTTTATTTGAGAGAAAGAGACACCAAGTGAATGTGAGCTGGTGGAGGGGCCAAGGGAGAGAGAGAATCTCCAGCAGATTTCCTGCTGAGTGTGGACCCAGACATTGAGCTCTGTGTCACGACCCTGAGATCATGACCTAAGCTGAAATCAAGAGTTGGATGCTTAACTGAGTGAGCTACCCAGGCACCCCTCTTTTAACTTTTTGTTATGAAATAATGACATATTCACAGGAAGTTGCAAGGAAGTGTGTAGGAAGGTCTTGTGCACCCTTTACCCATCATCACCCAATTTTAACATCTCGTGTGACTGTAGTACAGTTGAAAACCCAGGATATTGACATTGGTACAAACCATGGAATTTATTCAGATGTTCCTTATTACATGTGCATGTATGTGTTTGTGTAGCTTTATGCAATTTTATTACATATGTAACTTTGTGTGATTGCCACCACAATTAAGATACTTAATCTTTTTAAAGAATTAAACTTATAATTTTAAGATAAATGTACATGAATTCATTTGCAGTTGTAAGAAATAATACAAAGATAATAAACCTTTTACTATTTACCCACATTACTCCAACAGCAACAGCAACCATACTACATCACCATACTGTTATTGATAGTCAAAATGCAGAACATTTTCATTTCTTTTTTTTTTTTTTTTTAAGATTTTACTTATTTGAGAAATAGTGAGTGGAGAGAGTGAGAGGGAGAGAGAGAGCAAGCTTTGGTGGGTGGGTATGGACAGAGGGAGAGGGAGAAGCAGATTCCCCTGCCCAGCAGAGAGCCTAGTACAGGACTGGATCCCAGGATCCTGGGACCACAACTTGAGCCATCAAAGTGCCCCCAGAACATTTTCATTAACACAAAGATATTTCATGGAATTTTTATAAAAAGAAATTTTAGCTATTTATTTGACAGAGATACAGGAAGGAAACACAAGCAGGGGGACTGGGAAAGGAAGAAGCAGGCTTCCCGCTGAGCCAGGAGCCTGATGTGGTACTCAATCCCAGATGCTGAGGTCATGACCAGAGCTGAAGGCGGATGCTTAATGACTGGGCCACTCAGGCATCCTTCATGGGATCTTTTAGAACCTGTCACCCTCCTGTACCCAACCCCATCCCAGAAACATAACAATCACTACTCTATTCTCCATTTCTATGATTTTGTCATTTTCAGAATATTATATAAATGGTATCTTCTGCCATTGGATTTTTTTCACTAGGCATAATTCTCTGGGGATTCATCCAGTTTGTTGTATCAACTTCATTCTTTTTTATTCCTAAGTGGTATTACACACATAAGAGTTTAGCTAAGCTTCTCCATGATTTTGCTGCATCGGCATCCATTTTGTTTGGCCAATAGGCTTGAAGAGGCCTTAGACTGACTTTAGCCCTCCATTTCAGTTTTCCTTCTGGTCCCTTATGGAAAATGGGCTTGCCCTCAAATACCCCAGGAGCTCTACTTAACTAACATTAATTGGGTCATCCAGATGGCTCAGTAGGCCAGGCATCCCACTCTTGGTTTTGGCTCAAGTCGTGATCTCATGGGTTGTGAGATTGAGCCCTGCATCTGGCTCCATGCTTGGCAGGTAGTCCACTTGGGGATTCCCTCTTTCTGCCCCAGCTCCTGCTCTTTCTCCCAAATGATTAAGTAAATCTTGAAAAAAGATGTTAATTTAACAACTTGCAATCAATGTACTACAGTTTGATCAGGCATTCAACCGTTAAAAGACATCTGGAAAGGAGTGTCTGGGTGGCTCAGTTGGTCAAGTCTCTGCTTTGGGCTCAGGTCATGATCTCAGGCCCTGGGATCCAGCCTCCATTGGGCCCCTTGCTCAGTGGGGAGTCTGCTCTCCCTTTGCCCTTTCCCTCCCACCCCCCACTCATACTTGCATGCTCTCTCTCTCTCTTAAATAAATATAATCTAAAAAGTAAAAAAAAAAAAAATTACGAAAAACAAATTAAAAAATAAAAGACATCTGAGAATTTCTACATTGTTACTCTTATGAATAAAATGCTATGGATATTTATACATAGGTTTTTGTGTGAACATGTTTTTATCTCTCTGGGATTTATTTTTTATACTCAAGAGTATAGCTGCTGAGTTATACGGTAGTTGCATTTTTTAAGAAAAGATTTTATTTATTTATTTGGGTGGGGGAGAGAAGAGAGCAGAGAGAGAGAGAGGGAGAAGCAGACTCCCCACTGATCAGGGAGCATGACACAGGGGTTGATCTGAGCTGAAGGCAGATGCTTAACTGACTGAGCCACTCAGGCACCCTTGCATGTTTGATATAATAAGAAATTTCTAAATTTTTCCAGAATGGCTGTATCATTTTACATTCCCATCAAAAACATATGTGTAATCCAGACAGTCTGCATTGTAACCAATACTTGTTTTATCATTATTTTTCCTTTTATTGTTATAATAGGTAAATATATTTTCTTTTAGTTTTAATTTGTTTTTCAAAAATGGCTAATGGTGTTGGCCAGCTAGCTTTTCCTTTTCTAATGTGCCATCTGCATATCTAAATAAAATGGTAAAATTTCTAGAAGAAAGCAAGAGAAAATCTTCAGAATCTTGGGGTAGACAAGTTCTTATACTTAACTTCAAAAGCATGACCTGTAAAAGGACAAATTGATGAATTAGACCTCATGAAAACTAAAAACTCTTACAATGTTAAAGACTTTGGTAAGAGGTTGTTAAGATACTTACTCTTAAGCTTTTGTTGGCATCATCATCACAAGATGCCTGGGCTCTCCCTTTATAGACACACTTGCCTCCTTCCTCCATCACTAACCCCTGGGATAATCTATTATCCCATCTAATCCATTATAAACTAATATAATCTAATGTCCATCTCTACAATTTTGTTATTTTACAGCTGTTATAAAAGTGTCCATATCTTTTAAAAACTGATAAGAAATTAAGAACTGTCTCTTAATCATGACAATGTGTAGGCAGTTCTTATAAATATTTGATTTACATGACCTTGTATGAATAGCCCGGATCGCTGGTTCTTCAGGAGGCAGTGTTGTTCTCAGGTTCAGAGTTCTAGGAAAAGACTCTTTTAGGCCCATTCCTGCATCAGAGCTGACTCTCTTTCGAGACTAAAACTTTGGTTTTCAATACTTACAAAGCAAAACAAAACAAAGAAAACAAACAAACACAAACCAACAAAGCAGAAATTTCAGGACCCCAAAGACAAAGAGATGTATTGATCTCTGCTTGCGAAATCTTTTAAAATTTCATGTCTGACCCACTCTGACTTCCTATCCTTTTGGGATGCAGACAGAGCTCTATTTACCAGAGCTAAGTGGTGTCTGCTCCCACAATGTTCAGGATGTTCTGTAACCTTGTCTGGGAGCTGACAGCATTCAGGGGCTGATGTCAAATTAGAACTTTACAAATTAGGAAGATAAGCAGCAATGAACAGAAAGCTGGCAAAATTTTGGACAAAGGTTTCTCGCATGAACTTTGTAATCATTGAATATTGATGTTTTTGCTGACTAAGACAGCCTTAACATTCCCCTGAGTTTGGCTGAACTTCAGGCAGGTTTCTTCCCTACTGTGTCTCTGACTTCCCTTTTCTTAGAGCCATTTTCTTGAGAAAACCTGCAATTGTAAATTCTTTCTGTCTTTTTTCTTTGAGATGCAAATCTACAACCCAAGGAATGTCTTTCTTAAGGAACTGGGAACCATCCCTTTGAGATGAAGTCACCAAGGAAGATAGTGCCTATTCTCCCAGTCTCTATAGAAGGGCAGGGGCCCAACTTTGAAAAGCACCAATTAGTGAACAAGGAGGACATAATCAGATTGACCCACCCTCCTCCAGAGCTTCCTCTAGGATTTTTCTACTTGCTGAACCACAGTGCTTCTAGACTCTCCCACCTTTTGTTTCAGCACAGGTGAGTTCAGTCTCTCTCCTCTACGAGTGTAGGCTGGATAAAATCTTGCCTGTTTAATTCCATTTGTATGTTTTTTTTTTTTTTTTTTTGACCTTGCAAGCAAATATTTCTTTTTGAGAACATTGCATAATCTTTTGGTAGAATTAAATTAACAGCCACAATCTGTTATTTCTATTTTTTTTTTCTGCCAAAGAAGAACATTTTAAATGTATGGTGATATCAGAGGGCTTCAGGCTCATAAAGGGGATTTGACCAATGGACCCCCAGAACATAAATCTAAGGAGAAGAGATGCAGACAATTGCTCTCTCCTATGAAGATAAAATTAATACATTCAGAGGGACTCTTGGTGCTTTTCACCTCTGAGTTGGGTTGACATGGATCCTTGGCATGCCCTATTGGAACCAGGCTTGATTTTCCTGTTGAAATGCTTTATGAATAGAGCTGGTTTTGGTCTTAGATGAAATTAAGATGGGATTAAGACAGGATTTGGTATATATAGCACACTTGGGGACTCAGATCTACTAAAGGCTTCTTTGAGGACTGAGGGCCACTGGGAGGGAATGTATATTGAAGAAGAGCATAGTCTATTCTTGAATTTGCCTTCTTCACTTTGATGGGGCCGCCTTCATTCATCTGATCATTTCTAGTTATGTTCTGCATTCCTGCCCTAGTCCAAGCTACCATCATCTCTATGTGGACTTGGAATGGCCTCCTAACTAATCTCTATGTTTCTCCCTTGTGCCTTGGCACTTCTTTCCCCCTCTTGACATCCACAGTGATCTTTTGGAAATGTCCTTTGAAAATGTCACTCTTCCACTCACAGTTCTATGATCATTTCTCAACAGGTTCCAAATAAAATCCAAGGCCTTATTTACCAGGCAATTCTTGGATATCATTTCCTACTCTTGGCCTGTTCCTCATGCCTCTTTAGCTGCTGGACCTTCTTGCATTTCCTTGAGATTTATAAACTCAGTCCCGTTAAGAGCCTTTGCACTGCTGTTCCCTCTGATTGGAATGCTTCTCCCCAGGTATTCATTTTGCTTACACCCATACTTTAAGTCTTACTCATTTGTTGTGTTCTCAGAAAGACTGTCTCTTAAAGTGCACTTGATTAAGGATAATTTTCTTAATGTTTTTGTTTTTTAAAAATCTTTTGTTTTTTTTTTTTTTAAATCTTTCATAGCACTTTTCCATATCTGAAGTTATGAAGTACTTATGTGTTTATTATCTCTTTTCCCCAGTAGTCTATACACATGTCTTGTCATTGTATCTGAAAGCTGGCATTTAGCAGGAGGCAATGCGGTCATATCCATGTATTGAACAAATGAGTGATCTTAGACTTATGGCTGATATACAAAAATAGAGACAGGGCGCCTGGGTGGCTCAGTGGGTTAAGCCGCTGCCTTCGGCTCAGGTCATGATCTCAGGGTCCTGGGATCGAGTCCTGCATTGGGCTCTCTGCTCAGCAGGGAGCCTGCTTCCTCCTCTCTCTCTCTCTCTGCCTGCCTCTCTGCCTACTTGTGATTTCTCTCTGTCAAATAAATAAATAAATAAATCTTTAAAAATAGAGACGAATTGTGTACATCAGTATGTCTGGTACTGTACCTTAGGTAGATCACAACATGTTGCATTGTTTTTTGTGTGATAGATGCACTAAATTTGATACATAACATTTTATGGGAAAATACATTTGAGTTCCAAATAAGTGGCTTACATATGGCTTTTTGGAGCCCAGTATATTTAAGTTGGCCATAGCTTGGCCTTCCATAAATGTAGCCCAAGATTCCAATAGTGCATTTATATTATATTATATTTGCATTATATTATAATAATAAATGTTGTTACTAAGATTATGCTGTTTCTAGAGAAATGTTATCTTTTCTGGTAGTCATGGAACTCAATAGGTGAGCAGGGTGGGAGGTTCTTGACATTAGTATTAGTCAAAGTTTTCAGGTAATTTTTTCATTTGGAGTAGGACCCTAGCCATCCTTTAAGGATGTGAGGGGGAGGTGTGAATTTCTCTGCCTCCCTAGAAAAATAATTGGCAAGAGGCAGGATGAGGGTAAGACATAGGAAATACACAATGTTCTATTTTCACCTGAGAAAGCATGCTCAGTCGGAACAGAAGCAGAAAACCCCAGGATTATAACTGGAATTGGGTGAAGGCTACAATGTGGTGGGTTTGCAGAGGCCCAGGATTTACATAGACATTTCTGACGTTAAAAGTATGGCAACTAGGGGCACCTGGGTGGCTCAGTGAGTTAAGCCTCTGCCTTCGGCTCAGGTCATGATCTCAGGGTCTTGGGATCCAGTCCCACAGCAGGCTCTCTGCTCGGCAGGGAGCTTGCTTCCTCCTCCTCTCTATCTCTTGCTCTGCCTACTTGTGACACCTCTGTGTCAAATAAATAAATAAAATATTTAAAAAGTATTGCAACTATAATTATGAATCCCATCTCCATGTAACCCTAATATCTAGTCTTGCTCTGGTCAGCGATAGTGCAGGATTTGCAGAAGGGGTATGGAGGAAGGAACTGAACATTGACTGTGTGGACACTACTACTGCATTACAGCTTCTGGCAAGGCTGTGAAGTGGGTGCTTCTATTATCTCCATTTCATAGAAGACGTGGCTGAGGCTTACAATGGATATGTAGCACAGGAAGAACACTGTGCTGGAATACTAATCTAGGGCTGTCTGACTCAGAAGTCAATCCTGTTTTCTGTGACATTCTGTGATTATAGCTGCATACCACTAGGGAATAAGCAATCAATGGCATGGACTCTGAGGGCAGCACTTCAGAAAGTTGTCAATATTCTTGTATTTTTCTCAAAAGCTTTTAAAGGCATTGTTAGGGATTTAGGGCCAGATTGGAAGGAATTACAAGACAAGAATAAAGTACACATTCGTTCTTAGGTCTTACAGTTCCTATCTAACTTTTTTTCTTTTTTTCTTTTTCTTTTTTTGGTCAGCATTTATCCCTCTAACAAGCGCATACACACTAAAAAGAACAATTGAAATTACCAGTTCCTATGATTAGCCAAATACAAGGGTTCATAGCCAGTCACAGAGCATCATCTCTGCTCTGCTGGTGTTTGAAAGTTCCTATCAGTTTGATATATTTTTTATTTGTTTTATTAAATAATCGATAGCTATTGGGATGAATCCAACACAGAAAAATGGGAGCAAGAGAATGGGTAAACAAGTGTTACATGTAAATACTATGATAATTAAAAAAAATTATCTGCAATCCTCAAACCACAGACTAATTTGGAGCAACTGTTTCTGAGGCCAGAGGTCTGTGGGTCCTTATGGAAATGGGAGTGAGGAAATTCTGCTTTGGGGCCTTAGAGCATATGGGGAGTAGCTTCTCCTGCCTTCTTATTTCTATAAGAAATATGATTTGAGACTTCTGGTTTCAGGTATGGAGACCTCAGACTCTGAACTTTGCCCTGCTCCTAGAGTCTTGAATTATTTGCTTTGTTCAAGTCATTTAAGCTTAAAAATAATCTGTATATAGAGACATTTGCCTTTCTGCCTGCAATAAGACTTTACCTGAGTATATGCCACATCCAGACTTCTGGTCCCTTATAGCAGTAGCCTTACTCAGGAACTCCCACATACACTTTCTGTGAAGCTATTCAAGAGCATCCTAGTAATGAAAAATGGGGTAGCAATGTCCACAGTGGCCAGAAGTGACCAGAAAAGCATAGGTGCTTAAATAAGTATTTGATTAATTGATAAGCAGCAACAATTTTCTGAGTTCTCTTTGTAGTTCTACCTGATTTATTAAAGAGAACATTTAATGAAGGTACACATGCAAATATATGGTTGTCATTAGATAAAAATCATTTGTAGATACATTTTGATAAGGGTTGCAGATCTTTAAAGTGTTTGGTTTTGTATTTGTAATTGGCATGTGTTTTTAAATTATTACACAAGAATACTTCCATGAATTCTGATTTGCAAATGATTTAATACAACCATATAACAAATAACATCATTTTCAATGAGTGCTACAAATAGAGTGGTGACAGGTCAGTAAGGTTGCCTCGGAGCTCTGTAGTCAGCTTGGTTGTTAAGTCTTCAGATGGACTGAAACAGCCAGTACTGACCTGTGCTTATACACCTTTTAGCTGGCCAGGGGTAAATGAGGAAATAGGCAAAGATGATGATGTTTCCATTGTGCTGTCTAATCTCTCCCTGTTGCTTTCTTCCCTTATCAAAACTTGCTTTCATGATACTAAGAGCACTGGAAATTTACGTGATTATCTCAAGAGTCTTAGTGATCAAAGTGATAAGCAATAAAGGAGCTCTAAATGGTGAGAGTCTGTACACTCAGGAGGGAAGATCTTTTTCCTTCCCTTCTTCAATGTGCTGTTCTGTATTCCTAAAATCAACTCAGTCATTTGGTGATTTGTAATCCATTAATGTGCCCCAAATTATTAAACTAATTTCTCCTTTTCTTCCCTCCTTCCCTCCCTTTCTTCCTTTCTTCTTCTTTCTTTATTTATTTGAGAAAGAGAGAGATCACAAGTAGGCAGAGACACAGGCAGAGAGAGAGGGGGAAGCAGACTCCCTGCTGAACAGAGAGCCTGATGTGGGACTCCATCCCAGAATCATGACCTGATCCTGAGGCAGAGACTTAACCCACTGAGCCACCCCAGTGCCCCTCTTCCTTTCTTCTTTTTAAGAAACCGTAATTACTGGCCTTTACCTCGATTAACAAGCATTTTCTGCCTGTCTGGTTGACACTGCCTTGGTTTTTAAGGGTTAGGTCCTGTAGAAATACAATTTGGGTTTTTAATTACAAAGAAGGAGAGATGAAACGAAACAGAATTGATTGCTTTTCCATCAGGCTTACCTTAAATTATATATATTTAAATTGTGTTAGTAATACTCTCATCAAATATTTAATATGTATTTTCAGCTGTGAAATGTACTGTGATCTTCATGCTATGGATACTTATGAAAAGAAAGCAAATGCTTATCAAAATGGTGAAAAATATGTAATAGACAATGTGGATTTATTCCGCAAACCCAGTTCTAGAGAAAAACATTATTTGGCAAGCAGTCAAAGAATTTTAATGTAAAATTTAATGCAATAGGGGTGACATATTTTAGTACAAATTAATTAGATTAGTGAAGTGAAATGGCCTGAGTCAGAACAAATAAAATGAGCTACATAACATGAGGCACTTTGCAATAATTCTTAAGCTATCAATTCTGTTATTTTGCAATTTGAATTCTATTTAGATCATCAAAAATTATATAAAATCAATTCCTGTTTCTTCTGGTTGATTACATAAAAATACAACAATGAATTCCATTTATCTGAAAAATGAACAGAACATCACCTTCTTCAATAAAAAGTTTCCAGTTTGTAAAATACCTTTAATTGTTTCTTTAATTTTCCTTGCTTGTTTCGTACTGAGGGTCTTCAAAAAAGTTCCACTTATTTTGGGCTAATTTATTTTATTTTACTTTGTTAATTTATTTACACCTCAACTTATTGTGCAAGTAATCTGGTGGTTTATTATAACAACTAAAAAGGAAAAAGAGAAATTTGTTATATGTGAGTATATTAACCATAACCAGAGAAATGTAGAAAGACAGGTGGGAAATTGTGACCTTTTATTTTTTATTTATTTATTTTTTTGAAAGGAACCTTGGGAACAGGAGATCTTTTCAAATGACATGTGTAATAAAGGGTTAGTATCCAAAATGTATAAAGAACTTATAAAACTCAACACCAAAAAACCAAATAATTGAAATAAAAAATTGGCAGAAGACATGAATAGACATTTTTGCAAAGAAGACATACGAATGGCTAAAAAATACATGAAAAGCTTTTTGACATCACTCATCATCAGGGAAGTACAAATCAAAGCCACAATGAGATATCATCTCATACCTGTCAGAATGGCTAAAATTAACAATGCAGAAAAGAACAGGATGGAGAAGGGGGAACCCTCACTGCTGGTGGGATTATAAACTGGTACAGGTACTCTGGAAGACAGTATGGAGGTTCCTCAAAAACTTAAAAATAGAACTATTCTATAATCCAGCAATTACACTATTAGGTATTTATCCAAAGGATACAAAAATACGGATTTGAAGGGATTATAGGCACCCTAGTGTTTATAGCAGCATTATCAACTAGCCAAATTATGGAAAGAACCCAAAAATGTCCATTAGCTGATAAATGGATAAAGAAGAGGTGGTTTCTGTATACAGTGGAATATTACTCAGCCATAAAAAATGAAGTCTTGCCATTTGCAATGACCATGGTTGGAGCTAGAGAGTATTATGCTAAGTGAAATAAGTCAGTCAGTGAAAGAGAAATACCATATAATTTCACTCATATGTGGAATTTAAAAAACAAAACATGAACATAGAGGGAAGAAAAAAAGAGAGAGGCAAACCATAGGACAGACTCTTAGCTACACAGAGCAAACTGAGGGTTGCTGGAGTCGAGGTGGGTGTGGGGATGGGTTAAATGGGTGATGAGTATTAAGGAGGGACTTGTTGTGATGAGCATTCAGATTGTACATAAGTGACAAATCACTAAATTCTACTCCTGAAAATGAGAACTACAGTATATGTAACATAACAATAGAAACTTGAAACTAAAGCAACCCTCTTCCCACTCCACCCCCTGCAGAAACCCTTGACTTTTGTTTGTTTGATTTCTTTTCAGCGTAACAGTATTCATTGTTTTTGCACCACACCCAGAGCTCCATGCAATACGTGCCCTCCCCAATACCCACCACCTGGTTTCTCCAATTTCCCACCCCCAACCCCTTGAAAACTCTTAGGTTGTTTTTCAGGGTCCATAGTCTCTCATGGTTCACCTCCCCTTCCAATTTCCCTCAGCTCCCTTCTCCTCTTCATCTCCCCATGTCCTCCATGTTATTTGTTATGCTCCACAAATAAGTGAAACCATATGATAATTGACTCTCTCTGCTTGACTTATTTCACTCAGCATAGTCTCTTCTAGTCCCATCCATGTTGCTACAAAAGTTGGGTATTCATCCTTTCTGATAGAGGCATAATACTCCATAGTGTATATGGACCACATCTTCCTTATCCATTCGTCTGGTGAAGGGCATCTTGGTTCTTTCCACAGTTTGGCAACCGTGGCCATTGCTGCTATAAACATTGGGGTACAGATGGAGTGAAAAGAAGGGCCATCTGTACCCCA